>NC_135866.1:13267782-13585282 GCF_031162955.1 Sander vitreus
GTATGTCGAAAAATTTATTAAAAAGTCACAGTATAGTATGTCAAAAAAAGTCATAAAAACGCCATAGTATACAATGTCTAAAAAAGTAATATTCATAGTATAGTATGTTGAAAAAAGTCATTAAAAAGTGATAGCATAGTATGTTGAAAAAAGTCATAGTATAGTATGTAAAAAAAGTCATAAAAAGTCATTAAAAGTTATAGTGTACTGTCAAAAAAGTCTTAGTATAGTATGTCGAAAAAAGTAAAAAGAAAGTCATTGTTTAGTATGTCGAAAAAAGTCATAAAAACATCATAGTATAGAATGTCGAAAAAAGTCATAGTATAGTATGTTGAAAAAAGTCATAGTATACTATGTCCAAAAAGTCATAGTATAGCATGTCGAAAAAAGTCATAGTATAGTATATTAAAAAGTCTGTACACGTCATGAAATGCACATTAAAAGATTGTTTCCATCCATAAAAATGCCAATAAATAAAATAAAAATAAAATGTTTCAATCTATTGTTTCTGTGATTATTTTCCTGTATTTACTTCATTTTACTACTGTTCTCTAAATTAAGTTGCTTGTACCAACATTGGTAGCAAGCAGATCTTGAACCTAACGAATATCTTATGGGTCTAGAACAAATCTACCGCACCACCAACGCAATTATGCTTAGAGCTGTTGGCATATTTGACTTTATTTCAGGTTTGAATATTTGACTTCTTTATTTTGGGTTTTAGACCTTACAATTCAATGCTTCTCACAGGGTTTGAGCTCCAAACCGTCAAACCAAAGCCCAGCTACTCATTACACTGAGCTATTTGCAAAGTATGAAATCTCATGGTTTGATGTCGTATTTATTGTTCCACATTACTGTGAGGACAGAAAATAAAAAACTCAGAGACAAAGACAGAGCTGGGGTTATACTTTTTATGAAAAAGTATACTATGACTTTTTAGACATACTATATTATGACTTTTAATATATACATATATTTTCTTCTTTATTTAGATTTTAGATCAAATGGTAAATTCCTTGCCCTTCGAAGGGTGTGCACAGACAACCTTCAATCTTCAGACAGATTACCAGGTATTTATCAAACTAAGTTATATGTGAAGCTTGGATGTCATTGGTTTGACGTTGTATTTGTTGTTCAACATTACTGAGGAGAGAAAATTATAGTCATAATTATAGTATGTCAAAAAAGTTATTCAAAAGTCATAGCATAGTATGTCAAAAAAGTCATAGTATAGAATGTCGAAAAAAGTCATAGTATAGAATGTCGAAAAAAGTCATAAAAAGTCACAGTATGGTATGTTTAAAAAAGTCATAAAAAAGTCATAGTATAGTATGTCGAAAAAAGTCATAGTAAACTTTGTCGAAAAAGTCATAATATAGTATGTCGAAAAAACGTCATCACAAGTTGTTGTTGAGTTTTTGAGCACTAGTAGTGCTATGGAGCAATGTTTTTGCAAAGAAGCTGGGATGTGCAAATAAAGGCAGACATGGATGTAAATGTTGACAAATGTCAAAAAATTGCTTTGCAAATGTTTCATGAGGATAATAAATAATTCAACCCTTTTGTTAGACCTCTAGGATAAACACAATGCATTTCAGTGTGAAACACTGAATTTATATATACATAACTTCCATTATTTTTTTTATTTTGACAAGAAAAGATTGTTAGTGCTACTAAGTGAATAAGTGATGAATATTTACTTAAAATTCAGTAGTTATTTCATGAAAATTTGTCTGGAGATCCTCAACTGCTCATAAACTTACTTTAACACAACTAACTAAGCTCATATCACTGTCTCAGAACATTGTCTCTTTTTCCGTTAAAAGAGTTCCAAACAAAATAGTTATTTCCTAGAAATTACAATTAAATTCTATTCATAAAATAAAGCATTATCAAAAGAATTCTATAGTTTTCTTGGTTGTTGAATTTGTATTATTAATGAATGCCAAAACCCTTATTTACTCATTTGACCCTTTTTAGCCCTGATGACACAAGTGGGAGTGTTATTTGTGAACCATGATTCACCTTGGATTCCCTTTATTGCTTAATGTCAACTTCAGCTTGGACTCAGGGAACTTTATAGTTTTTTTCTTTTAAAGCAAAAACTCCTTCAGGATACATCAACATTACAATTAATCAGAAGTTTTTAGAACTGAACATAATTTGTTGTATTTCATTCCAAATCAAAAATGATTCCAACACTGTACTGTACTGAAATGGTTGAGCAAGCCAGGTGTTTGTTGACTCAACTTTTACACTGTGTAAACCCAAGACAAATTCTACATCAATGCTGGGAAAACAATTTTGGCCCTGCTCAGTGTTGTATGGTGACATTCATCTGGCTGTGGGTTGTGGAAGTCCACTGTTTGTCATTGTCTGCCATATTTTGCTGCATAGAGGTAAAGCTGGTATTTTAAGAGCCATAAACTAAAGTGTGAGAAATGAAATGTTATAGAGTGGAACTAACATGGAAAACTGCCTATAAAAGTCATATTTGTTACTGCTGAGGATTTGCTGTGCTGCATGCTGTGTTTGAGGTTTGGGGGACAAAATGTAAATATTGAGTTTTATATAGAATATCTAAGGAAGCCCTGAAAGGCAAGATGAAAAAGTTTTTTGGGGGTTTGTATCTATCTATCTAAAAGTGCAATAAAACCTTCATGAGTAACAAGGCAATACTTTGGCTACATCTGTTCAACAGGCATTAACATTTAGAAAACCGATATTTCAATCTGCTCTCATCCGCTGCCACTGTGTTACACAGCACAAATAGCAAATTGCTACAAACATGCTGAAATGAAAGTTGTATGATATGTAGTCTAACTGTTTATCTTAGTAAGAACTTTCTTGTAAACTTTGCAGCTTGTTGATGCAACCAGTGATCGTTTTTCTATCTTACAGCGGAACACATGGCTAATTAATATTCACGTGAATGACATCATCGGACTACAGGGGAGAGAATATGAATTAGCCATGTGTACTACTATAGCCTATCTACACTGTTTAACCCGAGTCAATGCCTACACAGTTCCATTATGTTATACAGTAGACATTTACAATTAACTAAGAAGGTAAAACCTTTTGTTTATCCTACATTTGGCCGAACTTTCAATTTCCTTTGTATCACGCACTAATGGCATCAGGTTAACTTGTACCTACGAGTTAAACTTATGTTTTTGCCAACAATGCCCGAAAAACTTTTTTTTACCTTGCCTTTCAGGGCTTGCATAAAAATCCTCATTTGGCTCATCCTAAAAATCACACCCAAATTTACATCCTCAACCACAATACCACACACCTTCATCTATTAATATTCATAGCCATACTCATTTATTTATACATCAATATTGTCTTTATTACAAAATATTCAATAACCCAACTTTACACTGTACAAGATACAACATACTTTACAGCTTTTGGCTATTTACAAAAAGTATGATCTGCATATCAAAGTAAATATATATAAAAAGGCAGGTTGCAATCACTGTAAGCTTATTGAGTAAGGCAAACAACTTGAAAAATGATTTATTTACACTTTTGCAGATCAAGTGAAAGTTCAACGCTGATAAAGATTTGGGCTACAAAGATATCTGATGTGCCTAGCATTTCTGAGACTGGATCTGAGAGACGTGCTAAAGCTTATAGTTTTTTAATGAAAACTCAAAATGTAGCTTAAATATAGCGAAAAAGCTAGAGTACAGTAATGTATGCCTGAATGACGACAGTAGCTAGACACTGCACCAGAGTTTATGTGATCTCGATAAAAATGCGTTAATGTACATGGAGCTTTTGCATGGCTTGGGCTAAGGGACTAGGTCGTGCATTTGTAGAAGTTTTGTGCTTATTGTATGTGCTTAAGCAATGTATGTGCTCTTTTCTGTGTGGATGAATGCCTTCCTGGACATCTACATATATGTTTGCACCATACATAGGGGTGTATTGGTCCTCTATGTGATGTTGATTGTACCTTGTGACTGGTCCAGTTTTGGCATTGACTAGTTTCCATAGCAGCACACATTCAACCCTGTAGAATCGGTCGACAATGACACTCTGTTCCTTTCATTGACCTTTACTGCCTCCTCAGTGTTAAAGCCACCACTGTCTGTGTGTAGACTTAACATGAGCCGCACGCATTACATTAAACTATTGTGAATCAGGGCAAAAGATATAACAGATATTCGGGAAACCTTATTTCTACTCTCCGGAGTTCAAAAAGACACTTTTTAAGTCTACTGATGACATCTGAAAGTGTCCAATATGACAAATATGTTCACCCTACTGCAACATTGTCTCTTTTCTCTTGTAGGCTATGTTGAGGCAATATAAGCAGTAACACTAAAGATCTATGGAAAGCTTAATACTTTGGTTTTCTTTCAACAGGAGTACCGTTACTATGGCTGTCAACTCTTAAAAAGTCATGCACTATTAACTGTAAATATGTAATATATAACTGTAAAAAAAGCCTATTTCATCCAGTAAGCTCTGAGTATAAAAAAGTACTCTGTGCTGTTTCGTTACAATTCAGAATTAACCACACATGCATACACACACTCACAAGTACACACATGCATGCTTACACACACCAAAAAGAATCAACACCATTTTACACTGTAAATAATGCAATGTATCCTTGGCATAATCAGAAAGACAGTGCAAAAGCAATAGCACGATCAGTCTTTTTTCTGGATATCAATGCACATATCTCTTGTACATGGAATGTGTACTACATAGAAAACAAAGATGCACGTTATACCTGGATCTGAAGGAACCCAGGAACACCACAAATCTAATCATCTGTTATAGAGATGTTAAAAAAGGATTTGAGATTCCGGGTATTTTTCTTCTTCACTCCACTTTTGTTTTCCAATAGTGGCAAGCAGTTCAAAATCCCTAACAGGGTCCGTATCACCATGTCATTTCTCCGGAAGTTCATATCCTGAATGAGCATTTTCTGCGTTGTGCCAGTAGCTCAGGATTTATAGGAAACACCTGGACAGCCCTGTCTTCTCATGGCCTCCAACCAGGGTTTCCTTTCCGTTTTTCAATGAAGTTTGTAGTCTTGTCTTTGTTCCTACACTGCCACATCTGCCACAGCCTCAATCTCAATCTGTGTCACCTCTACGGCCTCCTCATCCTCTTTACTCACTGAGGGCACGCAGGATGAGGGCAGGCATGTCACTTGGCTGTTGCTGCTGTTGGCAGTGTTCATCTGCATGTTGCTGCCCAGATTGGTCGGGACGCTCGTCTTGCCACAGGAGTGGATTCGGCGCGCCAGGCTGGCGGAACGCACCACTGAAGAAGTGATTATTGTGCCCACACCCTGAACCTTGCCTTCCAGGAAGTAGGTCAGCATCTCACCTTTACCCTTGACACTGACCTTGCCCCGGCACACCAGGTCGTAGTTGGTACTCAGCAGGCGATAGACATCTTCGGTCACCTGTATTATTAAAAAACAAGGAAACATACATGTGTATCTATTCACATCAATTCAATCTGATATCAAAATGAAACATAATGAGAGTTTTCCTTATCTGTGGCTGGTTTTATTGTTTCTCTCTGCGTATATCCCTGTCCCTGTGTTTTTATTTTTTTTATTTATTTACTTACTATTTTTATATAAAATTGTATCTCTCTGTTATTGTGACCCTTTTTGCTTCTTGACTATGCAACTCTGTTGTTTTAAATGTGCTTTATAAATAAAGTTGGAAATTATTATTTACTTGTTTGTGATAAAAAAAAAAGAGTTTTTACTGATATTTTGTGGACATCTACTGGGCCTCAAACTATGTGTTGAATGTTGAAATATTTGACATAATTTGACAACAAAAGGGACAATGGTTTGTTGCATCAAAATGCATCATGCCAACATGCATGTTGGTCTACTTAGACATGTAACATGCACTGTTTATTATTAGTTTTGTGTTTTTTAAATTTCACCTTTACAACTGTAGCTTTGATGTTTTGAATTCAGGTTTCCTTATAAGCATTGTGTGTAAACCAAACTTGCCTTATAATAAAATTACTTTTATATAAATATGCAAAATCTAAGGTGCATTGCATACCTGTATCTTTCCTGGTACTCCCGTGCTGTCCATCCTGCTGGCCACATTGACTGTGTTCCCCCAGATGTCATATTGAGGTCGCCGCGCCCCAATCACCCCCGCAACTACTGGACCCACATTGATACCTGGGCAAACATAAGAACATGTCACCAACAACCACAAACCAATGTCGAACTGAGGTTTATCATAGTCACATTGTGATTTACTTTGTGATTGTGTTAACAGTTTAATACAAGGGTAGACGTACCCACTCTCAACACAAACTCATTATATGACTGATAGTTGATTTCATCCAAAACATCAAACATCTCAATGGCGTAGTCTGCTATTGTGCTCAGATGGTCGTAAACAGATTGCTTGGCCTGAAGAGAGGAAGCACACAAACAGTTAGTATTTATGCATGAATTGGTCCTTCATATTGTCTCTATTATAAATCCATCTATCCATGTGCAACACACACACAGAAACATTAAATGACATGCTACCTTGGTACCAACGGTGGGAACGAGGCCCACAGCTGCCATGTATGTACTGCCAATGGTTTTGATTTTCTCTATGTCTTTGTAGCACTCCTTATCCATGAGCTGCAAAACATACATCCAAATAGACACACAAAGCAACACATTTCAAATCTCCCAGAAGTACAGTATATGTTCAAAGTCGGGAAAAATAAATCTGCATCCCACCTCATCAAAATCAGCAATGATCTCATTCAGTAGTCTCAGGCACTCCACTCCCATGTTGTTGCCATCCAGCTCAATGTAGAAATCATTGAAGTTTGGGATCGAGGCAAACAGGACACCAACTTGTGCGTAGGACTGATAGTATAGATCCTAATGTAGAAAGAAAGAATACAGTATAACAGTATAAAATGTGTCCTTTGATGTCTTCTGATGCATGTTTTGTTAGTCTGTTATCTACCTGTTTGTCTGTTTTTCTGTCTGCCTGTCTATAAGCGAGGCTCACCATGTTCCTTGGGTTCGACAATAGAAAGTGTTGGGCCACATGCGCGGGCAGAAGATTGAAGAGAATCCTCCTGTTGTCCAGCTTCACTTTCTCCATGCCATCTCTATCCTCTTCCGCCTGACAGCAAATGTAGCACACACAAAAATATACAGATACAGCCATGAGGAATGTAGCTTGTCCTACATTTTCACCACAGGGGGTCAGTAAAAACCTTACGAGTCTTACAACATGGCCTATATGTCTTCTAGTTGGATTTTAAATGGACGTTGGTAAATGATTAGACACACAGAAATTCAGCTCTTGCAAACCCACTGTGCTTTTTTTACAATCCTGGCACCAAATGAAAACATGTTCCTTACCCTCATTTCTGCCACAGAACAGACAGCTGGCAGCCTATACATACAAATCCTCCATGCATACCCCAATAGTAACATTGATACAAATTACATATATCAAAGTTAAAATGGCAGTATTTCTACAGCACACTCCTATTAAAACATATATTATGATAATGAGATTTAAGCCTCTCAACATCCACACTGATACAGACAGTTCCTGTACCTGCACAGCCCATAAGAAGTCCAAGCGTAGCTTGAGGTCAAGTTGCCTGGAGTGGAGGGCCAGGGCACTGACAAAGAGCAACAGAGACAGGATGGGCTCATAGCCTTGGATGTGGAAAGACCCCCCACTGTGGAATAGACCAACACACAAGTCAGCACTGGACTGGACCACACAGAAAACTACACAAAACGGTTGAATGGACCCCCCACAGTGTCAAGAGAAATCACGAGTAAACTTTGGTTAAATAAATACGTAAAAACATGATTTTTTTGTATTTTATAAAAAAAAAAAAGATCGAAACAAAAATAAAACTTATAAATGAAAGACCTTAAATGTTACTGAAGCATTACTGCGTCTACAGAAAAATTGCTTTTCAAAAGACATTTTTATCTTAATAACCTTAACAAATTTAACGTAATCACTTTTCAGGGGCACATTTATGATTTGAGCTCCAACAAAATTGGCCAGGCCCCTCGGTATTGGGTTAAAACAGCTAAAGCGCTCCCATCATTCAGCCTACATTGTCCTTTCAGGCTTCTGATTTGGAACTAATGAGCACATGTGCTGCTTCAAATGGTGGTGTGGGCTGCAGACAAGCAAAAACTCCTTCACACACACACGCTTCCCTACTGTGCCACAGAGCTACACAATTCATCCAGCAAGTTCACTTACATGCACGCGCACACACACACACACACACACACACACACACACACACACACACATATACATCTCACCACTTGTATTGTAAATATTCTTCCAAACTCCTGGTTATCTGTCCTTTCTCCGGATCAAACACAAACAAAAAACGTGGCTTGACATCCACAGCCAATCGTTGCCTTGTGCAACTTCAGGAATTGATGGAAATAAAAACAGCACACAAGCAGTGTTTTGCATGATTGTGTGTGTCTGGTGTTTGTGGAAAACAAAAACTCTTGCACTCACAGATAAGTAATCTTCTTATTTAATGTGGGCAAAAAACGAACGTCTTTCAGCTAGAAGCCATCATCAGTGTGTTTGTGGTCATGTTGTGCCGTGAACCTCTCACCCTGCAGTCTTGCGAAAACCACTGAGTTCCAACACGGTGACATACAGCACCCCCAGAAGGAGCATTAGCACCAGCTTAGGCAGCCAGAAGACCCGCAAGAAAAGTGCCAGGGTGAGTGTGCACAACACACAGGACAGAAAGGCGTAGCCGGCACCGTCACAAGGCAGCTCCGCCATGGTGTGGTTGGCGCCGCTGTCCATATCAATGATGACGATGGAGCTGTTGGTGTTGGCGTTGGCACTACCCCACAACCAGGGCATACAGCCCACCTGACAGAGGCAAACAGGACGATACACACATACATAAAGATGATATTAAAGTAGAGAGTAATTCAATATCAGCCTACTCTCACAGTCTGTTATGATATAGCTTTTTTTGTTTCCTTACTTACAGCACCGATATATAAAGAACAACTGATACAATATCTTACAACTGTAATAATCAAACATCTCACCAGTACAGTCTAGCATCCAAGCATACCCTTTTTAAACCAAAAAGGAACTACAATTACAGTCCAAAATATGTCAACATTTTTCTTACTGGTTGGTCATATTTGGTGGATGAGATTTTTATTGTTGCCTTTCCCACTTACCACACAGGTCTGGGCTACGGCGTAGATTAAGAGCACTATGAGAATACAGAGAGCAGTGCGAATCTGAATGGTCAGGCACCCTGGAAAACACTGAGAGACAAAAACAAAGAAATGTTAGATGAAAGAGAACGACACCATGAGGAACATTTAAAATGATATTGTGAAAAACAACAACATATTTATATAATACTATTATGGCAAGACAACAATGAGACAAAGTGTGTTAGTAGCTGTAGGAATAGTATACAGAAAAAGGCTTGAAATCAAACAGATAAATGCTGATTGGGGTAGCATAAGGTAAGTAAGGTACAGAACAGAAAGAGAAAGAGAGGGAGAACATGAATGTGTAAAAGTCACGAGTGTAAAAAAAAAAAAAAAAAACATAATTCAAATTTATGTGGTAAGGAGCTTTGAGGATGACCGTCAAGCTCAACAAAAGCTGAAATTAATAGACTAGCTATCTGAGTTTAAGTACAGCATAGGGGCTAAGAAAGCAATCTTAAAGCCAATGAATAATGAATCGTTATTTCAAGGCTGTATATAATACATTTACATATTTTGTTTAGTCAGCGAAAAGAAGAAGAATAAGTTAAATGAAAAAGCTTGCCTTGTGTTGGGCACCACATCACAGATAAGTTAATGTTAGTTAGTAAGAAGTGTTTAAGGAAAGGAAGACAAGAACGATAAGAAAGCAGCTGTATTTACCTGCACTCTAGTGATATGCAGGTACATGATACAAGCTACTAGAAAACAGATGCAGAAGACGAGAAGAACAAGTACCACTGTGCCCCTGAGAGGAGAAAAAAAGGAGAGATGGCAGGGTTAGTTAAAAGACAAAGACCTGTGTAACTAAGAGATGAGAAAAAGCAATAGAGAGAAGAAGGAACAACAACAGAATCTGCTGTACATACTGTGGTATGATGAGAAGATAGACAAGGCCAAACAAGGCAGCTAGGATCAGAGAGAGGACCACTGCGCTGGTGAAGTACTCATCAGGAACCTGGTGGTACTATGAAATGCCAGAGACCAGATAAGAATGCGTAACATGTTTTTATTAATGTTTTGTAAGGTGTCCTTGGGTGTCTTGAAAGGCGCCAACAAATAAAATGTATTATTATTATTATTATTATTATTATTATTATTATTATTATTATTAACAAAGTATCACATACATTCAGAGGCTTCATCCACAACATGTACAGGTGCCGTATGTGTCTGCAGTGTCTAAAGTCCCTCACCCTCTGCTCGCGCTCAGAGCACTTATACATAAGTGTGAGGAAATTGAGGTCCGCTGTGTCTGACTCGGTCTGGCGGGCCTCGATTAGTCGACCGATGTAACGGTTGACCCGGGTTCTTGGGCTGCTCTGGACCACATTAGCCTGGTTTGTGTTGGAACGATTCCTCAGCTTCTGTGGAGCCGTTCGC
This sequence comes from Sander vitreus, assembly GCF_031162955.1. NCBI lineage: Eukaryota > Metazoa > Chordata > Actinopteri > Perciformes > Percidae > Sander > Sander vitreus. The sequence continues at coordinate 13,278,440 of NC_135866.1, forward strand.
ATGGCCCTCCGCTGGTGGAGAAAATGTAGAACTTGTAAAACAACAGCATGATGAACAGGCTGCAATGCAGCACCCTCTATTCTCTGCACTACTGGAGTATTATCATATTAGGAACAAGGATGAATAAGAGTTGACATAATAAACACAGGCAGCTGATAATACTTTCAAATTAGGACATTGCCTTCACACTTAACTTCATTACTGAATGCACCCCGCTGTGTCTAAGTGTCTGTAGGCAGCCTAAGTGAGCAGCTTTGCAAAACATTGGGCATTGCAGCAAATCCAGAGTTAACATGGCAGAGTGGATGTTTGTGTGTGTGTGTGTGTGTGTGTGTGTGTGTGTGTGTGTGTGTGTGTGTGTGTGTGTGTGTGTGTGTGTGTGTGTGTGTGTGTGTGTGTGTGTGTGTGTGTGTGTGTGTGCATGTAAGTGAGCATGCTGGATGAATTGTGTAGCTCGGTGGCACAATAGGGAAGCAAAGGGTGAGCAAGGATCACCAGACTGTTTATGAGTTCATGACATGACATGAATGTGTACAGCTCACTGACTTTCTTGATTTCATCCTTTTCTTTCTGTCCCTTCATGCTTCTGTCTATTTTTCATTACTTCCTGCTTTCTCTCCCCGTTTCTGTCTATTCTACATTACTTACTTATTTCCTCCCCTGCTTCAGTATATTGTTCCTTCCTTTCTCTTTAAATATTCTTCCTTACTACCTTCTTTCCGTCCCTGCCTCCATGTATTCATCCTTCTTTTCTTCCCTGCCTCCATATATTCTTAATTATTTCCTTCCCTGCTTCCATAGTCTTCCCTTCCCATCTTTCCTTTCCCACTTCTGTATATTCTTTCTTATGTTCTTGTTTCCATCCATTCTTCCTCTGTTCCCTCTTTTCTCCCCCTGCCTCTATATTCTTCCTTCTTTCCTTCCTTCCCTGGTCCTGTATGTTCTCTTTTACTCCCTCGTTACTTTCCTGCTTCTTTGTTATTCATGAGGCAGCAGCACAGTGACCTGCAGATGCAGACTTCAACTTATGTTCCATCTTTTGCTCAACATAGCACAGGACACATCATGCAGCATGTCTGCTGCACCAAAAATCCTATTGATTCATCCCTTGTCCCTCATATTACTCTCCTCCGTGTCTTGAATGCGTATGTCATTTTACACAAGTCAAGTGTGTGTGGTCTGAATGTAAAAATACCATTCAGTAGAAGGTGCATGTATGACTTAACCTCTCACCGCCTTTCCATTTGTCTTTCAGTTTATACTAATCTGTCTTCTGTCTATGGTGTGAGGATCATCATTACTACTAATGTAGATCTAAGAGGAGACACTATCTTGTAGTGTGAGGTAAAGATCTATTGGATGCAGCCACTGAGGGCAAGACACACACACATGCACGCACACGCACACACACACACACACACACACACACACACACACACACACACACACACACACACACACACACACACACACACACACACACACACACACACACACACACACCTGAAAATTTGGATTTAAACAACTGGTGCAAGGATTGTACAGCTGCCAGGCCACAGGATTTCTTTTCAGGCACACAAGGTCAAGTTAGCTCTTTGAGATTTGGCCAGATTGCCAGTGTCAATGCCAGTATAAGCGCGGGGATATGGTGTGTTGGTCTCTGACAGGAGCGACATGCTGAGGTCATTATAGATGACAGGATCATTACTTACCATCACTCCCTATGTTTTTAAGATACATACACATCCTGTGAAAGCCATGTATTTATCCACTGAGATGTACAGTTGCAAGAACAAGTTTCTAAAGCTTATTGCATTACCTAGAATCCTCCTAAACTGTTGTTTGCTAATTCAGTGTAAGCATGTAAAAATGTGTGAACTACTAAGAAAGGGACGTCTATGAAGTGGAATATTGGGTGTCATGATTTCCAACCAGTGTGATGACATTTTGTTGTGGGTGGACATCTCCTGCTCAATAAAAACACCTCAATGTCAGCAACAGAGTCAACTCTCAGAGAGCCTATGATTCAGAGTAGGGCTGCATAATGATTATTATTATTATCGATTATTCTGCCAATACTTTTCTTTATTAATCATTTGATCATTTGGTTATAGCCAAATATGACACCTGTAAACTTCTTATTTTCTCCAACTGACCACCCAAAACCCCGAAATATGCCATTACTGTAACTATCACATAAGACAAAGAAAATGGATTAATGCATTATCAAAATAGTTAGTGTTTCAGCTCCAATTATGAGTCTACAGCAGAGTTCTGTAAGAGACAGACAGCAGGAGCTGGCTGTGCTGCAAATATCACTGCAAGAGTGTGATGTACAATGTTCATTGAGGTGACAAAGAACATTTGTGTAACAACGTTGGATATGGGAGCATCTCTTGCACACGCTAATCTACTGTATGTCCAAGAGTTCACATTAAGAAAGCCACTAAACCATGAAGGAATCCACAAACACGCACTGTTGCTCCTCTGTTTGCCCCTTGGGTGATGCACAACTCTATATGTTCTATACAGCTTTAGCTCATGTCTTAAGCACATACAAATTTGTATCGTGGAACAGCCAAGTCCCGGTGTTAATTGCATTGAAATGTTGTGGCATGACCAGAAGTGAGGCTTTTTTATAAGACATCCAGGGATATAAATGAAATGAACATATATATATATAAAGAAGAATAGTTTAAAATGGCTTTTAAATGCTGTACAGTTCTACAGAAAGCATTTGCCTGAAAGATATTGTTGCTAAAGTAGTTTTCACCACTAATAACATAATGTAATGCCTAAACAATACCATGAATACAGTTTCAAGATCTGGTATAAATGAAGAGATCTGTCCAGATTTAGGGGCGTTTAGAAATTTAGCTCAGTCAAACAAGTGTTTATCAAATATTTTTCACTATTGTAGAAAACTCTAGACATCCAGACTGAATATATTTTTGTCTCCAATAACGTAAATCATAGCACGAACAAACACAGAAACTACAACACAGACACTGAGAGTTTATACCTTATCACCGTCCTCGCAGTTCATGACATTGGAGAAGGGAATCTCAGCCTTGAACATCTTCCTGCAGTGCATAAGCTGCACAAGTAAGTAGCACACAGTTTTGAACTTCATCTTTTTGGCGGGCTTTATATCCGAAAGAATCAATCCTGGGAATATCTGTCACCAGATAAGAAATGGGACACAAGGATTTAGTTATGATACCCCACACAGTAATATGTATTATGTAAGGGTCTATATATCATGTACATGCATTGGAGAGTATGCACGTGCACACATGCTCATGCACACACACACGCATGCAATCATTATGATTAGGCTCAGAAATTTTACTAGAAAGTGATTAAAATAAGGCAGGTCAGTCCCTGAGGTGATTTTAATAGTTTTAGAACTTTGATGCCTTCATTTCTCTTTGTATAAAGCTATTTTAGAAATAGCTGTGATAAAGATTAAGTGTATGTTAAAGAGTTTGAGGAAATGTCATTTGCAGTAAGAGATATAGCTTTTGTTCGATACACAAGGTTGGAAGGGAGTCCCTAAGCAGGAGTAATTAAAGGCATAATAGCAGAGTGAGTAGCAGCCTGTCCAACACAGCTTAGTCAGGGCACATCTTTCTCTAAGCCAAGTCTTTGATTAAGTCTAACCATCAGCTCTATTAAGAGGATTAGCAAAGTCTCCTGCATATCGAAGAAAGATACAAACTACTGGGATGTTACAGGTTCATTAAAGGCCCATGTAACCTATGTGCAAGCAAAATACTGCATAACATAAAACTTGCTGCAAGAAATAAAGAGGAGAGGAGAGGAGAGGAGAGGAGAGGAGAGGAGAGGAGAGGAGAGGAGGAGGAATAGTACAGAACCAAGACTGAAATTCCCTCTCCAGCTGTTTGTGGCACATCTGTTGGAGATGTGCATGTTTATGTGTATGCACTGACACACACGCACATTATATATCTGTATTTTTTTAGGACTGTGCAGATTTGAGATGATAGATACCAAAGGCTTTTTAGCCCCAGTCAAATCTATTACAGGCTGGAAGTGAGATCAGCTCAACAACAAATGTGTGAGAGCTCCATTATATGATGCTGGATGCTTTAGTCAACACTATATTTCTATTTAAAGGTTGTATTGTATATATTAGAGGTAAAGACAGGTCAAGATAAGTCTGCTTTTTTAACTTAGCCTGCTCTGATTTACCACATAAGTCCATTAATACTGATTAGGATACGTCCTGCAGAGGCTTTGCTAATGTGTAAACACTGTCACTGTAATAAAAGGTTCAATTAAGGCCAATTTCTTACAGGAAGTGTAATCTCAAGATACAACTGATGCTGTCATCTTAATCATTTTCCTCTGCTAAAAGCTAAATATACAGTATATGCATTTCTCTAGAACAGATTTACAATACAATACCTTCCGTCGGTGAGATGGCACTATAAAGAAGGTTTCAATTTCATGTTTTAGGAGGAAGGCGTTCCTTTCGTGGCCGTTTCCAGGCTCCACCTCATAATCTCCATTTAGGCACTCCAGCGTAGATTTGGTGATGTGGACTTTCCTGTGGAGCATAGGCAAATATGGCACAGGATAATAGTCTCTCTGCAGATGCAGCAGTTTTGCATTTGGCACAAACAGTTTTGAGCAGGTCATTTGAAGAGTGTCAGAGGAGACTGTCAAAATAAAGCCTGAGATCCTGTTCTTAAGCCTATTTAAAATTCTTCAAAGAGGTTATTTTGCTTATAGTCAAGTTGTTTGTAATTATGTATGTATTTATGCAAATAGGTGAAAATTCAACCACGTGGTTGAGGTCACTGCACTTGTTTCCTCTTGTTTTCCCTGATTTGTCTTAACATAATTACCAGTTTTTTACAAGCATGCCTGTATCTTGTTTTGTTTTGTTTTGTTTTGCTTCGTTATTGTTTTCTACCTTGCCCTGTAAAGCGACTTTGAGTCCCTGAAAAGTGCTATACAAATTCAATTTATTATTATTATTATTATTATGAAGACGTAGTAGTAGTATACAGACAGTGTTAGGTGATTTCATGTGTCAATCCTAGATGGCATAGTTAGTGTGCATGTGCAGCGTCCATAGCCGTTGAGGCTGGTATTTATGTAAAATGTCCAGTACTGACCCAGGTAGTCCTCCAGCCTCCATCACGTTGGCTAGGGTCACATCATTGGACCACACATCATATTGCCATTTCCTGAGGCCGAGCACTCCACACAGCACCCGACCTGTATGCAAGCCCACGCGCATGTTTAGGTTGACTTCTGTGGCCTCCGCTACTGACCTGCAAGTGCAGAACACATGTGTTTTGGAGTGAGGTCATAAGGTCATATCTATATCTACTGTATATGTCTGTATATATATATATATTGTATATATCTACAGAACATCTATAATTAGGCAGAACATAAAAAGGCAGCACAGAATGTGACAAAATAACACAATGTGACATCAACAATGCGACCTGCATTATTGTAGACAAGCACTGTTCAGTTATTCAATAACACTTACTAATACTATACTAATATGTATGTCTGTCAAACTAGACTCTATCACAAACTAGACAAATAATGAGACAACAGTGGGAGAGGATGTTGTCTTTCATAAACTGAAACATTTATATGTAATATCAAAAGGTTCTCAAGCAGTCGGCGAGCCAACCTTACAGTCATGTGAACAAATTAGGACACCCATGCTAAAGTTGACTAAAAAGAGGAATACAAAAATCATCTTTAGGAAATTGATCTTAATGCCTTAATTAAAAAAATGAGGAAAAATCCAATTCCAAGGACACCAATTATCTTTGTGAATGAATAATGTATCGTAAATAAATAAATGTTCTTCCTTAAAATACAGGGGGCATAAGTAAGTACACCCCTATGTTAAATTCCCATAGAGGCAGGCAGATTTTTATTTTTAAAGGCCAGTTATTTCATGGATCCAGGATACTATGCATCCTGATAAAGTTCCCTTGGCCTTTGGAATTAAAATATCATCACATACCCTTCACCATATCTAGAGATTGGCATGGTTTTATTTCAGTTAGCCTAATAGCTGGTTTGATTTGCATTGAGAGATGATTTTATGGAAAGTACCCCATGCCAATCTCTAGGTATGGTGAAGGGTATGTGATAATAATTAAGGCATTAAGATCAATTTCCAACAGATTATTTTTTCATTCCTCTTTTTAGTCAACTTTAGCATGGGTGTTTTCACATGACTGTATATGTTTTACAGGTGATCCATCATAGGTGAGACCACTACTCTTAACGTTGTATTTTTATGCGCAAAACTTGAAAATAATCATCAGTGTTACTTTAAACAACATTATTGCTATAACATCAGAATATTTACTGTTAAAAGCAATCTTTATGTATAATGATTGAGAACAGGTCATAATATAAAACTGGTACTACAAGCATTCTTTTTAATGAGATGTGGCAATCTGTCAAGAAGTGGACAGGGAACAAACACTGTTCAAAATGCTCTACTTTGCTCTAACATACCAAAATAGACTAAGGAACAAAAAAGATTGCTAAGTTTAGCATCTCTATTTAATCAGTGTTGAGGAAAAAGTATAATCTTAATTAACAGGCTTCCAGTCAAGTCATGAAAGTTTCTGATTTAAGCTTCTGCTGCATCTCAATCTCTCACTTTCTTTTGCCCTCCTCTCCCCCCCCCCTCTCCCCACACACACACACACACACACACACACACACACACACACACACACATACACACACACACACACACACACACACACACACACACACACACACACACACACACACACACACACACTTCCAAACTATGCAGGGTATGCAAGGAAAACAAGCTCTTTCAAACTCAATACAATATCTTATTTTCTTTCTCCATTAAAGCCTTTTTTTCTCTCTCTCAGCCAACTGTTGTTCTGCTCACTAAAATGTTCAGTGTTAGAATTCACTCACAGCACACATGGCTAAACAGTTTGCCCTACTTGAAGGAAAATCTCTCAACATGGAATCACAGTGTGTTTAGAATAGAATAAAGATACAAGGGAAGATTTCTTTAGCTTCTATCGCACTTATTTAGAAAGCAAATGGATCGCCAGCTAACCGTGATTTCATTTGTTTTCACTAATAGATTAATACCTAAAATGTCACTATTATAAATACTGCAAAATGAAAGACTCAAACAAATATGAACACTCACGTTATGGTGTCAATCATGTCGAGACCCATCTCTACACAGCAGTGGGCGTGGTCAGTCTTGGGTTGGGTCAGTCCAGACACACAGTAGTAACAATCCCCCAGGATCTTGATCCTGCGGCAGTGGTTCTCCTGACAATTAAAAAAGAGGTTGTGATTCCATGTCTTCCTCCTGGAAAGATAAGCCAATCAGTAACAAAATCATATTTGCCTCTACATTTTATCATCCTAGTGCAACAGCACCTCTGACCATTAAAAAATAAATACTCAAAAAGGCATCATTCTTTCACTTTAATCAAAGTTGCACAAGTGGTGGAGTTTGAGTTAAAAATTCTGATATTTAATTATCGTTCATCCATTACACTGATCCATAAGTGTAATCTGAAAGTATAGCTTTAAGTTATCAATTGCTGCAAGTTCTGAGGTCAATTGGGTGTATGGTGCAGGAGCTATGGCTTTTGAAAATAACCTCATTTATTAATTTACCTTAAATTGTTACATCCTCATCATAACACATGTAATGTTTATAGTATGTCATCACTCAACATTTTAGGCAAATTACTCTGGTGATGTAAAGTTTTTAAGAAGAATGCTTCCTTCAGCTGCTGCTAAGTTTAGCAAAAGCTGACTAATTCATATTCTATATATTGTTTGTTTAATCCATTAAAAGTGTCAAAATGTTGACACAGGGGGTAATATGCTGGACTATTCCTTAGCTGTTAGCAGCAACTTGAACTTTCCACAGGTTGCCTGGAAACCTCAAAGTGATGACAAGACTCTGGGAAGTCACTGCTAATGGCTAATAAATATCCCGGTATATAACCCTTTGCAAAACACCAACTTGTAGACAACTAGACAGAGGCAGTTAATAAAAGAATAAAAAGCAATCAAACAAGTCAGATAAGACAGTTATAGTGGATAGCTGTGGATCTCCACATGGATTGCTATTTGTATTGCATGTTCTTTATCCCATGCAAACTCTTGAGACTTTGAACTCAAACTAAACTGAAATGGTTCCCACAATGCAGCACTGAATCAACAGAACAGTCTCACTTTAGGGAATAAGGTGAGTCACTCTCTCACTCTTTAGTATGAGAAGCTGACTTGCACATACATTTATACCAGTACTACAGTTAGCACTTGCACTGTTTTTTTTTTTTATATTGCATGCTTTTATTTTGAAACGTGTGGTGTGTGTTTTTAAATGTTGTTTTACTTCCGCCATCGGACACTTATTAATTAGGATAAAGGATTTGCACCTGGGAGCCAGACAGGGAATTGACTGGGGTTTTTTTTTTAGATAAAAAGGACAGAGCAGCAACGAGGAAGAGGCAGCTGCGAGTACAACAGACGGGAACAGAACAGGCAGAGGAACAGACGGAGAGACACAGAGACCGGAGACCGGAGACCGGAACCCGGAACCCGGAACCCGGTGCCCAGTGCCCAGTGCCCAGTGCCCAGTGAGTGGAGTATCGGCCCTGGTCGGAAGGAGACCGTAGAATACATCGGAAAACTCAAACACCGATCGCTAGCGGCAACAGTGGATGAAGGTAAAACTTCTCCCTTCCGCGTAAGTCTCTTTCTAAGGCCGGTGTTTGTTGTGAGTAGTATATACAACAGTGGCACTTTTAAAAGGACGTTTGACTGGCTTAGAGTTCTTCTTCACAGGCGATGCCCGAGGGGAAGAGTCAAACAACAAAGACGCTGGTTGCCAGTGGAAACCTGTGGACATTTTAATCTCCAACTCCTATTCTGCTGTACGCCCCCCCCTTTTTTTTGTTAAATTGTTATTCCTCAACTGGTTTTTACTCACTGTTTTAAATCCACTAGTTTAACTGCTCTCCCCCAGTAATAAGGACCTGTTTTAATCTTTTATCTCAAATTGAAATCTTTGTAGTTTAAGAGGTCCTAGGCCTCAAGCCAAAACCTAGGTGGCGTTGTCGGCCCCCTACACAATTTTATATTCATACGCCCCCGGCCCTTCATACACATGCATGCATAACGTGAGAGAGAGTATGAGGGTATATGAATGTGAGTATGTATGCATGTGTGCATAATATGAATGTATGTGCTTTGGGGTATGAGATCTGGGTGGATCATTGGGTCAAACAAACAACTTTCACCCAGGAGATCCATTCTTCGTTCAACTTTTGTGATTTCACTCTTTCATTGTAACTTTTGTAAGAAATGTTTCACTGGATAGAATCTGTGGATTAACTTAAAGGGCACTTTTTGACATTATTTGTAGGAAGGAATTTTTTTCTTCCAGTCAATATTACTCAGAATTATTCCAATCCATTCTACTTTTCACTTCCTGCCCTCTATCTGAATCGAGCATCATCAGAATCGCATGACGGCAAACAAGGAAGCAACTCCTGGTCGCACACACAGTCACAGTTTTAAACATTGTGAATTCAAACACAACTACTTGGTAAGGTTTTAGAAAAGCTCGTGGTTTGGGTTCAAATATTTATTTTTACAAAACATTTGATACGTAAATTAAAATACGAACGTAAGTGAAGTTGTCAATGTAAAACAGTCACTTAAGTTGACTTCCATACACCATGTTTGTCCCGACCATTACCTGACCTCCTACCACATGCACATACAGTACATAAATACTTAGCATGCACATACATGCATACTTACACTTATATACTCTCATTCTCATGTTATGCGTGTGTGTGTGCGCATGCATGAGAGTATGCATGTATATGCAAGCGCTTAATGTAGTGTGTGTGTGTGTGTGTGTATATGTGTGTGTGTGTGTATATATATATACTGTATGTACAAGTCAAGTATTCAATTTTGGCCTAAGTGGCTTCTTATACTTTAGGGATAATAAGCAGTGGGATGAAAAGGTGGCTCACAAATATAACCCATTATTAGAGGATATGAGCAACAGACTATGACTATGAGCAAGAGATTTGACCGGGGAGACTGGGTTACCATGGACGCCTTCTCCTAACCCTTTATTGTTTGTGAAGGTAATGGGATCACTGGCTATGCATGTGAAGTGCACAAAGATTCATAGTGATGCACAATTGGTGGGCATGAGACAAGACGGATGCTCTTTAACATGCAAGCCACATGAGTTTCAGAATAGAGCGATAGCTAAGGCTTGTTCGCTGCAACTATTTGCCCCATGTAGTTGTACATGCTGTGGTCATGCATTCTGAGTGCTCAGTGGCATTGAGGCACATGTGCTGTTCATGTAATATAGAATCACAAAGGCACAAAAGAAAAAACACTTAGCAGTATATTGGAGACTGTTGAGCAGCATTTTTGTTCTGAATACTGAATTGAAAATTAAAATAACTAGTGATTTCAAATGAGGATTCAAAATGATTTGAGATACAGTAAATAGACATGCCATTATATATAGACTATAAAACATGCAATTATACACATTATATATATTGGTTACTTATTTCATATTACCTAACACAATGTTTAGTATATTATGCACAATAGTCCTGGGTATCTTCCTGTATAGTGTGTACCTTCTACATTTGATATATTGTTATTTGCATGCTGTATATTTTTGTATATACTGTATCTGTTTATTGTTCTTACATTACTCCCTGGTTTGTGTCTTGTGCTGCTATGATAATTAATTTTCTTCCTGGGGATCAACAAAGCATTACAAATACAACATTTCAAACCTATGGTCAGTGGAATAAGCTCAGTGCAAAAATTATAACAAAATAGCTTAGCTTCAAAGTTATTTGTTACTTCACTCATTTACAATGTTCACAGCTACATTTCAAATAGACACCTTAGAATGAATGTCAAAACCAAGCAATGAGTCACATAGGTCGAAAGAGAGAAGCCTATTTACTTGGAAATGTATATATGGTATCCTGTGGACTACATCTTAATCTACTTACTTATAAAGCTGCTAGAGAAATTCTTTGAGATGACACTTAAATTAGGTATTTCTCATTTTCATTTGTTTTACTGTAACAAAGCCAATAAGGGGTAATCTTCGGGGTTACTGAGGTCATGGTGGAGCAGTAACAGATGGCGCTATACTGAGGCATAGTTGAAGCTATACAGGAAGCTGGGGAAAGCTGGTACTTACAGAGTATCCTACTCTGTACTTTTCCTGTGCTAATCTGCACTGTGAGGGTTTAGGGGGCTGATTCAGTCCCAAGCAGGATTACCACTATCATGTGACTGACGCATTGTGGGCAATATGGGTGGTCAAGAAGGGTACAGTGTATTAGGTAGGGACAGGTAGAATGTGGTCACAATTTCAATTAGAATGGAAACGCAATATATTTTCAAGATAAAACATGCATCCACAAAAAGGGGCACTTCCTCTCGAATAGGAAAAAGGACATGTGCTCAAGCCCCTTTTGATGTCTATGTGTGCACGTGCCTGTTACCAAGTACCTTACATACAGTATAACCATATGCTTTCAGAGATGCAAATAAGCAAACACTTCAGTGCCCACAGACAAAAAGAGAGAGACAAAAAGGGATAAGGTGATATGGAAAGAGGACATTCGGTAAATGATTATGAAGGAAAAGATGAGCCAGCTGTGAGTAGCAGCAGTTCATTTCCTACAAGTCCCCGAAGAAGAGAGCAGTACACACCGTGCTTTGTCTTCACTACAAAGGCAAAGATCAGTGCTGTATGTACACATTATTGATGAGGCTAAATATTAGGTTGTCCACTCCTGTAGCTTTGGGGGGTTAAAAGGACACGATACAAAAGGTGTGTTTGCAGCCGTCTATCTGAATCTGCCCTTCTCCAATTGTCTGAACATGTAGATTTATAGCAGAGAATTGAATTGTGTGATCCTAATTCTTATCACGAGCAATCAACCTATTAAATGCATTTCACGTCAGGTCACTACATAGATTCAACAAACATTTTCCAATCTACCTTGGCTTGAATTATTTCATGTCAACATTTCATCAATATGGCAGACGATGATTCATAGGGGCAAGGGCCCTCTGTTGGGAAATTTTTTTAAATGTACGTAGTTAAGTTTACTCAACATTTTCCCCTGCTCCACTGATTCCTCTCCATCTCTGCCTGCACGCAAGCAGTGACTGGATTTTTCCGTTTTTGTCACCCAGCTCCCTCATTGATTTGAATTAATAAGCAATAATTTATGTGCAACAACAAATGAATAATATATCAACACTTCCTCCACCCACCACAAACTGGTGGGTTGAAGCGAGCGGGTGTTGGGAATCTGTTAAGTTAACATATTAATTTAGATATATTTAACAGATATAATGGATAAAATAAACAACAAATGTTCAGCAGTCGAGGAGTGTTTTATTTACAAAGATGACACTGCTTTCTGATAATTTGATTGGACGTGGAAACAAGGAACACTGTTTTGTTGGAATGACTAAACTTTTTTTTTTAAACTGGTGAAAATATATTTATTTTGCTGTTAACGTACTTTAGGCCATCCAAGCCGCCTACAGCATATGTGTATTGTGTAATGCAGCAGATATGGCAATCTAATAAGTAAAAGTAAAAGAATAAGTAAAAGTAAAAGAATAAGTTCTCTATCAAAATAAATGGTAAACAGAATGTGTTAATCTTAATCATTTCATATAAATAATGTCTCTGTCTTTCCATGAAATCAGCATTTCTGAGCGATGCAAGCTTCACCCATATTAGTGACTTAAAGTTAGGATATCTCGGCCTCTGCTGCTTCAATTTTGATCATCTTCCTTAATCTGCCTCATGCGAGTCCCCCACTTTATTGAAGTGCAAGTCACTTTATGGTATGCTCACTACAATAGCAACCTATCATCATGATTTTCTTCTTTTTGAAACAGACACTTTTTTTTCTCTTGTTCTCGTCTGTCAAGATCTGAAGCTATCTTGTTTGGCTTTGGTTTTGGTTTAGTCCACAGTTTTTTTTTAGCACACAGGCGTCTGAGGGAAAATGCAGGATTTGACAGTGATCCTTGCACCTGCTCATGAGACAAACCCAAACAGGGTTATTTGAGCTGTGTTTACACCCAGACTTTAGTTTCTGGCAGCTGTCACAGTGTAGGCAGTGACCAGTCCTTGTGCCTAATTTAAGAATAATACATTTTTAATAGCATCCTAAGCAATTTTGTTTGTTATATTTTTCTTGGCATAGGATGTTGTATTATATAAACCTGCAGATGTACAAATGATCACATCTACAAAGCAGTTGGAACCATTTTTTAAAGGTAAGCGTTCTTTGTGAATATACTGTACTTGTTTGTAGTTTCATTTATTTCATTGTTTGGGGAATCTTTACAAAAAGTAGTTTCTCAAAAAGAGATTACGATTAAAATTGCACCAGCTCAGGTTACTCTGTAATGACTAGATGAGTCTTTGCTTTGTCAGTTCCTCCTGTTAATGAAGTACTTACATGTTTTAACAGGGAATTCTAGTTCTGACAACTGATTGTCAGATGTGCTTGGTGAATTGCTATTCTCTTCAAAATAGTGGGAAAAAAAGACTTGGGATGCAAATATGGCAATGAATTATGTCAACTCCAGCATACATTCATGCACTGCACATATGATGCAGGCTATTCTGTAAGCCTTCACAGTCATATATGTGTGAATGAAAAGGGAACTCTGACTTGTCGAGGAAGTGAGATGCAGTAGATACATCATTGATCCATCCTAAAAATGGAAACACAAGAGAGGAAGAGAGTGCAGAGAACCACTGGGCATAAAAGACACAGTTGAGGGAAGTAGGCTGCTGCATGTCAATCAAAAAACAAAGAAACAAGGAGCGGAGGAGTCTCAAAGCTGTGATGCAGGGAGGTGTTGCGAGAGGAGAGAAAAGAGAGACAAGAATGAAAAGCTTTGTGAAACTCTTCCATGGAAACAGCCACGAAACGCGCATGCATACACACATGCGGACAATCACAAAAGTACATCCAGTCCAGAGCTATTAATGTTATATAGCATCACAATAACCATAAATGAATCACAGATTCCCTCTCACATTGTTGTTTCGGGTGCCAGACAGACTGTTGGAACCTCAGCCAGGGATAGGGAGGAAGTGCTTCTAGAGTGACCAGTTGGTGTGTTAATTTGTGCTATCACTCTTCAAAATAAATCTCCTTCTTCCATTTCTTTATTTAAAAAACAAACAATGCCATTATTATCGTGAATAATATGTAATTTCTTTATGTTACCTGTATTTAAAAAATTCCGACTGACAGATAAAATGCCCTGTTTCTGCTTACAGTCAAGTTCGGACCACTTCTTCAGTAAACTCTGTCACTTCAGCCATGCAGTTGTTTCTGCTTCGTGTGCCAGTCTGCTGTTACAGTTTTACTATTTCACCAAAAACCAAGTGTAGGTAGTGATAAGGGCTCAAAGCTTTCTTGAGATGTCAGGAAAAATGCGACTCTTGTCTTCGGTCTCAGCGATATAAAGTCGGCAGATTCTCAGGCTGGTGAAGAGTTATAATTACTACCCAGCTTGTGTTCTTGTGGGTGGTGGGAATCAGACAGCAAATAAAGATCAGTGTGAGTGGGTTTCCTGTAGATTTCAATCTGCAAGCTACCCTCCTACTTACAGTAATATGGCAACCAATAGCTACTGTAGGGGTGCAAATGTTCCACCAAAACAAGTTCCCAGTGGTAGACTGTAATTAAGTACATTTACTCAAGTACTGTACGTAAGTACAAATCTGAGGTACTTGTACTTACTTGAGTATTTTCTTTTCATGCTCTACTTCTACTCCACTACATTTCAGAGGGAAATATTGTACTTTTTACTCCACTACATTCATTTGACAGATTAGTTACTAGTTACTTTACAAATTAAGATGTTTGCACACAAAACACATGTAGTTTATACAATATGATGTTTTGTTAAAAATTAAACTACCCAACAACATATAGTCCTACATTTACAGCTGAAATGATTAGACAATTAAACACAGAACATTTTTTGACCATTTCCAGTTTCTAAAATGTGAGCATTTTTCTGCATTGAGTACTTTTACTTTTATTAGTTTAGTACATTTTCCTGATGATACTTTTACTTAAGTAACATTTTCAATGTTACTTGGTAGTAGCACTTTTACTTAAATAAAGGATCTGAATACTTCTTCCACCACTGCAAGTTCCTTCCCGAGACTATTTTGCAGAAGCACTGTTGCTGCATCCATAGCTTAGCGCCGCCCAAGACGATTGTGATTGGTTTAAAGAAATGCAAACAACCCAGAGTATTTTTTTCTTTTCTAATCCATTACTGACTGTTACAGTAATTTTCCAAGCTAATGCAACACATTGGTGGGTACACTGTCTTTCCCTCCGGACATTGCCAATTTGCTTGCAACACATAACACGGAAGGGTACAGACTATTAGCACAGTCAGCGAGAGACAGAGCAAATCTCGCGCTAAGTTGCGCTAATCAATATTTTCATATAACATAACAATGGGTCCAACAGAGTATTTCAGCATCTTTTAGCTCATTGTTTTAGTTTGCTTTAGTTATACCAACCATACTGTTTTGATGCACTCTCACTGCTCTCATGAACCCAGTTTCTAACAGCAGCAGGCAGCTATTTTCAGTAAAACAAGTTCTGATAAACCCATTGTTTGCAACCTGAACAGAACCAAACAGTAGCCAGGCAAAGTTACCGACTAGCTGGTGAACATGGTGGAGCATTTAGCAACTAAAAAGCCAAGAACTCCCTCAGGAGAGTGACATGTAGACCAAACCAGTGCTTATATTCAACTATATTATATGTAATATACAACAATGAATAAATGCTAATTTCTGCTGGACGTGTAATAGGTAACTGTTTGCTAACACGCTAACACATATCAACTTTATAAGATATAAGAGATAACATGTCAGTGTTTTGTTAACAGCTTGTTCTCAGCTGCATACAACTGAGAACATAGGAGGACGAGAAATATTGTAATAGTTTACATGAGTTTGAAATTGACACAGGATGGATAAACAGAAGAGACAGAAATACATTCCTTTTGTGAGCATTAGTGATGATTGATATGGAGATAAGGTTGAAAGTGGCAAACTGTTTCTAAATGCTCAAACAAAAAATGTCTATTTTTATCTCATGTCTAAAAAGTGTGAAAGTGATTATGTGTCAAATTCAGAAGCTGGTATGAGTAGCTACCTGAGGTTAAAAGGCTTATCTCTTCATTTGTGTTAAAAACATTTGGCTAGATGGCTTGAGGAGAGGAGAGGAGAGGAGAGGAGAGGAGGAGAGGAGACTTGATCTACTACAGCAGCACTTTAGGAGTACATTTTGTTCCTGGCTCACTTCCCATGCAGCTTGACAAGTCCAAAGTGGACAGGTGGTGTGGGGATGGTGCTGGAATGGTTTTATGAGCTGATGCCCAGTGGCCATGTGGCATCGCCGGCTCTTCGTATGGAATGAGACGAGTCTGCGTGCCCACAGTGACCAAGGCTATGAGTCACTGGCACTGCCACTTCCTGCCAAAGTGGATCAGAATGAGTGGGGCTTTGGGTCAGGGCAAGGCTAGAACATTTGGTGACAAGTTTCATGGCTGGGGATAGCCTTTCAGTTTAACATGAGGCTCTTAGCTAGAGTAGAGATCAGACCAATCTATTCAGTTGTAACCCAAAGAATGAGACAACTCTAATTACAACAGCAAGAAAATTGACATAGCTCAAGGTAACAATTCTTATAGCCAAACATACTTTGGGAGATGAAAGATAAAATATATCATGTGAAGCTAAATTAATTGTAGAATCTTTGAAAGGAAGAGAGGAAAAAGCCTAAATTAAAGTGCATCGACTTGTTGACGTTACTTCACTTATATGAGAGAGTGTGTGTGTGTGTGTGTGTGTGTGTGTTGTAATGTATGGAATCATCTTGTTTTGGCTAATAGCATCTCAGGGTAAACTGCAACTTTCCGTAGGATAAAGACAGACTGGAGCTGACATGCAAATCAGCAAGAGCTAGGTAAAGCAACTGATCCCAGACTAATTGAAAAGGTAATGACAATGATTTGACAATAACGAATCAAATGAGAGACACTCTTTTTAGTCAGTTCTAATTTTGTGACCATAAACAATCAAGTTAAAAATAGAAGCTTGCAACACAGCCAAGTAAAACCTTCCATGAAAGCAAAAAAGGGTTAGTTGTAATCCTGTGGATTAATGGATTTGACAAGGGCATGTGCCTTGTGTAAATAATAGAGGCCAGATTACATACGTAGATAAGGCTGTGGCAGGGTGATCTGCAGGGGCTCAACCTTCTCACCAAACAAATACTGTATACTGTATGTGTCAGCCAAACTCACAGTGACGGAAAAGTAGCCATATCATACCTTTTCTGGAGATGTGCTTTGATTCTGATTAGCACATTTTAAAGTAAAAGCGTGTCAAGGTACCTGTGCTATTTTGATTACAAGATTTTGTAACACAAGCACTTAGAGGGTCACATTTTGAAAGTGACTAGATTAACCGCCACGGTCAAATATGCAGCAAAAGTTGAGCGGATTTTCAGCACTGAAATCACAGATGAAGAGTGATATTTGACAGATGGGAAAGCTGCAAGCTTTTCTACATGTGAAGGAAGATAGATTGGGACAATGCAATGGTCCCTTCATTCAGTTCATACCCACAACCAAAGTTGAGGCAAGGTTTAGCCCTGGGTAAATCTGGTCTAGATTAAAGGGGTCTGTCCACTCTTCCTCAAATGAAGCACTGAATAATCATATTAAGCACCGTATGGGCTTCCAGTATTCACAGTGACATCATGCTAAGCTGGTACAATAGTGGCATGTGCCAGCAGCCTGTGGCCAAAGCAGTACACACACACACACACACACACACACACACACACACACACACACACACACACTTACAATGTCAAAGTTTGGACAAAGTGTACACAGAGAAAAAGAGCAGCTTTTCATGCCAACTGTGACTGTAATTGAGGGATATGTGCTCAAGGAAGGGAAACAGACTCACCGTGGCAAGCTCATCAAACTTTCCAAACAACTCATTTAGCAGTTTAACCAGTTCCTGGGCTGTGCACTGGGAAGCCAGGCTGGTGAAACCGACTATATCTGCAAACAGGATGCTGTGAGAGAGAGAGAGAGAGAGAGAGAGACAGAGAGAGAGAGAGAGAGAGGTGTTTCAGTCAATGCAGGTTATTTATAGCAGTATGTATGAAGGAAAGAAAAGAGTATTGGGTGCCTGATCAGATTAGCTCACAGGAATTGTTTTAAATGACATTTAGTAAGTCAATTTAAATATTCTCTTTGGATGTTTTATTTTTATTTTTTTTTACAGCAAACTAATCAAACATTTAAATTAATGACCTGCAGCAGAAATAAAAAAGAGAAAGAGAGAACGTGCTCGGTTTTCTAACTGACTAGCCGCGCAGTCAAGCAGAGCGACTCAAAATAGAAGAGAGAGCATTCTCATGCGGATAAAGGTGAAGACATGTCCTGTTAAGAGTGGTGGTGAGGAGCCATTCTAGGATATATTGCAACCATCAAGGTGATTTCACGCTCTCCAGGTCAACTCGTATTCCCTTTTGACAGTTGTTCCATAGGTCTTAGAGTGCTTGAGATTTAAAGTTGAACTGGAATTAAAAAGAAATCTAAGAAATATTGGTGTGGGTTTATTTTTACTTGTGTACTGATGTGGTCAGAATTTCAATTACCAAAAAGAAGAAATATTAGGATTACTTTACTTTTCTGCTGTGATATCACCTCCTACATTAATGTTCTCCAGATGGCATGGATTGTTGGTTCCCACTGAAGATGTTGGTTCTGTAATGCAATTGGTCCAATATCTGTGTAGGTGGGAACTGAAAATAGTTCAGAATATCACTCTAGTTCCAACAGCCACATACATAAGCAATTAACCAGCTGGGGGGCTAATGTTGTTAGCTGACTCTTTTTGCTGGTAGTCCCATCTGTGATTTGAGCACTCTGTATGTTACTGACTCTGCTTGTTAGTTACTCCATGTGATTATTGAATCACAGAGTAGCATACTCAGTGCTGAGGTTACCTGAGTTTACTCAGTCTTATTATGTGCTGTCCCCACAACTGGACAATGAAATGAAACAACAATGAAAAAGAAATGACACCCACCTAATAGACACTCTTAGCTTAGACACTGTTTTCGCAAATGTGTCCAAAATGGTTTCATTCTCTTTTGAAAAATGGAAAATAATGCACAATAGCTACATTTTAGATTATACTTCCTTACACTAAAAGTGTGGAGAATTCAAATTTCAGGTTGACTTTAAACGTTGCTTTCTAAGGGTTGGTAGAAGTTATTTTCACTGTTCATAGCTTTTTTCTGTGCCATTAGTGTTTTGTGCTGATTATCGTATGCATCATGTTTCATTATAACATGACAACAGGCCCTGGTGGAAAGGTTACTTGTTTGAAAAACTTTGGTGTCTTAATATGGTTCACCTGCCTGAGAAACAACTCATTATCAATCTGCATCAGAGTAGAACGGGAACGTTTTTTCCCGTGAAGGATTTGCCCTTAGTGCTGTCCTCCCATTGAGGGTGTGAAGGGGATTAGTCATTAAACTCTGACTATCATGTCCAACTTGCATGTCTGCGTCTCTCGTACTGACGGCCGACTCGCCTGCATGTGGACTGGTGTTTTCACAATGTGACAGAGGGCTAGATCTTTACCAGGTACAGATGTCACAGTAACGGGGGGAAATGTTTTAATTGGCAACCATCTGTGGCTAACAAATATTTGAAATGTTAAATACTGTACTAGTGTAAACACTTACATTCACATTAACTCTGAAAACTTCATTTCATTGGACAAAATGCAGACAAAAAGTATACAGATGCAATCACATCATATTTATTGTGTGCAGTGAATTACCCAACAATGGAGCAAAGAGCTGGATAAACACAGATTGATTTTGATGCCCAATCATTTAGTCTTTCAAACTAACATAACAAATTGTGTTTCATGCCTGCTGCTGATTCTGGGCCAGAACTATTTCTTGTAAATGGTCTTGAATAAGCCATCTTAAAAGTGAAATTTTACTCAAACCATCTTCTCACAAGAAAACTATTTTCTTTGGCAGGTGCCTGAATAGAGGAAGTTGGAAAACTACACTACTAAATCATGCTGTTTCTCCTTTATGTGTGTCTTTACATAGACTGTTGGCTATTACTGTAAGAGTAGAGGACTAATTTTGCTGGAAAAGAACAATGCTAATTATTTCAGAGCTCTCTTTTAAAAATAGCACGGTAGCACTGTAACGTCTGCCTGGAGTAGCTTATAGTGCATCTCTCTCTGATGTGATGATGTTACACAGGCAAGATAGTAGCCTTCCACACACATTTTAGGATGATCCCTGTTGTGTGCTCGCTAATAGACTCCTGCAAAGTGACACATGTCTCAGTCCGTGTTCGGTTCATGATATCTGCGAGGCTCCTCGACATGTGGAGGCAGCAAACTTTTGCGTTTCTGCAATTTTCATGACTGCCCACCTTAAATTCAAGCGCTCTTTTGTAAGACAGTATTGTATAAAATTTCTCTCCACATTCTTTAATGCTTTCATGTCCACATCACTTAAAAAGTCTAAAAAAATAACACTGGAATCATGGCCCTCATTTGCTCAGCCAATACTGGACTGGAAGCTGATGAATGCATTATGTTATGTTATGTTCAGCCTTTTTTCATCTCAAAAACATCTCCAGACATCTTCGCCATCACTCTCTGACTCCGTGGCAGAAACCCTCATTCATGCTTTCATAACCTCCCGTTTGGACTACTGCAATGGAGTCCTGTCTGGGGTCCCCAGCAAAACCCTAGACAGGCTCCAGTATGTCCAAAACTCTGCCGCAAGGGTCCTCACCCACACCAAGACCTGGCAGCACATCACCCCAACGCTCATCCACCTTCACTGGCTCCAAATTAAGTCCTGCATCACATATAAAATCCTCCTTCTCACCCACAAATCCCTCCATGCCCTGGCCCCACAGTACCTCTCTGACCTCATCCATCCATACAGCCCCCCCCCCAATCCTGCGGTCCTCAGATGCTGGCCTGCTCTCCATTCCCCACACCAGACTCTGTACCTTCAGAGACAGAGCCTTTAGTGTTGCAGCAGCATCCCTCTGGAAAACCCTCCCTGCAGATATCCAAAATGCTACATCCCTGGACATTTAAAAAAAACTCCTGAAACACCACCTGTTTACCACAGCCTACAACCTCCTTTAGCTTAGCTACAGTAATTCTGTAAAGTGTACTTGGGTTTCTTGAAAGGCGCTATATAAATAAAAGTTATTATTATTATTATCATTATGTGTTAATACAAGTGAAACATACATAATTACAGCCCAACTACAGGCTGTAACTGCTTTCCTTTAGTAAGTAGTTTGGTTATGTATATGTAGGAGGATTTAGGCAGACATTTTCATACAGGCAAACAAAAGTATGGGGATTTTTCTGCAAAGAAACTTGAAGCAAGTAAGAATGAGTCTCCTATGTGCTGCAGAGGGCATCCCATTTAGTGCATGGTCCCAATGTCTTGTGACTGTTGTATATTTAGTTGCAGCACTGCGTTGCCGATGTGTGGAAAAGGAACTTCGTTGACACTGTTCTTGATTATAAAAGGTTTATTACATCAAGAATTTCAGCATCATGATGGATCCTGCAGAACCCGGAGAGTACAAAGCCAATATGCACTCTGTTTTGCTGCAGCAAGAACATGGCTTATAAGGGGTACGTTTAGGTATCATGTTAGATAAAGTAAATAGATGTGAGTTGGCAAGTAAAGGTCTGAGTCCCTTTGAGGTCAGAGTCTCTTTGGGGGGCTCCAACACTACACATAAAATCATTGATCCCAGTCAGCCCCCAATCACAGAATCACATAAAACATCCTCTTCAACACATCACTCCACTGAGAGGAAAATCATTAAACTTACTTCACTAACACAGTGCTCATTATGTCTCAGCACATTTGAGCTTTATACAAACTTTAACCTTATAGGCTCTTCATATACTACATGACCTTGTGTGAACTTCACTGCACTCAGTTATTTGTGGCTGTGTTTACCTCAGTTAGAGCACATGCGCACCATTGTCTCCACTTTAATGTGAAGCATGCATAGCGCATGGGGGCTGTGTTCCATTCAAAGTTCAGGTCAGATTTCTCAGTCCCTGGTTTACAGAGATGCAGAAACCTTCTGTCATGTTATTATGGTGGCATACTCTGTAAACACACTATATAGCATTAGTGAAAAGTATTGTAATCAGCATGTAATATGGGTCAAATAATGCTGGTAATTCAAAATAAGCCACAAATGTTATGTTAGTAACTGCACATTCAGCTCATAAAAATGTTTATGATTAAATACCTTACCAACATGAGCAACTTGTCCCACTCAGCACATCATAAAAGGTACATAAATCCAGAGATGCACATTAAATAGGAGAACACATAAGCTTACTTGGCAATTAGTAACCGTGTCCAAGCATGCGAGGACAGGCAGAACTAAATCATAAAGACAAATATGAACGTGGGGTGTGTGCTGAGTATGCAGTTATTTACTACAAACAACTAGGGCTCATTTTTAACTACACAGCATTCCTTTTAATATATGCTTGCATAACATGATTCTGATTCTATTTATACACCCATGTGAAAAATGTACACATATGCATTTGAAGTGTTGCAAGAGATATTTGACATAGAATTTGCAGTTGCATTAAGACTAATTTTCAATAAGTGATCTCACACATCAAAGGCACTCGTGTTTTTATGAGTTGGACTACTGAGAAGCACAGGGATCACAGACTGAGAGCTTCTGTATCTGATTTTGAATGTCCTCCGGCAAAAAAAGTCAAAACAAACACTGCAGCTCTCTTGTCTAGTAATGCATAGTAATGCATAAAGACATGCATGCTAGGACTTAGGGCAATGGCAGGAGTTACCTAGGTAACTCCTGCCATTGCCCTTGACGTATAGGTACTGGCATTACAACTGGAGTTGGTCCCCAGGCGCCGGACTATGGCTGCCCACTGCTTCTAATTAGTTAGGATGGGTTAAATGCAGAGGATACATTCCTCGTTGTAAATGTACTTGGCAAATATAGGAAATATTATTATACAATATTATTCACTGGCATTCATTGGCAACAGTTATAAGTTAGTCTATCCCCAGCCATTGTCTACAGCAGTGGTTCCCAACCTGGGGGGCGGCAAAGATCACAGGGGGTGCACAAGTCTTTATCTGGTGAGGTTGAGGTAAAAAAAAAATATATTTGCACATGTTAAACAAATGTGTATGATAATACACTAGAATATATAATGTATACAAAAGTCTGTATAAAAACTATGTATTTTTGTTCTCGTAGGCAGGCTACTTAGTAGGCCAAACCTCCGGGACCTCTTAACCTGTGACCCTTGCTGTCATCAGGTCAGCTGCTAGCTGCTATCATCCTCGTTTTTCCTGCCGCCACAGCATCACTATTTTATGAATGAAACATGGCGGAGAAACGTAAAAGTGCTGATAACTCCTCTGTATCAAAAAAGAAAGTAAGGCTCTATCTCGAGAGTTACCTCAACTTTGGTTTCGGAGGGGGGGCTCAGCTTTTCTTAGACATAAGTAGGGGGGGGGCGCCAAGGAAAAAAGGTTGGGAACCACTGGTCTACAGCAAACTCACTGTTCTGGACTGTACCATGTTCACTGGCCAAAACCTCATCCCCAACTCAACTTTCTGACTCAGTAAACTTGGGCAAAGCACAACAATTCAAATGATTAAGCAATGTTATACAAACATGATTTTTCCTGTGGTAGCTACAACTTGTGTAATAATATTGCTTAATTCGACCTCCCTCACACCCTCATCCATTATTTCCTCTCCAATGGCACATACTCATGAAAAGTTATTCCCTCAATTATCTCCTATTTCCCTCTATGGGAGGCATTACTGTAGCTATTTTGGCAGATGTGATTTCAAGTTAATCACATAGCGGAAGAGACAAGCCAACTCAAGGGTTAACTTTGGAAAGGCCCCTCAGGAGCTACAGTATGTGGGCAGTGTATGTGCTGATGTCGGGCCAATAGAGGCGCTAACACAGATGAGTATGCAAGGACATTTTAGAAGGATAAACTGTAACTTCTTAGTGATAGTGTGAGTGAGCATCTACAAACATTACAAAAACCCTGACAGTGGCCCAAGTAGGTCACCTGGGAAAGAGAATGATATCATTTAGTTTTTTCCTCAAATTTTTCAAAGAATTATTTAACGCAAACTCAAGTGATGCAATAAAAGTTGTTAAAAGCATCCTACTTGATATGTCGACTGATGAACATTACATCTATTTAGTAAAGGGAATGCCTTTACCGACGGGAATTTGTCTTTAACTAGCATTTTGTGCAGACTGTATTTACTGTATGTTTTGTTTTGTCATGGAATGAAATGTTACAAATAGACATGATGGAAATGCTTGTGAATTAAAAAAATAAAGAGTGATAAAGATGTGTTGTTGTGTTAAAGCGAGTGCTAAATTATAAAGTGATGATAAGTCTGAAAACTCTTTGATTAAAATACCAATATGATATTAAACAGTGCCTGCTCATAATTTATTCATTCATTTTCACATCATATAAATAATAAAAATGCAATTTGTTTGACTTGATAAATTAAGAAATAATTCAGAATGAATTACTGGTGGTTTGAAAAGAAATTTCCTTTCGGTACAGTAATCACTGTTTTTAGATCAAGAGCATTTTCAAATATGTATTGTATTATATTAGTTACTATACTACAACCCCTTCAAAAAATGTAACGTTTATGTCCATATGGGGCTATAATATCCCACTTATGTTGTTGAATAAGCTGCAGGTTTGTTACATTGAAGTCCTATTCTTTTTTTGTATGTGATTATTACAATATCCCTGTGGCTGGATTTTAATCAGATCAAATACTGCCCACAGTCTCAGAACATAATGAAGAAAACTCAGAGTACATTGTGCAGCACACTGTTTACTTTCTAATTACAATCCACCCAAATCACATAAATCATGTCCGCATCCAGTTTAGATCACTCTCAAAGGGTGGCGCTATCTGAAGGAGTTCAAGGCACAAAAGCAATCAGCCGAGCTCCACTGAGATGTGTCCATATTTAACCACCGTACGCACACACGGCGTTATGCAACAAGAATTTAGTCTCCATTGCTTTTAATCCCCTGTAGCAACTTAATCCTGGGGTTTAGCAAACTCTCCTCCTCAAGCCTCCCTGCTGCTATGAGAACACAGAGGAAAGGAGGAAGAGGAGATAAGAAAAGGAAACAAGGAAATATGGGAGCATGATAAAAGAGATTTGAGAATACAGTAAGAAACACAGATTGATAGGAGGTGATGAAAATTTAAAAAAATCTGATTTATAGATTTGCACTCATACATTGCAGAGAATGGAGCAGTGAACACCATGTTTTCAAAAATGCTGTTTCAAGGGTTAAAAGGTCAATCACAGCCTACTAAAGCTTCAGTAGTCAGGAGATAAAATGCAAGATGTAACTGCAGACTGCAGATTTGCACTGGTGGATTTGAACTAAGTGTAATTACTTAAGTGCTGTAGCCTACTTCAGTACAATTCTGAGGTACTCCTACTTTACCTGAGTATTTTCATTTAATGTGACTTCTACTCCACTACATTTATTTGACAGCTGTAGTTGTTCGACTCGCAACAACATTAAAAGGCTGCTTGCATGCTAATGCATCTGTAATATTATTAATAATAATACAATAATATATGACTGAAAGGTGCAATTCTGCTACATAACAGCTTTGATACATGTTGCTGATGATACTGTTCTTTATCATTTTGAATGTTGGACTTTAACTCACAATGTTAAATACATAGCAGTATTGCTGCTTTTCTTATGGATCTGGATTTACTTATTCCCATCACTGCAGATTGTATAATAATAGCAGCCCAATGAAAATCAAAGTAAATAAACTACACTTAGACATTAAATGTGCTCAACTGCTGAAGGGCTGGTCCATTCACAAATGTCAGACAAAATTGATAAACAGCTGGTTTGTTTGCTAGGTAGAGTAAAAATGGCTGGGAGGGAGGAAAGATGATTGATATGATTGTGATGACTGTGTCAGCATTGTTTTGGTACATTATGTTAGCTAATGTCTTCTGAAGATATATAAGGTATTGTCATTCATCAAGGTTAGCAGTTGGGTTACCATAGCCATCGACCTGTAGCAAAGAGTAATGATCTTACTGTAAGACAGAAAGTATCAGTCCCAAACTGTTAGGGGGCTTGGTAACTGTGCAGGACATTGCATAAATGCCAGAGGAATCTCCTCCTCACACATTGCTTAATCCAAAGTCTGGATTCAGTGTTATAAGGACAAATAATAATTTATTTGAGTCAGGGGTCAACCCTTGATATTCAATGTGAAAAATTAAATATTTCAGTTTTGCAGGCCGGGGGCGGTGTTACTATTTTAGGACACTGTTGGGTTGGATCATACTACATTGCATAGCCTTCAGTGTTCATTCCAAAGGACATGTTTGTTCCTTTTTAGCATGCCCCATAATTCATTAGGACACAGTTTTATTCTAATTTAGCTTGGAATTCTCCCACGAGGAGAATATTGTATCTCAAAATACCACTGTTAAAAGTGGTATTAGTTAAATCAATTCAAGGGAGGGATACAACTGGGATTTGTCTGTAGTTGTGTTGTGTTGATATGAGGATCCTACCTGACATTGTCATGGCGCTGGATGTAGATTTTGTGAAAGATCCTTTCTGGGGGCTTCAGGAAATCCTCTTTCATCTCCATAGCTACGTTCCTGGGCAACAGACTCATTAGCAGGCGCTCCTGAGTGTGTGTATGTGTGTGTGTGTGTGTGTGTGTGTGTGTGTGTGTGTGTGTGTGTGTGTGTGTGTGTGTGTGTGTGTGTGTGTGAAAGAGAGGGAGAGAGAGAGAGAAAGGATAAAATAAGTTTAAATATAGATTTCTACAGTCAAACACAGCAAAGTTATCATAGGACAAAGTGTTAGTAGCGATAAGAAATGCGCTAGACAAAAAGGCATGAAATCTAACAGAAATGAATAATGTGTCGAAATGACTCACGGTACAAGAGAGAGAGGGAGGTAGGGGGAAAAGGGAAAAAAACGACACACATCTAATTTTACCCATAGTTTCAGCAGAGTACAGGTGCCTGTACCTGTTTCTCATTCTCATCCTCCATCCGGAGTCTCTCTTCGATGCAGTTGCGAGCCTGCAGGAAGGCCTTCCTCTGGGCTCGTTCTGTCAGGATGCGCACAAACAGTCCTGACAGGTTGACACTGGTGAACATCACTGTGTTGGCAACCAACTGCAAACAGAAGAAAAAATAAAACATGAAACATACTGTTTTAATTGTTGTTAAAGACACATACAGTATAAAGGAAAACATTAAGAGATGCTGTGAAGAAGACTGTTGTATGTATTTATGTATGTCACTCTACATGCACATGCTTAAGAATGATGAAAGAAAAGTAAACTTCTCTTTTCATGTACAGAAAATAGTAATAATTTTATTGATATTCTGTTTTTACATTTGTACTATTGTGTGTGTGTGTGTGTGTGTGTGTGTGTGTGTGTGTGTGTGTGTGTGTGTGTGTGTGTGTGTGTGTTTGTTGATCTGTGAGGCAAGCTGCTGCTTACAGTCACAATAATCTATCCCTATTACATTTGGAGTATACACAGTATGTGACATCTTCCTATACGAGAGATGGGTGAAAGGGTGGTGGGGCCTAATAGTTCTCTATTTTTGGTCTGTGAGATTTAAGTATTTGAGAATCCTTGCTCTGGTTCATCCATCACAGCAGATGCACAGCAGCATGACTGCTTCAACCTTGTGCAGGACACAAAGTTTTTTTCTACTTGACTGAGTTTGGCTGGCTGTGACTTTGTACACAAACCAAACACAGTTCTACTAATATACTACTACTAACATATCCATCCTCATATCTTAGGTTATTCATCATGAGTGTATTCTACAGTTTGAGTCAATGGTGGAGCATATTTGACCTCAAAAGAAAATCTATAACAAATGACTTTACGCTTCACTTATAAACAACAACAACAACAACAACAACAAAAGATGTAACTTTGGGGCATTCATGTTTTTTAGTGGGCATCATAAATACACTGTCAAAGCTTCACATGATCTCAAATTTAACAAACTTCCATTGCCACAGACAGGCATGTTTCCCAGTCCAATGAATAATGGATTCCCGTTTTGGCAGTAGCAGTCAGTCATTGTGCTTGGCAGCAGTGCTGGCACGCATCAACATGTTCAAGCGATGCTCAAGTTACTTTACAGCCTCAAGTACGTAAATGTGGACATCTGAGATGATTGGTGTACAAAACTCCTCTGCTTATCTGTGGTGATAACCCCAATTTCTCTTCAGATGGCAATAACTGACCTCATTGCACTGTACTCACTTGTGCAGCTATCTTACCCATTCACTGTCAGTAAGAAAGCTCCTTGTAGTTTTACACAGTGAGGAAACTACATTTACATTGGTTTTTAATATGTAAAATTATGATTTTCAATATTTGTTAAAGTAGTGAAAGGATACATGTATAGCATTGTATTGTACAATAGGGCTTTCATTTATAATGCATGTTATTAGGCAGCAAAATAGAAGACAAACTCCCAGGGACTGGTTACATTGTTTATAGCAGTCATTATAGTCATTAGGTGTGAATGTGCTTTGGATTGGGATCTAATATAACAGTTGTTCATTGTTGTTGTTTTATATTTGTCCAATCCAAGCTTAATCTAGACATGCAAGGTTTTCAACTAATTCTATATAACATTTTATTACTCCCAACTCTTTGATGTACAAATGAAATGTGGCACTGTAAAAAGTAATATATATTCTTGACAGACACAATTAAAACATGTTCAGTAGATGACAGCAAAACTCACAGTGGAAGAGTAAGGAACTAGTAATAACCTATTTTTAAAGCAATATTATGTTTTTTTTTAGACATTAGACATTTCAGGTATATACTGAGCCATGAAAGCAGACGGTACTATAGGCTGAGCACCTGGGCCCTAGGTGGGTGGTTGGTGCAAGCCTGGGCCATGCAGGGTCATGCCACACAGCTCATCGCTAAGCTTAATGGATTAGCTATCTCTGGTAGTACAGCTAACACTGTCCTTCACATGGCAATGCAGGTATCTCATAGCCTACATACAGGAAAACAATCTCCTCTGCAAATACGCTGTCATCATCCGAGGGCGTGATGAACTGATCACATCTCTATTTCGTTTCCACGAAATGCACGATCTTCATGCCATATGCTGCACAGAGGCAGAAATGTTCCACTACCCCTGAAGGGTTTGACTGATGTGACATATCTTTTCCTCACCCCTGACAACAGTCAGAAATGTGAGTGTGTATGTTTTATTGTGATAGAAAAAGGTACATAGAGATACTGTACATTCACAGAGAGCAGTTTACCAATTCCTATTTCGGCTCGGACATGACATTAATGACTTTGCCCTCTTTTTCATAACAGCATATAGTGTGGTGAAAGTGTGGTGTGTGTGTGTGTGTGTGTGTGTGTGTGTGTGTGTGTGTGTGTGTGCCTGCCTCTGTTTGCCCTACTTCTGGTGCAAGCAGGATGTCACTATGGTTCTTCATTCCCAACCAGCTCCTTTTGGTCTGTGTCACATCGCCAGGGAAACAGTCATGGGCATGCAGACGGCTTTGCTCATTCATTTTTTATTTGTTTCTTTTCTTTTTAGGGGCCTACAAGTATGCATCACCACAGTTGTGGCCTATACACAGTAGTTCACTATTACTGAACCTCTGTAAATATGTAGACTTACTTACAGGTGCGATATTGTAGTAGGGAGGACAGGCAAAAGGTGATTAAGCAGAAATTCACACTGTCTCACTTTGTGTTTGTCCAGCAGACAGATCAAGCTTCTCATCTAAATTTCTTCTTCACGTCTGTGGCTGAGTTGACATGAGCTAGCCAGTCTTTTTTTGTAACCAAGAATTACACTTTGGTCAAATTTGATCAAAGCCTGAGCAAATCTTATCAAGTCTAACCACAGGGAGCTGTCCTTGGTGCTGAAATGAAGTCTAAATAGTGTGTTTCACTGCATTGGCCTACATTATTCTTGTTGTATTTAAAGTATAATGCACGTGTGCAGATGAAGGTAAAATAATGATGACATTTACAGTATATGCCTATTAATGGTAAAAAATAAATAAATAAAAATACAGCATACAAAGGCACCATAATTAACGTGTAGCACATACGTACCGTTCTCCATAGTTTCTGTGTTTTCGCTGTGACAGAAGTGGCAGTCACAATCAAATGCGAGATGGAGACCATTATTCCAAGCACAACCGCCAAGAGTGTCCGTACAGGTAGGAGCGCATAGGCGACGAAGGTGACCAGGATGAGCTGCCACACGCCTTGCTCCGGGGACGTCGGGGGCTCCATCCCCATCGCACCCAGCGAGAAGGGACAGCAGAGGAAAGAGAACGTGAAGCCGAAGAGTAGCGTCAGGTTAACAATCTGTTGTAGCTGAGTCACTTGCAGGTACTTGACATTGGTTACGATGAACAGGGAGACGAAGATGACACAGTGGACCGGATGGGACCCTTTGGAGATGGTGAGGCTGGGGCCAGACAGCAACTCCACCACGGCCAGTGTCGAGGACATGAAGATGAGGACGGCCAGGGCTTTGAGAGTGGACGTCTGCTCCAGCTTCAGGTTATAGTTCTGGAAGAGGGACTCGAGCTCCTTGCAGTCGAACTCGTCCTCACACGCGATGGTGGTCAAAGGGACGCCCGTTGGACAGTGACTTCTCTTTCGCCTGGTTTTGACTTTCTGAAACGGTATTTCCTCCATGTCAGGGCCATTCATAAACTGAATACCTGCTCACAGCTTAGGTCAAACGGAACACCGGATCCCACGCCGACACAGACCGGAGCCAACGGTAAAAGACGCGCACAGCAGGCTGGAGGCAGAGCGTCCCAAATAGCTGGAGACTGACCGGTGGCCACAGACGCGCTCCACACTATCCACAGGTTGAATTGTGTTCTTCGGCGAGATTAGCTAACAGAGAAACCTTCATGTCCCGGCTGTATTTGCACGCAAATATATCAAAAATATCAGTTTTTTTAACATTCGTTTGAGCGCCACATGAAGAGCAGTGCACACGACGTCTAGTTCAGATGGTAAAGCTTTTCGCAAGGCTCAGATAGGATCACGCCTGCGCATTATGAGGTGAAGATAAGACAGGTCTCAGCTACTGAACACACATTCAAAGCGATTTGGCTGGTGCGGCTGCAGAGCTCTTCTCACCAATGTGACAGAGCATGTGCATACATCGTCCATAATCCCAATGTCCTTTTCTTTTCCACCTACACATGACATGTTTCCATCATTAAAGCCTGCGCAATCAATTTTTATTTTCTACATATATTAATTAATTTAATGCTCTTCCTTTTCCTGTCTCCTTCACTCACACACACTAGGAGCAGAGTAAAATGCAGAATGAATACTGTTGTAGGCCTACTGTGTATCAATGTTTTCAGACCATGATTCATGGAATTCTCACTGAGCTGGCAGCTACTGTGTTTGGTTGGCACATGGGATAACATGCTTGCATACCATTCATCATATGATTTCCGTGTTGCCAGTGAGGCAGGCACCCTTACCATCAGCAACCTCTTGGCATTCAGGGGGTGGTGTTTCATTCATTACCATGGGAAGATTAGTCATCCGTCACAGGCTGCCTTTGCCATGACCTGTCAGTGCCAGAGAGGGTGTTAGAAAGTGACAGATGGATGGCCCATGCCAAAGTCCGGCCCTCTTACATGCTACCAGGACACCCGCATGCTTTCTGTTCCCCTTCCTGGCTCTCTCTCTCAGCCATTAGTACCCTAGCTTTCACTGATCTTATTCAGCTATTGAATGAGTGTATGCAGTCTGACAGGTAAACAGACAGAGAGAGAAATGGATCGAGTGTAGTGAATATAGAAACAGTATTTTGCAGCCGCCCAAATTCAGAGACAAAAAAAGAAGCAGTGCTATAAAAGACAAGTCTGGCCACAGAGAAGCATCAAAGCCAGTGTTTCATGAGAAAAATAAGACATTTTAACACATCTGAGAACAAAAAGCTCGAGTGAGTCGATGCTGTATTAGAGCTGACACAATTAGTTGATAAATCAAGCGGATTGACGAAGATTAATCTGCATTATTGAGCAAAAACAACAAATATTCTACGGTTGCAGCTTCTCAAATATGACGATCCTCTGTTCTTCTCTGATATTTAATGTAAACTGAATGTTTTTGGGGTTTGGACAATTTCGATTCCATTTTGGAAATGGCATTTTTCATCATTTTCTGACATTTTATAGACCAAACAATGATTCAAAAATAATCTATCAATCTATAATGAAATAATCAATAGTTCCAGCCCTAGTTGATATAAACTACTATAATCAAACTTGCAAAACGCTTGCTGTCACACTAAATGATTTGTCAGGATACTGTTGTGTCCACAACAGTGTCCCTTACCTTCCCCTCATGTCTGCCTGCCAGTCTCACTCCTCTGTGTTATCTATCTCCTGCTCCTCTGAGAGAAAGATGTGGGACACATGATGTAGGACACATTGCTTTTAGGTGGAAACTCTGTCTGATCTACAACGTTTTTCACTCTTGGCACCTTCCACTGGACTTTATTAGGCGGCACACAAACACTGATGTGTTAGTGTAGTTTGCCTGTCAGTGACAGGGATACTGTAACAAGCCTGAGGTAATATACAAATGAAACAAATCAGTGACCTAATTTATATATTGTCTGTCGACCAGAGTGTAATTAATCTGCCACCGATTTTCTGCCATCTCCCTGATCAATATTTCAATATTCCTTGTGTACCAGCTCCTAAATTATTCTCAATAATGAGCGCTGCTATTTTTCAATTTTGTAAGACATCTTGCATTCCTTTGATGCAAATGTCAAACTGTGCATTCAAACAAGATGAAAATCTGACATTCAGATTGCCATTTATGTATCTGCACATGCAGGTTTGTGTTTTTTATTTTTGACTG
Organism: Sander vitreus; assembly: GCF_031162955.1. Taxonomy (NCBI): domain Eukaryota; kingdom Metazoa; phylum Chordata; class Actinopteri; order Perciformes; family Percidae; genus Sander; species Sander vitreus. The sequence continues at coordinate 13,311,734 of NC_135866.1, forward strand.
CAGTTGATTGACAGATGGTTTCTTTCCCATTTGTGTGAAGGCATGCGGTATTTCCAGGAGGACCTCTTGGCCTGTTTGTGGCCAGGAACATCGGGGGATGAGGGCAGAGGCATCGTATCAAAGTGTCATTCCCTGCGCTTTTGATGGCTTCAGGTGTAAGTGCACGGTCACACTCTGCTAGCCCTCATCTTCTGAGAACAAAGAGAGGTCTCACGGGTGTTCACACCACAAAGCTGCACTCCAAGGGCATGGGACAAGGAGACAGCAGCCTGCTCCATGCTGCGTGCCTCTCTACTAAGAATCATCTTCGCTTCCTCTATGTCTGTCTTTCTATTTCTGTCTCTTTCTCTTTCATTACACAAAAAAAAAATCCTCTCAGACTGACTCAGACTGAAAGACATGAAACAGCTGAGCATCTGAAATGGTGGTAAAACAGATAATTATGTATCTGACATATTTACATTGCAAAATCGTTATTTGAATAACAGCTTGATGACTCAACAGCTTGAGCTCTCTGGAGCAATTAAAGTCTTCTCCGCCACATGTCAGTTGTATAGCCTCTTCCCAAAAGCTGATCTATAGCACATAAAAGATCTAGCAAATGCTTGCAACCTAATTTGTTTCATGTTGGGCCTTTGGTCATGTCTCAAATGTGGCTCCTCTTGTCAATTGAGCAGTGAGAAATGTCACCCTCTTTACCTCTCTTGCAAAAAGTTTTACACAAAGTTTTATCTTAAAACGGATGGCTCTCACACGCACGCACACGCATGCATGCACACACACACACACACACACACACACACACACACACACACACACACAGATGTGTGGTCCATGAGGGGGACAATAGGATAAAAAGCAGATGAAAAAAAGCAGAGCATATTAAAAATTGGAAATGTTTAGATCTGCTGCATTCATCTAAATATTGCTTCACACTCACTGTCATCAAGTGATCATCTGTAATGATAGCCCAGCAGCTGGCAAGTCCCACAAGTGTCCAGATGTGGCTGAGGCATTGCTGGTCTTATAATCACAGACACATTGGCTTAACACCAGCAAATGAAACAGCCAAGCCAGACCCACGAGGGACAGGCAATGCATGTTATGAATTAGCTAATATCAGCCTTAATTAAAATGTGCTAAGAAACAAAACACCTTTTTTCCACGATTGTCAGTCAGGTGTGCTATTCCTGGTTTCCTCAGAGAAACGGCTATATCTTGGAAGTATAAGAAAACTACAAAAGATGGAGAACTCTGTGAGAATATGAGCTTTACAGTATATGCATGAGATTTTACCTTCATACCGTGGTGATGGATATATTTCTTTTCCTTTACTTATGAAATTGAATAGAAAGTGTAAATCAAACATGGCCACAAGTCACCTATTTTTCACATAAACTTAAAAGTAATGAGTCCAAATTCAGCCTTGAGCAGGAACCTGCAAAACTCCATTTGTCAGGGCTGAAAACATAATGCACACATGATTACCAAATCAAAACTGGACCCAGGGAAAAAATCCACAAGCTTATCCTTCATTCAGCACAGAGAATGATTTGTCCCCTCTACAAAATACGTCACAGATAAACATAAAAGCTAAGTTACATTCAAACATAATTCTGTCTGTTGATGCACTTGTCAGTTCAGTGTCAACAAGGTCATTGAACAGGTTTGGATTGTATTTTTAAAACCTTGCACAACAAAATCTTGATCTAACAGAGTTCAGCTGTTTGTCATGTAAGCATGGCTAAAAACAATTGTTGAGATTATTTCTCAAATGTGTGACGGCATTGTTTCCTAAATGAATCTCAATTTTGGGATCAATGCATTCACTCCCACTCAGTGGACTGAGAAATACTTTTCTGAGTCAAAGAATGATTTGGATAGAATGTGCAAAAACATGGTTTAACAAATGAGTGACATTATCCAGCTTTTGATCTTAGATGTCTTTTCTTTACTAAATATTTAGCAATCTTGCCTTCTAATAATATTTGTGAGGTTAAATAATAGAGGTGAAAAGGGAAATCAAATCCTAACTGAATACTTAAAGTAGCATCTGTATAATTTGCAGATCAAATGTAATCCTGATGCAGCACCTTCCTTTCCCTAAACAGCATACATAATATTTTTCACGACAGCTTGCTGATTGCAACCTTTTGCTTATCAACATACACATCTGAGGGAACTTTTTCATCATCTCCTCCATTACAGACAACACCACCCTTCTAATCTTCCACTCATATCAGCATTGCTAATGAGCCCAACAGCCAGCTACTATATACTTTTTATGGACACATTTATTGTAACTGCAGACTACAATGGAAATGGGATTGTGTAAGGACAGTGACTCAGGATTTTCCTCTGTATTTATTCCTTTACATGAACGATACAGATCTGAGAAATGTCCATTTGAAAAGTACACACATACCGACAATGAAATAACTAAATAAAATGAAAGAGGACTTTGAACAGTTAGGGAGTAGTCTTTTCTCTACAACAACTAATGATCTGTGGAAACAAAATCAGCCCTATGGGGCATTACATAGTGAATCCATTTTTCCCAGTGTGAGGTAAATTGCTCCAATTTATGATTGACAAATGCTGTTATCTTTTCCATATTGTAAATGTCCATTGTGATGTCCATCCATCCATTTAGAGTCAGGCTCTCTTGTGATAACCATTTCCTGGTTAAAGCCTTTTTAGCTGCAACCAACAGAATGTTCAATAAATACTTGTCTTTTTTAACCATTTCTGAGGTAAATTCCCAAAAACATATTCTTGATCTCTTGCAGGGCATTGCATATCCCCCCTCCTGTAGTCGTTGATAACCGGGCAGCCCCAGAAAACATGGTAGTGGTTTGCATGTTGGTTTTATCTTTTTTTATAAGGTGTGGATTACTGTTTGGGTGCTTTCTGTCCAACAGAAACCGAGTAGAACCTCCAACAACACTAAACGCTGAGAGATTAAGATCATAACAAGAAGTAACACTCGTGGCTGTTTGGCATAGGCCTGTGTGCAAGCTTAAAATGGATCAATAGCCATCAGGTGCATGAGATTCAAGTGCAGCACCCGCCCCATTGTGAAATCCTCTTAAAGCTTCTGATAGTTTGAGTAATCTGGGAGAGGCAATGTGTGAGCGTGTATCTGTGTGCGTATGTGTTTGTGTGTTTGCGTATAGTCCATGTGCCTTGTCCCCTCCCATAAAGGCTGTCTTCCAAAGTATCACATGCCCCATTGAATTTAAGTGCTTGGAGTGTTCACTGTGCAGTGAGAGAGACAGACAGAGACAGAAAGAAAAAGAGAGAGAGCTCATGAGAGCACATTTCTGCCGTTCCGATAACATTGTACTCACTAAAGTTATTGCTGAGATCAGGAAACATGGCGACAGGAAAACTGTGTGCATGCACAAGTATGTAGTGTACGTTTGGGTTATCATTTTTACCATTTTGTTGAAAAACCTCTATGATCTGATTGCTTGTGTTCCTGACTTTACAGCAATGTTGCCAGACTCCCAGATCTTAGCAATTTACTTGAGTGAGTGGAAATAGCCTTGGAAATAGTGTATGTCAAAGCAAAGCCTATCTGAAGTTTAAGTGAAGTGTAATGAGAAAGTGGGAAAATAAGAGAGAGAGAGAGATGGTGGCAGGCTGATTTGGACATGTAACGGATGAGACTCAACAACCCTTGGAAAGGCCTGATGTTGAATAGGAACTTGATATTGAATTTCAAAGACACAAACAAGATTCAGCAGGCAGGGAGGGGAGAGTTTGCTCTTATGTGTGTCCTGTGCTGCTGTTCTCATAGAAGCCAAGTAATTCTGCGGTGATCAATAACCAGGAGAAAGTGGCCACTGGCCCTGATCCTAATTAGTGCAGGGTTAGAGCAGATTAGCTTGCACCTGAGCCCCTATCTCAGCCTTTCTCAAACAACAGCTCCCTCCCAGTTGCTTCTAGGTAGCCCTCTCAGGCCTACCTAGAAGCTATATGAAACCTTTTTCTCACATATCGCTTATGGTTAATCTCATTGTGGAAATATCAAGCTTTCATCGTGTAAAAGACCAAAAATAAAGCAACACAAAATTATCGCAGAGTGGGGCCAGCTGGGTCTGTCAAAAAGTGGTCCTTTTAAATAACAATGGTGCTCATGGCAATGGAGCGATTAGCTGTAAACCTTTGGTATCACAGCCAAGTTTGCTAAACACAAAGAGTTCAGGGAAAGGTGTGTGTGTGTGTGTGTGTGTGTGTGTGTGTGTGTGTGTGTGTGTGTGTGTGTGTGTGTGTGTGTGTGTATGTGTGTATTTGTGTGTGTGTATGTATGTGTTTGTGTTTGTGTTTGCATGCACGTGAGACAAGCCCCACTCTCCACTCCAGTGTTCTGATATGACAGTTGCTATATATAGAAAATACGTAAGCCACATTTCAAAATGCAATCTATTTTGGAAGCTCATTAATTGATTAAAGCATGTCTTTATCATGTGGTTATATTCTGTTATAAAAAAGAAGAAAACCTAAAGACAAAGACACAAATTGAATCCAACATGGGACCTGGACATGAGGATACTGGACAGAGATAGTTATTATACTGTACTGTACACCTTTTTCTCAGTCTCCTCGAGTTCTGTCTGATCAACTAGGTTCGGGTAAGGACATTGGCAGTAGCACTGAAGCACGAGAGCAATTGATCCCCCAGACCACGTAACATACAACACAGAATGTGGTATAAATGTATATATTCAAATATTAAATGTTTTCCCAAACATAAAATGTTCAGCCTTACACTCATTCAATGAAATGCAGTTCTTTCCACATAAATTAAATTCACAGTATGAAATAAAATTAGCTGACCCAGGTAAGTACCGATATAGAAAAAATAATGAAAAAAAAATGTTTGTTTTCCCCCTTAATGGGTTCAATTGTCCTTATTCTTCCCTGTTTTCCGTTGTCTGTTTCAGTTTATTTATTGTCTTCCAGGGTCCTCCAACGAGAATCTGTTCTTTAGGTTCCTTTGTCAGCTTGTTTTTAGCAAAAGATAAAATTAAAATAAAATAAAAAAAATAAATAAAAATCAACCAAAAAATACTGAGATCTCAGAAAAAAAAGTACAACTAAAATGTGTCACTCCTCAGGACTGAGCCTTGTCCTACCACACTGATGTCCACACTGCGGTCCCGATGAACCAAGAGCCTCCATGCAGCATGGCGGGTGATACAGGTTGCAGTTAAACCAAGAGCCTCCACGCGGCAGTGGCGGGTGATATGGATCACAGTTGAATTGAAGAACTCGTCCCTCAAAAAAAACAGCCAGAATAGTTCAGAAAAGCTCGAGGAAACACTCCGTCGGAGTTGCTCCTGTGATCGATTGCACTTCCACCAAGTAAGTATCTCTTCACACTCACTTTCTAACGACAGTCTATCACAACATTCACAAAATATCATCGGTGGGTCGCTGAACAAGGACACTTTTCTCCGCGGCTGCATGAGGTTTCTCTCTTTTTTTTTCGTTCACCTTCTCACACACCGAGAGCTGCAGGTGATGATAAGCTCAGAAGCTCAGAAGTTCTACTACCAGATGAGAAACAACTAAGATGCATTCAAAGGGTTCTGTAAATTACAGTACTATAAACCTAACCAGGGTTACACTCTCCCCCTCTAGACTGCATGAGTCCCTGCATGCATACCTGCCCCTACAGGTACAGATACGTGCGAAATGGCAGCTCCTAAAGCCTGGAAGAACGAACTGATGGCCAAGGTTAAAGGCTCCCCCAACTCATCATAAGTGAGTTTGCGAGGCGGACATCTCTCCCTAACAGAACGCCTGACACTTGTGGCCTCTGACTCTAGGCTCTCAGATGTTACATCGTCAATGTCTACAACTACAGGGTCCGTGGTGATGAGATCTGTGTTCTCTCTAACAGGTGAGATGTGTGTCATATTAGGTTCTGGAATGTCAATAACAACATGGTCTGGAGCACTACAGTGTGAAGTAGGATGTGTAACTGTACCACTACCCTCGGAGTTGACAAGAGGAGCTTCTGGTTGAAACTCGTGGATAGGTCTCTCAGGTAAGTGTGTGAAGGTTTGAGGCACAAAAGGAAGGGGTATCAGGGTTTAATACCCTGGAAGCTGGTTGAGCCTCATAGAAGCATCCTTCCCTCTGTAGGAACTTCCCTCTGATTTCTGGCACCCATTGTTGTTTTGCTCCTCAATCTCATTTCCTTTGACGTGTCAGTGGGAGGACCGTACTCTCTCAACTCTGTTACAGGTCGGAACCCGCATGGCAGAAGAAGATCTCTATGCAACGTGCGGTGCGGCCCTTCCCGTTTCAGGTTTAACTACATAAACGGGACTGTCTCTAATCCGTCTGACAACAACATGGATTTTCTGTTCCCACCGATCTGCTAGTTTGTGTTTCCCCCTTATATTCACATTCCTCACTAAGACCCTATCCCCCTCTAAGGGTTCAGCTGCCATGACCTTCTTGTCAAACCTAGCCTTGTTCTTCCCTCCCATTTCCTGGAAGTTTTTAGCAGATAATGAGTAGCTCTCTTGTAGGCGTTGACTAAGGCCCTTGACATACTCTGAGTGGGTCTTGTGGTTCCCCATATCAGCGTGGATTCCCAGGACTAGATCAATTGGCAGTCTGGGCTGCCTACCAAACATTAGTTCATAAGGCGAATAGCCTGTTGTATCATTTCTCGTGTTTGACAAAATCTCTCTAGTCCCTAGCATACCAAGGAGAGTCCGGTTAAATCGTTCCACCGGGTTTCCCCGGGGACGGTATGGGGTGGTACGGACTTTGTCTGCTCCTATCAGTGTGCAGAGTTCTCTGATTGTTTTAGATTCAAAGTCTCTGCCCTGGTCGCTGAGCAGATGACTGGGGAACCCTTAGTGAACAATAAAGTTTTCCCATAGAGCCTTTGCAACAGTTCTGGCTTTCTGATCTTTAGTCGGCACTGCCACAGCGAATTTGGTCAGTGATGACTAAAATGTTTCTCGTGTCTCTATTATCTGGCTCAAGGGATAGATAATCCATACAAAGAAGCTCGAGCGGGTAAGTAGCGGAAATGTTCTCCAAAGGCGTGGCCTTTTGAGGCACAGCCTTCCTCCTGAAACAGCGTTCGCACCTTTTGCACTTCTCCTCAATGTCTCTGGCCATCCTTGGCCAGTAGAACCTGGCACGAGCAAGATTAAGTGCACACTCAGAACCAAGGTGGCTAACATCATTATGCACTCCCTGCAGTGCCCTCTCTCTGAACTGCTCAGGTAAAACCAACTGGTAGACAAGATCGCCTCGTTCAGACCACTTCCTGTACAGGACATCATCCCTGAGATCGAGTTTTTTCCATTCCCTGAGAAGAAGTTTGACATCATCAGGATGTTCAAGGTTTGTCTCTCTGAAACTGATGACACGTGAGATAGAAGGATCATTATTTTGCGATACATGCGATTCTATTCGAAGAAGCCTAGGGGGCACGTGAAAGCGGTTTTAGACTTATCTTCTTAAGCCATCTCAACCTGGTAATAACCAGATTTAAGGTCCATGACGGAGAACCATTTAGCGCCACTAAGGGCCGCAAAGGTCTCCTGTACACAGTTGAATTGAAGAACTCGTCCCTCAAAAAAAAACAGCCAGAATAGTTCAGAAAAGCTCGAGGAAACACTCCGTCGGAGTTGCTCCTGTGATCGATTGCACTTCCACCAAGTAAGTATCTCTTCACACTCACTTTCTAACGACAGTCTATCACAACATTCACAAAATATCATCGGTGGGTCGCTGAACAAGGACACTTTTCTCCGCGGCTGCACGAGGTTTCTCTCTTTTTTTTCCGTTCACCTTCTCACACACCGAGAGCTGCAGGTGATGCATTAGGTAAGCTCAGAAGTTCCACTACCAGACGAGAAACAACTAAGATGCATTCAAAGGGTTCTGTTAATTACACTAAGATGCATTCAAAGGGTTCTGTTAATTACAGTACTATAAACCTAACCAGGGTTACACAAGGATTAAACTTGTGGACATTTTATTTTGTCAGCTTACAGAAAAAGCTAACAATCAAGTGCCAATTTCATATCCCTTATACATATTAGGAATAATGAGGGACTTAGATCGATACCTGTGGAACGCCACCTGTGCCATTAATACTATACTAAATATGATTAGTTAGGTATGATTTCAACCAACTAAATGAAGCTAAGCGTAAGTTCATTCAGGAAGACTTCCATGCTTTCATTCTCCTCTCTGTCTTTCCTAATCTGATCAGCTGATTCTGGCGTTCACTCTTCAGTTAAACCAACCAGAATTTGCCATGATTTCCATGAGCCAATCACATCATTGCATCCTTGCTTTAAAATCTGTTCTCCTCTCTGCCGCTATCAGTTGTCATTTCAGGCAAATCGAGCAGCCCACCCCATTCACCTCCAGTCATCATCATTCACAGTCCTCCACCAGAAGCTCTGCTCCCATAACATCTATCCAGATCCAGCCTACTCATAGCCTCTCTACCCCTTATAAAAATGTACATAGCGATGGAGTCTAATCTCCAAAGACTGTACATTTCAACCTTGTGCATCATGCGATGAATAAACTTATTTGTACCTTTCAACAAAGTCTCTCCTGAACTATAGGTTACCACACCCAATAGCCTCCAATTGATTGTATAACAAATTAGTTACTGTATCAAATGAAAATAGACACATTAATAATATGTGTACTATGGGATGTGATGATAGAGAAGTTGTCTTTAAAAGAAAATTGACAGTAATGCCACTGATGCCTGTAGCTATACACAATGTGTAATAGCTCTGTGTAACCATAAAGCTACAGTATGCTTATCTGTGTAATATTCACAGCTCCTCACCGAGCCTGACCTGGTTTGGTCTGACACTTCTGCCGGTCTGCATACAGAAAGGAAAAATCACACGAGTACACTTACAGCACAAACACACACACACACACACACACACACACACACACACACACACAGCCAGCTGGCCATCAAATACCACTCTCAGCTTTTTCAAAACACAGAGACTCCAACAAAATAAATCAGAGTCAATCACACGCATGCACACACGCACACACACACACACACACGCACGCACGCACACACACACACACACACACACACACACACACACACACACACACTTATACTAAAACCAATATATGCCTACACACACAGAGATGCCATCTCACGGTCAATCTACCACCTCATTCAAAGAGACAGAGAGATATTTGTAGAGCTGCCACCAATGAAGATGAGTCTATTAACCCGAAGGCTTTTGGGTCAGACAAGAACCTTTCCACTTCTACTATTTTAGCCCTCCCGACTGCATTCATTAAATGAATGAGCTGCAGGACTTGGAAGCAGAGTTGTCAGCTCTCTGGCAGAATTGTTCACATTAGCTCTAGAAATGACAATATCAGATGGCTGAGATTTCTCTTAAGTGCCCCTCCTTGTACTTTTTCGCCGGATGACAAATGGGACGTGGCCTAACTCTCCTTGAAGGGGAAGCAGCGGTAATAGAACAGGAAATGAGGAAATCTAATCATGTCAATGATGATGATGATATACATTAACAGGTGGAGATACTTTATGGACAGACAGAAGGATTTGATTTGGATGCTAATTGTTGAGCAAAGAAAGCAAGTAGTGAGGTGCCACAGTGAAGACAGAATACAATTTAGGAAAGGAAATAGTGTCGCACATGTGCTGTTTCACCAATGTGGACCAACTGTGGTGTGTTTGTGGTGTTGTTTTGAGTGGCTGCAATGCTGTGTGGACTAACAATTGGATAATGAGAGTAATGAAACTACAGTGGGCATTAAATGAGCTAACCCTGAGTGACTTCCCTGAGACACTGAAGATGGATTACGTACCTCTCTCTGTGTGTGTGTGTGTCTCACACACATACTCTCCCTAGCTCTCTTGAGATAATTCCTTTATGACTATCATTACATTATCATAACACTGTCTAATGAACATAACCATCCACGGCTAATTTGAATGACTCCTAGCCCTCTGCCTCTCATTGGACTGGGTGACTTACACATGTTAGTCGAGTCAGTAGATGAAGGCAAACAGTTTTAGGAGTGAGATTTTTTATTTTGTATTATTAGTTCATTTGAAAATATGCTAGAGTTTGCCAGAAACAATCTCCCTTCCTCGTCGCATGTTTTTGTACTCAAGCAATACTATGAAAATATAAAATGTATTGAGATCCCTGTAAGAGATCAGCTGGGACAACAGATGCCTCATTGTGTCATAGACTGCTTTTCACTTCAAACTGTTTCCATTCTCAGCAGCATTGTGATTGAGGCCGATACGGTTTCCTCAGCTCAGCCGTAACAAATCTGAGCTCATTGATGGCCTCGGGGTTCTTAAGTCTGCATTTCCACTCACTCATGCATACTAAGAGAATAATCTAAGTGGATGCAATGTTGTTTTCTGTGCCACTTCCAAAGCCGAGTCATTTGTTACTATATAATCTGGTTAAGATAGAAAGCTACATGCTGGCATCTACTGTTCATTTCGGGCACACACAGTACACTCCACTCTCTCAAGAAAAGCCACGGATGCTTTTTCAATGCACAATAAGACACAAAAACAGCACATACACATTTAGTGTTTTAATAATTATGTTCTGTATAATTGCATTGGCAGTTTTCATTATAAGAAAATGTGCACAATGCTTAATGTCGAATTTTAGTTTACAGTTGTTAAACATATTTTTTGAAAACAGACACTACAATGTGTAAAAATGCATCATGAATAACCCATGACGTGTAACTATACTGATGTCAAAATAAACACATTCAAACCACATGAGAAGGAAATAATGCTGAATCAGGCTGAATCATTAAAAAGGGACATTTTCCCTCTCTCTACCCTCTCTGTCCTTGGTCAAAAGCAAACTATGTACACTTGACTAAATCTCTGTAACATTGGTTGATTTGCACTTGAGGTTTAAAGCAAACATTTGGTCAAGGTTGTGTAAACAGTTTTGAAAGGCACAAGATTATGTTACGCTCTGTACATCTGTTTATTTGGTGCAAAGAGAAAAGAGGAATACTCTCCATCGGCATCAGGAGTAATAGGTTCTGATCTACAGCAAAATGTGACAATCCCTCACCAGCATCTAATACACAAGATATGTGAAGAATAGAAATACCCTCTGATATCGAAGGAGATATTATCCTATGCAAGTAACTACATACATAGTGCATTCCCTTTCGTATACCAAGCTCTTGCCTATTTCAAAGCAGCACATATGTCAAACTTACAATATCCCATTTCCAGTTTAGCGGACTATACATGATATTCAAGTATTACAAGATCCATCTCAAGGTCCTAAAATGCTCAATTTTAAGCTTAACTCTCCCTCTACCTTTGGAATAAAATATGCTCTGAACCCCCCAGGCTTAGACTGCATTAGTAGGAAGAAGGCAATGGTTGCTGTTTGTAAAGTCATTGCTGTGGCTGTTAAATAACCTCTGACTCATGTTGTGCCAAAGCTGGAGGCAGCGTAGTTCCACATGGACCCTGGAAGTGATACCTGAGAGAGAGAGAGAGAGAGAGAGAGAGAGAGAGAGAGAGAGAGACACACACACACTTTATGTTAACAGGTGGAAGGACACTCATAGATTTAAGGTAACAAACACTGGGGAGGGGCCTGGATGTTGCTTATGCTGCCAGTGGATGGCACTAAATATCAACATACGCATGCATCATTACCCACTGGTCTGGTTTCACTTTTAATCAATATATTTTCATCTTCTTTTTCATTCTTGAATGACTTACGTGAAGTACTCCGTTTTTGGTGTTGTTTGTGTGTTAAACTCCGCCACTGGGACACCCCTGGATGCAATCTGGGGGCCAAACATGGCTGCTGGGTAAACGATTGAAGACGTGCCCACCTATGAGTTAACAGGGAGCAATGTCACCAGTGTCAGCTTGTACAAAATAGTATTTCAGGTCCAGTCCCTGAGAGATTCTGAACAAATATTGCTTTATGTAATAATATTACACAAGAGGAGAATATGACATGCATGTAAAAATGAGGATGACTCACCACCAAACAGAGATCACAGGTTTCCATCTCTTTTTCCACCTTGGTCAGGATATGAGAGTCCAGAGTTTCACCAAAAAACACCACATTGGGCCTCAGCAGACCGTTGCAGTCACCTTCACCACACCTTGATAGGGCAGCACCAAACAGTCCTTAGACGATTAATTGTGTCATTCTGCATTTATCACAGAATAATTGGCCATAAAGCAAAATTCCACACAGACATGGTTTCACTGATTGTGTGGCCAGAGGTGCAACATGCATGATAGTTAAAACCCATAAAGAATGAAGAAGTGGCAGTTTTTTGTCCTATCGATGAGGACGTAGGGTCAGACAGAGACTAATTAAAGCATCACTTTTCTGTTGTTCTTTATGGTTCAACGGTATGACCCATGTTCCTTGTATGTGTGTTTGTTTGAATTTAAACTCAATTTGTTGTCAGTTTGCAACTCTTTGGCCATATTTAGCAACACTTGCTAGCCTGAAGTCTAAGAGGAAAGTTAACATTTTCATAGCACACCAATGCCCCCACGTGGAAGCCCTGACTCCACTATCAGTGACATGGGAATTGAGTGTAACCTTTAATGCATGATCAAACCAAGTCCTGGGGGCCAGAGTTACAGAGAGAACATTTGCATTGTGCTCTTCATTTCATTTGCTCTCACACCGATTTACTCGGCCAGCACACCAACGCAAGGTGCATTCTGTGAGTAAAAGAGTTAGTGGGCAACTCAAAAAAAGTAATGACGCGGTTATCCCACTTTAACATCACCAAACAAAAATGATCTATTGCTTTATGTATTTATATTAGTGCTGTCAGTTAAACGCGTTATTAACGGCATTAACGCAAACCCATTTTAACGGCGTCAATTTTTTTATCGCAAGATTAACGTTCTTTTTGGCCTAGCAAACCTTATCGTTTTTCTCCACATGCTGTTGCAACAACTAGTAACGTTAGAAAAACTACAACACCACACCGGATCTAGCTAGACCGGAAACAAAACAACAGGCACGCTGCACACCATGCGCACACACTTGTTTGGGCTTGCGAGCCGGCCAAAGAGTAGTAGGCTAACGTTACGTTTTGAGTGGTTGGCGAGCGCGAGACGCCAAAATGGATGCCAATAAGATTCTGAATGGAAAGTTTACTTTTAAAAAGTTGTCGAGGGGGACAGTAGTTTCACGCATACACAGCCTGTCCTCCACGGAGAAAGCAGCCCAACTGGAACTGCTGCAAAGTGCTGCAAACGCTGTCTCATTAACCAGTGATCACTGGACGTCAGTGAGTAATCAACATTATTTAGGAGTTACTGCACACTATATTGACTACATATATCAGCATACGGTTTTAGGACTGTGTTGTTTGTATCATTTTTTTGACTGTTTTTGTTTGAGACATTGTCCACCCCCTTTTCTGTCCAGGAGAATTGTTACATTCCTTATTAGAAAAACGTAAAGGTTACAAATGTCTGCTGTGGCATCCGGTTTTTGGACCATTTTGTTCGTACTGTATAAGCAAAGTGTTAGTGCTACATCTCAGTTAGGTTAGGTACTTGTAGGAATTGTGCAATAATGACAGATTCACACATTTTTCTTTTGTTTACAGTAAAAAAATAATAAACAATTACAAATCTTAAAGTCAAGTTCATAAAGTAACTTTCTCTGCATGAATTTGATTCCCAATTAAGATACACTGGTAATAATGGCTTTCCATTGTTAATATGTACTTAAAAACTGTTCTGAAATGCAAAATAGAATTGTATTCATGTGATAAAATATGCGATTAATCGTGATTAACTATAGAAAATTGGTGATTAATCGCGATTAAAAAAATTAATCGTTTGACAGCCTTAATTTATATTATTAATGCAATAGCCATGCAATGTTATTCTAAGTAAATAAAAAAGGAATAGGGGCAACTTAATAAGATGCACAATATAATAAATAGATATACAAGCAACTGCAACAGGTGGTGAGAGAGAGCTGGGACAGAGAGAGAGCTCAGAGCAGGAAGGAGCAGCAGGTCCAGCAGAAGCTTAAAGCAGAGCAGGTGGAGGCTGGAGATGGTGGGTAATACAACTAATGTCTCGCAAGCATGTCAAATGAACTGCACTTCATCTTATCGGACGAGTGCAATTGGTAGTATACAGAGACTCCCCCTTTAGTTGAATATTAAGTTAATGTCCAATGAGCACAAACTGTCATATTTTGCTTTTAGTGTTATAAAATCTTCAGATGTTTTGTTTCTTTTATTATATCACTTGTCTGCCTCCAAAGAGGTATTTGCACAATCCTACCTCAAATGCATACACAAATAGAGGAGAGAGACACATTTCACTGCTGTCATGCAGATTAAATGCATCTAAGATCACAGGCAAATTGTGTTTTCAGGCTGGTGCACCTGTTTAATAAAGGAAAACTTCAGGAGCAGTATGCAAAAAAAAAGTATAAAAAGGCTAAGGCAAATCTGACCTCAGTGTTATTAATATGAAGTGACAGTAATCCCACCTTGGCAGTTTATCCACAGGAATCTGGGCATCAGGAACATCTGGGTCAGGTGCACTGTACATTAGGAGAACAAACACAGTGGGTTAAATGTCATTTTAATTTTACCCCAAGAAATCAGTCTACAAATCCTGCATGTTTATCTGTGTGTGTGTGTGTGTGTGTGTGTGTGTGTGTGTGTGTGTGTGTGTGTGTGTGTGTGTGTGTGTGTGTGTGTGTGTGTGTATACTCCAGAGGTGCTGCCTTTTACCCTTTGTCCTTAAGGGCAGCACATATGGGGCTTCGGTTGTTCACGGTGACATATCCACAACTCACACAGCGCGTTTCCATCAGACTGCCTGCAGTTACACAAGGCACACAGCTGTTTTTCATTAAGGCCTCACAAAAACCATCTCCCTCTCCACACAATGTATTGACAATGATAGTTATGTTTTTCTGACTTATACACAGTTAATTCAATTAATTGCAGCGCTAATAACTAATTACCGCCATTTTTGCCACAATCCACTGTAAAACTGGGTGAAAACAGGGCTGTGTGCTCATGGGATGTTGGTTTGACAACAAATTCAAAACATTGAAATAAAAATACACGTGACTTCAGTTTGAGGCTAGATTTTTCCTGTAAAATTAGGCTGAATCTCATTTCTCTGTTTTACCCCTTCGTCTTACCCCCAGCCCTTGTCCCTCGAAACCGAGTGGTAAGGGCTAGGGATGAAAACATACCCCTATGAAATGAGACACCACTTTAGTATTCGGTGCAACAGCAAACCATTCTCAATCAAATGATTATGATTATGTCTTTTATGTCCTGTGAAATTTCACTATTTCAGTGTAATGCATGTTGGTCTGTAGTTCTGGCCCAACTCTGCCCCTCACCATGAACTTTGAGCACATGTTTGGACCCGGCCTGTCGGTGGAGGTCGTCTGTGCACTGGGTGATGACAACCACAGAGCGCCCCTGCTTCCTCAGCCGGGCCTCACACTCTGCTATAGCCAGATGGGCAGCAGTGGGCGTCTTGTTCAAAGCCAGCTCCCTTCTGTAATGGTAGAACTCCCAGACCCGAGACGGGGTGCGAGAGAAGGCCTCTGGGGTCGACAGGTCCTGTGGATGCATCAACAGAGGCATGTTTTAGGTCAAAACTCAAGTGCTTAGAAGGTAGGAATCAAAAGTGTAGTAATCAGAGGCAAGAATTAGACAGACAATGAAAGGCAGCATATATTAAGTTTAAAACCCTCAATTAGGGAGGGAGCTTATAATTTTTGGTATGAGATTTTTTTTTCCTGGAGGTAAATCTTGTTGCAGCCCACGACAAGAATCAGGATTATGCAACAATCACCATTTCTCTCTTTACTGGCTGTTGCTGCTGAGATAAATCCACCGAGCTGTGAAGATGTATTATGTAAACATTAAATACACCCACTCCACAGCAACAACTCTGAACCACAGGTGGAAATTAGACCAAACACAAAACTTTGACCTAAATAAAAAGACAAAAAAAGATAATACAGCCACACACAAGTGTGTGTGTGTGTGTGTGTGTGTGTGTGTGTGTGTGTGTGTGTGTGTGTGTTTTGCTTTTTAAGAAATTACCTGAGATTTCCACTTCCTCCACTTCTCATTTTCTCCCCTGAAGGTTAGTACTCCACTCTCTGCACTCACACCTGCCCCTGTGATGATTGCTATGTGCTTGGCTTTGGAAAAGACGTTGCGGAATTCAGACAGTTCTAGAAAAATAAAAGACAAAGCAACATACTGTATAATGAAGTGCTTTCTAAGTGTCTTGATTAGAGCTGGGCAATATATTGATATTATATCGATATCGTGATATGAGACTAGATATCGTCTTAGATTTTGGATATCGTAATATGGCATAAGTGTTGTCTTTTCCAGGTTTTAAAGGCCGCATTACAGTAAAGTGATGTAATTTTCTGAACTTACCAGACTGTTGTAACTGTTCTATTATTCGCCTTTACCCACTTAGACATTATATCCACATTATTGATGATTATTTATCAAAAATCTCATTGTGTAAATATTTTGTGAAAGCACCAATAGTCAACACTACAATATCGTTAAAAATATTGTTATATTTGATTTTCTCCATATTGCCCAGCCCTAGTCTTGATATTTTTTAAACAGTTCTATAACTTATTTATTACTATCAAACTATGAAAGCCAAGTCACAAGCTGATATCAGTCTGAGAGATCAATTGTTTTGTTCTTAAGCTGATAATTTTCAACAACTGATCTGTCAACAATTTGTCCACTAAAGCCTGGGGAGGGGCACTATGGATGCAGGAAAATATCAGTAAATATTACATTTGGTATTATCACAATATCTGAGTTCTAATTTGTAGTGTTTTAGTGTCCCTACCAAAGACTTTGCATTAGGCAAGTCAAGAACAACTGATTTGAGAAAGAAGTCATGTTTGCAAATGTACAGATAAGTAAACATTAGACACTGGTTCATTAACATAGAATCTAGTCTGTTTGATAGTAACTTATCATTATCTGAATAGTTCTTGATTGAGTTATGTTTGTTTTTCATTAATTCAGTTACTACTTGATTGGTTTTTCACTCATTTACTAGATCCTACAATATTTCTCTGCCCTTTTGCAAAATTCTACTAAAAACACTTTATTTCAACATGATGTTCTTATGCTACACAGTGCCTGTCAAGAAGGATGACCCCTGACTGGCTGATAATCAATGTTTAATGAAGGACCAGTATTGACCTGACACAGCAGCAAACCAACAGTATATAAACCTAATTATAGCTTTCATTTTACCTGAGTTGGAATTTGCTTTATCCATCAAAGGTCCTTTCATCACATGAGTGGAGTACATGCGAAGACCAAGTGCAAACACAGCTCGATTTTGGAGAAGCATTGTCACTACTGTTACAAAATCCAGGAGGAACACATGAAAAACATGAAAGAGAACACAAAATTAAAGTTGTTTTAATTTACAGTATGGAGATATACATAAGTGCAGATTATTATTACATGCATTCTTACTTTTCTGTAATTAATATAAAGCTGACAAATCATCCTTTAGCGTCAACTCTTCTTTACAAAGTCATGTTGTGCAGTCAAGCATTGTTCAAACCCACACAACGTTACCTTAAATCCCTACAGGGATCCCAAAGTTTCCAAATATGTCACGCTATATTTATATACAAAATTATGCTAAAGCGAGCTAGAATATATATTATGCATTTGGTGTAATAGTGCAGCCATAACGAACATGCTGTCTTGTTGAGTTTATATATAGCTGTATGTGCTCTTATGTTAAATGTTCTCTTTAGTGGGAAATTCAATAGAAGGGAGCCTGTGTATGTGTACCTGTCCCACTTTATATTACATTGCTTCAATATATCAAAAATAAATACAAGCTATAGCTGCAGGAATGCATGCAGTTGAAGTAGTTGTGCAATCAGAGCAATGATACTATTTTCTTGTAGCCTGCGATAGCAACAAACCTGAGGAAGTCTGGCTATTGGCACTGATAAGACAAGGTTTGTGAACATTTTAAAACGAAGAGGTTGGAGTAATAGTATTAGTAAGAGGCAGGTTTTAAACGGCCTATAAAAACAGAAAATTAACAGCGCTACAAGCCTGAAAATACAAGCCAAATGTATCGAAACAGGTTTTAGGCCCAGGCTCGTATTAGCCATTTTAAAACAGACTTTAAACGACTTAAAACAGTTTTTTTCCCCCCACGGCAAACAGCCACGTTACTATATATTTAGAAGACACGTAGTTAACGTTAGCATAACAGGTTAAGCCCTTTACAAACTTCTAAAATGCACTACGTTAACTAACATAACGTCGCTTGTAGCGTCGCGAACTAACGTTAAGTTAGCTATGGATTAATAGGCTATTGCTTTGCTGTCTGTCACATAAATAGGAACTAACGTGTTCATCCGACGTGTATTTACAGGTAACATCCGCTGAAAACAGGACCGATACATGCGCATTTAAATTACCTTGCCATAGAAACTTTATCGTACTTACCTCGCTTAATAATATTCCTAGACTTTTCCGAGTAGAAAGTCACGCCGAGTTTGCTTGTTTACCTCACTGCAATTATCATGAGAGGCCGTAAAAGTGCCACACTGTCGTAAACCGCGCTCTGAAAAGTTGTAGGTTTAGGAGAGCCATCTGGTGGTAGACTGCCGTAAGTATGAGTCATTCATTCCCCCAAGTTAGAGACAGAGCAGCACTTCATGCTACACCATTAAAGTCTTATTGTTTTGACTGTGTTTCTATTTATGTTTTCATGCTGCCTTGCTGCAAAAAGTATTTATTTTTGTGGGGCAACAAAGATCTGAACAGAACTTATCACACATCACATGAAAAACTGCACTGATCCCTCTCAAAATCTGCCATTTTATCTCTTATTCTGTAGTTCTCAGCATTGCATATAGCCTACATGTAAGTGTTAAAAAAAAATGTCCTCTTACCATATATTATTTTACTTTGTTTTAAATATTACTGTTTGGTTATCTTTAATAGGCCTATTAATAATAGTTATAGTGTGGCCTATGTTAGTAACGTGAAAGCCATAGCTGTCTTTTTTAGGCTATTATAAATTACCCTAGATGATCATACATATTCATATTCTTGATATGTAAATCTATCAAGAATATAGTTATATATTCATATTCATAATATCTATAAATACTGTAACTAAACAGTGTACAACAATACTGTAGCTACATTATGGTCAAGCCGATGTAGATTTTTGCCCCCACAAATTGCCACCCTTATGCCACCAACGCCTCTCTCTCTCTCTCTCTCTCTGTGTGTGTGTGTGTGTGTGTGTGTGTGTGTGTGTGTGTGTGTGTGTCTGAACTCCCTCCTCCCCATCAATAGCTACCTCGGTGTGAGTGGCCGTGGTTCTGCGTCTGCCCAAGTCGGCCGACAGTCATCCCTGGACACTGGTTCAAATTGATGGCGACCACTCCAGACAGCAGCACAGACCGCAGACCGATAAGGAGACTCCGCTCCAAGAGCGATATCCCGTATCTGGTTGAAGCCAGACTCTCCTTCAACCTGCGGACAGGTAGGGGCGCATCCATCCATCCATCCTGTCCCCAAAATCTTTTTGTTAGATGTTTTGCAAGATGTCTTATGTGGGTGGACTGTGGGGGAATTATCGCCTAAGATATACGCTTCTGGTTTACGCGAATGGGAAATTACAACGACCCCTATGGCTATTGTTCTTGTGGACTGGCGCTAGTTTAATGTGTGTATCCCTCCATAATTTATTAATGGATAGCTCTAAATATTATTGTAAGGCAGGGGGAAATGTGACTGAAATGTTATGCAACTTTGTAGGCTAACGCTGGTGGTTATACTGACGTGTTTGGCGCAAAAAACATAGTGAGGGAGTCCAGATATTAAAGCAGCAATTGTATAGCTTTAAATACCGTTCATGTGTGAATGTTGATTTGGTCAGCGCTTGGTAATTTCTACCACTGTAATTTAACCTTAAAGCAGTTATATAATATGAAGAAGCTTCAACGTGACCCAGCCTAAGCTTTGGCTGTGGTTGTGGAGCACAAAATCAAATGGCATATGGTTGGTTCAGCGTTTTTTTTTGTAGACTTTAATCACCGCAGTAAAAATAGTTTTTAAATAGATCCCGTGATTATGCTAGTTAATTGTGAATCGTCTACTGTCCACATCACCCAGTTACAAAGCGTGTTGCATTCCCTGTTACCATGGTGACTTGGCATTTTATGCTGAGTCAACCATTCATATTTTTTGCACTTTATTAAGACACACTCTGCATCCAGCTGTCTGTTTTACAGATCTAATGATAGTCATGTTAAGCATTTCATAATATCTAAAGGATATGTGATGTTTGCAGCAGTCATAATCAAAATGTGCTTTTCACTTATTAGTCACATCCATCACAATTCAACAGACACCAAAGTTACATCTTTAAATTGCTCATTTTGTCCGACCAACAATCCCAAATCCTATATAAACTGAGGAATGCAGAAAACCTTCATCACACTTGGAAAAGCTGATAGCACATCAATTAATCAACTAATCATTTCAGCACTATGTGTTTATAGGTGGGAGGTCACTAAGCACATTTTTGTGTTATTTCAAGTCAGGACAGAAGCAGTCTAGACTCTGGATGGTGAGGGGATTGTGTTTTCAGGGTCTCAGGTTCAGGGTCATCAGGTTATAGATAAAGTGACTGCACCTTTCTCCAGTGCAGCTGCTCAATGGCCAACAGTGTAGCTTCTGTATTAGCTCTCAGGTGTGCAATGTGAACCAGGGTGCTGCTGGAAAAGAGCATTTGGTGCTTAGCTGTATTTTCCTGGATGAATGAATGTTGAATAAAAAAAGCCCCCCAGCATGCTTATCTCAGATAAGCCTCTGTAGTACTGGCTGCTCATGCCAATTGAGTACTTGGCCTGTGGAGATAAGCTTGTTGTCAACGACAGGACACTGTAATTTGTCTCTTTTCTTCCTTTTTTATGTGTTCCTACTCCACACTGAGCTCATACAAAGCATGAGGATGGCACGGGGGCGATTTGTACAACAGCACTGTTGACTCACTTCCACCTGAAGAAGTGGAGCAGGCTTTAGCTTGCTTATTGCCAAGGAAACCAAAATCATTGTGGTTGTGTGTGCCTAGGTGCTTAATAATGATAAATGACCAGTGCTGCCAAAGATGTGAAACAAGAACTAAGCAATTATCTCTGTTTAGTTCTGGACAAGGCAGTGGCTTTGGTTTGTCTTTATGCTTTTTCAGTGTTGTTGTAATGGTTAAGCCTTATATTCTATTTATGACTGTATCCATGTTTTCATCAATGAACTGCTCACAGAGAGCAGAAAATGCACTTTAGTATCTCACACAGTCACATTATAATCAAGACACTGCCAGTGTCTGCCAGCTTCAATGAAACAGAGTTGTGTAATTTGTTTTGGATTTGTGGTGAGTTTGTGTATGTGATGGTTTGGAGATGAGTCGGAGGTTCACAGCGACTGTTTAGTGTTTAAACAGCTGATACTTTGCTCTATTCCCTGATGCTGAAACCTAGCGTAGTTAGCCCATGCATGCATCAGTGGTGTCTATGGGGATTCAGTTTGACTTTTGCAGAAACAAGGCTGTAGCATACAAATGGCAGATACTCTATGGGCTTCTAATGGAATCAGCGAGCACATATGAAACATTGCTTTATTGCATTGACCTGTAGTGTCTGCACTGATCTAATTTGCCCCACCGTTAAATGGCCCCGCACACAGTCACAAAGACATAACAATATAATGGCGTCAGTTACTGTGCAGCTATCAACGATTGTGTCACCTGTCATAAAACATTTAAGGGTGAAGGTGTAGACGGATGGTTGACCTACTTCACAGATTTAATTTCAATCATTACTGCCTGTTGTGAAACACACACACACACACACACACACACACACACACACACACACACACACACACACACACACACATCATCATCTGGACCAACAGTGTTTGTTGAACTACAATTATTATTATTTAAGTAAGGATCTTGTCTATGGATTTTAAGCCAAAAGGTAGAACATGTGTATTTGTTGTATGTGTGTTTGTGATCGCCAAGCGTGCATGCATATTGGTCCCTTGTTAGTGTGATATGCATGTGTTGCCTGCTGACATAGCATCCGTCTCACTGGAAGAGGTTGTCTGCTTGTTTTTATTTGCCCATCATTCAGCAGCTCAACTACAGCCCCATCTGCTTTCTGTCGGCACGCTCATGATACACAAAAGAAACTCACCCAATTACAGAGTCTCTTTTTGATATTCCTCTAACACACTCCTACCAAAGAAACCAGACTTCCTGGTGCAATTCAGTTGTGTTTTACAGTACATGTGTGTTATGTATGCTGCACATGAATGCTTTTGTATTGTGATTTAAACAGGAATAGCCACATGGCAGACGTTTTTAAATTGTACTAAAAAGTTAGTAAATCAAGGGGTAATCTAGGTAAGTTTTGTTTACTTTTAATAAAATCTGTATATACACTACAACTTGCCATGCCAGAATTTAGGCAAAGCTCATCAATACTATGTTTAATAACAGTCATGTAGCATATTTTGATCTAGAATGCCACTAATATGTTTTGATAATCATTTCGTTGTTGTTTTTTCTATGCACCTTGCAGCCTCGACACACAGGTCAGCTTGTCCTTACAGGCTTAGGGTCTTCTCAGGTCTGGTCTGGCATATGGAACATTAATCACAGCAGACCTACTGTACAGATGTTAATTGTGCTGAACAGCTGGGTGCTGTGTGAAATGTAGAAGTGTGGGGACGCAGATGGCTGGAGCTCCCACCATTATACCAAGCCTGAATGCAAATAGACAAAGCTGAAGTTCAGACTTGGCTGCATTACAGTTGTTGGAGGATATATAATATTGGGTATGTATTCTTATCATTGCACATAAACAACATGCATACTGTATTCAAATTCAAACATTGTCTACAAATTAAGATGTAAGCACACAAGTTTGAACACAATATTTGGATATGTACAAGTACTCTCTGTCTCACAATTCAATGTTCAAACCTGGCTCTGTGTTGCAGCCACATTAAGCTAAAAAAAGCTAAACTCAACTCATTCACCACCCACCACTCCCTGCCTCTCTCTCTCTCTCTCTCTCTGCTCTGTGTTGCAATCCCTGTGTACAGTAAGCACCGCTGTCCAAAAGAGTACAATCAATACATACCAGATGCATGGTGGGATGGGACAAATTTCTGCTGCAGAGCTCTGTGTGTGTGCAGGGTTTACTTGAGGATTTACAGTGTGCAAGAGACACACTTCCTACACGCACTGGGAGATATTTAACTGTAGCCTCTCTAACAGGACATGTGTGCAGATATTTTGTGTTGTGTTTCACTACTCTGTTAATCATGTAGAAATGATTGCATATATTCACTCTCACAGAAGAAGGTCTAGTCAGATTATCCACTTTTTGTTGGAATTCAAAAAGCAGCTAAATGTGACTACAATGTCAAGAACGAGCAGAATTTGCAATCACCAATTCGAACTGTCAGCCTTTTTTTTCAAAAGGAAAGTGAATTTCAGATTAACTAGCTGGGCTGGAGCCAGTGCAGAGGCTGTTGAATTTGTGATGTTTTTAGCAGTTTATGGCAACACTTGAGGCTATTAGCAAAAGTGTTTAACAAATTGATAATAATTAGTGGCAAGAGATTTCAGCATGAGTTCTCTGTTTCGGTCGCTTCCAATCTATCCCTCTCTTTTATACCCCCATCTAACTAATGCATGCACACACAGCATATGGCTGGCATTTACAGACCATCATATGATAGACTCACAGCCCTGTATCTCAAAAAAAAAAAAAAAAACTGGCATCCATCTTCCCTACTTGGCTGCACATAGGCCTTCTTGTGCTGAAGCATCCTGTGTCTGAATAAAACATCAGTAGGACAAAATAGCAATGCTATATCCAGGACCCTTACTGGATGTATCTGCTGCTTTAATGTTCAATCAACCATCAGTGTCACCTGGCCAAGATGGTTTAAAGAAAACGACGGCCAGGTGTCTTCTATAAAAACCTGCAGGAAGCTTCATCCTCTCAGGATCTTTCTCTCTCTCTCTGCTTTCTCTCTCTGCCACACTTAGAAGTGTGAGAAAGGCTCCTGGCTGTGATGTGCTTTCCACACGCCAGCTGAGAAATAACGCCTTTTTCAAAAGCCTCCCAAGCTGGAGAAAGCGGCATGGCGATGTGCTTATGGGTCATATTTACAATAAGTGTGGCAGCACATTGGGAAAAGATACGACTCCAATCTGAAAAGCAGCATTGCCAAGGACCAATTACGCTGGAGGAGAGAGCTCTGCCTGAATCACTATCACTCTCTAATGATGGTTTTACTGAATTTAAAGCAACATGCAATGAATTCTGTGGGGCCCAAGGAAATAAGACAAAAGAGGCAGCACACTGTATCCAGTCTATTGCCTAAAGGATGGGTAGGTCATATCCCTAATATCTACAATGATAACAAAATGCATATTCTCAGCAAGATAATGTCAGGCAGGTGGGGGATAAAGATGGGCATCCATTATGTGGATATGATCAACGTCACCAGAATGGCATTTGTTGCTGCCGTCAAAAATGCAGCTCCCATAGTGCACCAGCTCTTGAGGACACTTCTGCTGAGTAAGAGATTTTACAGAGTCAGAATCCTTTTCAACACTGCTGCAAACCTGGGAGTCAATTCAATCAAAGCTGCATTGCACCACTCAGCAGTCCTTCAAAATTGCATCCTATTTCTAATGAGAAAAGTCATTATACATTTTGGCTTTACATTAACAGCTGATGTGTATTATTATACTATATTAGCTAAACCACTTGATGTTTGTTCATCCTCTGGCCATGAGTCATTCTCAAATGTTCTGTCAATATAAACCACAAATTAATAACATCCCCAAAAGCTACTTCCATTTTGGAAAAGTATTGCTATTTGGTATTTTAAAAAATATAAATATTTCTGTATTAGTTATCATATTGTCATACCATCTCTCCCTATCAGTTATGCTATAAATCAAAGTGGATATTATTATTTTGTTAAAGTATAAACCTTCTTTGGACTTAATTTGGAGGGGGGAGCCATTCAAATCAAACAAAGATACAGTGTGTGCTCTACATAGAACATTATGCTATGGTATGCCTGAAATTAACAGACAATTATGTAACTCTGTATAAAAACACAAACTACTAGCCTACAGGATAAATGACTGATATCTGGAGAGGCAGGACAATTATGTGAAATTAAACCGAGGGGACATTTTGCTGCTACCCTTTCTCTAGCAAATCTTACAGCTTCAATGTAGAATTGATCTTGTAGTCACATCACATAATAACTGCAGTGATAAAATGTTCTAAATACTACTTAAAGGCCCTGTGTGTAGGTTGTGAAAATATTTGGCTTTGAAAAATCACAGTGGTAGTATCAAAAAGCACACACTGACAAACATGCAATGTTTTAAAACTAACCAAACATAAAGTCTAAAATATTTGTAATTGTATTTCATATTTTATGAGATAGTTGCAGTAGAGAGATGACAGGAAATGAGTGAAGAGAGATATGGGGAATGAAAACTAAGGCCCCTGGCTGCACGCAAACAGCAGTTTGCATGTTGACATTGTTCACGGTTGGCTCGGCGTCCTAGGCCACCAGGGTGATCCAAAACAGAAACAATTACTGTATGAGCGAAAAAGTTCCACTAACTGTATAGAGGTTAAACATGATACTGGGGGTTCTGTTCATATTCTAAGAGTAAGATTTTGGCCTTGATTCTGGTGGTTGGGGTCAATAAGTGAATTGGATCACATCTATGACTATATCAATATCAGAAGATTTAAAATGACTTATATGCTGTATGGATCATTGTATAATGGTCCATGGGGGATCATTCTGTACTAACACCTGCAATTATAATAGCAGCCCTGGCTCATTAGTAATTAGGAAAACCCTTTGATTTGTTATATAATGCTGAGTTTTACCTGTGCCTGAGATATTAGTCCTAATTTCAGCAGAGGCATAAGAGGCCAGAGGGGACCTAAGCTCTTTAGTTGATAGTCCACTCCACTCCATGCTGCAGTGTTCAACAAGAGTGAGCAGGGCAGATGGAGGTTTCATTCAGAGAAAAATCTCAGGGTGTCTCTGCAGACAGAGACAGCCAGAATGTCCCAGAGGAGTGGGACAGTCTGCCAACCAGTTAGCGTTGCAAAGCCCAGTGAAGATTGCTTGTATTTTGTGGTACTTCTGTTTCGATTTTCACTCACTTTGCTGTCAAGTACAGAAGTGTGATTTTGTGGGCTTGTAACCGAACCTTAGTACCGCAAAATGTGCTTTTGTATAGCACATCCTGTCCATAGACCTTTCAAAGGCTCGAAATAGAAAAGTATACAGTGTTCTCTTTCCCCTTATTGCATTAATTTCATTAAACAGGACTAACACAAAAGTAATTGCATCCCTCCCTATTGTGTGGTTATTACAGAGATCTTAATTTCCCCTACCAAAAAAAGATGCTGTCTGTCACCCTCTATCACCTTGCCTGCAACACTGTTTTTTAATTAGTAGACAAAGTGTAAATTTCCCAAACTGAGTGTTCCTCCATGCTCTGCAGAGACAGGGCTCTGCATAGAACAAATGAGACACAGACAACAGATCTAATGAACGATTTACAGTAGCACTGTTGCACTTTTATCCTTGCAAATTTAAAGATTACAGTCATATGTAACAACTTCCAAAATCAAAATGTTCTGTAGTCCAAGTCATTTTCAGTTTGACATAGAAAAATGTGTTGCATGGGATGTGGCCTGTTGAAGAACGCTTAAGAAATAATCAGCTTCTAGATACTGTACATAAAATACAGTTTGACACTGGCTGATGAAAATGAGGCAGTCCCTGGAGCACCACTGCTCTCTGGTGGAAGCAATGCTTTTTCTGCAACAGTAGGCTACTGCACAAGGTTAAATGTACATATATCAATACATACCCTAGTGCTGGAACTATGACTGATTAACCAATAAGTAATCTAGAAAGCAAAAATGGCATTCCTATCATTTTAAATTGACATCCCAACACAAGCACTGTCAAGATAATGGGAAGCTCTGGGAAATTTTAATATACAAGTTCCCATAACTGCCATATTATTTCCATTACCAAATAATATGACAATTATTTTCTCAATTAATCGGTTGATAGTTTGGTGTATAACTTCAGAAAAATGTCTGCCGCTTTCTCAGAGCCCAAGGTATCGTCTTCGGAGTGCTTGTTTTGTCCGACCAACAATTTTAAACCTAAAGGTATTCAAATGTTATGATATGAAACAATAAAGAGAAGCAAATCCTCACATTTAAGAAGCTGGTGTGACACAATGTATGGCATTTTTGGTTTAAAAAAAAATACTTAAAATTATTAATTAGCTAAATGGTTACCCGTTAATTTTTTGGTTGACAAATTGTTTCAGCTTTACTCCAGTGTATGCAAAGGCGGGCCTCGTGCAATTTATTTGGATTGGATCTACCCCCATATAACCCAGATTGGCAGTCTGCCTCCTCCAAATTCTATCACACAGACTTGAGCTCTCTGTAGCCCCTGGAGAAACCTTGTAGACATCAGCACATTTTACAAAATCCTTCATTTGTCACAATTGTTGATTTTTTCATTCTCAGTGAATGAAAACCATTTACAAAATCAGACAAAATGTTCACACATCTGTAGTTTGTTATTAAAGCCATCATAGATATACAGCATTGAGACATAGTTGATGAGAGAATTTATGGCGCATGTATGTACTGTCTGTAGTGTAGTATGGCATATGAATCATAAACGGTTTTATTACAGTATGTAGTAAGTAACAGCATGAAGTTACAGACATGCTTTTTCTCTGTGTTCCCTAAGGCGAGAATTTCTCGTGAATCTTTTGTCACACCTTGGACACGTGAATGGCCGTTCCCCTGTGTGAACCATCATGTGTTTTTTCAGCTCACCGTTTAATCTAAAGGCTTTGCTGCA
Organism: Sander vitreus; assembly: GCF_031162955.1. Taxonomy (NCBI): domain Eukaryota; kingdom Metazoa; phylum Chordata; class Actinopteri; order Perciformes; family Percidae; genus Sander; species Sander vitreus. The sequence continues at coordinate 13,339,862 of NC_135866.1, forward strand.
AACCTCGCACACGAATGGCCGCAACCTGATATGTTTGGCTCTGTGGTGAGCCATCAAATGGGATCCCCTCTTGTAACACGCACCGCAGTCCTCGCACTTGAATGGCCTTTCCTCCGTATGTTCAATCATGTGAAGCTTGAGCTGAGCTGCACTCGGCCAGCCTTTCCCACATGTGTCACAAAGGTACGGCTCTTGCCCCGTGTGTTTATACAGATGCCATTTAAGGTATGTTTTTTGGTAGAATTTCTTCCCGCAGACAGGGCACGGGTAACCACCTGTGTGCCTCACCATATGCGCTCTCAGGCAGTCTTTCGTACTGAACTGTTTCCCACAGTAGGAACAAACACTAGGTTGCCGTTCTCTATGCTTGCTCTGGTGCAGAATCAGATGAGCGAGAGATTTGAAGCTTTTCCCGCACGTTTCACAGATGTGTGGTGCCACACTTGCGCTATGGACTTTTTCATGATCATTTAATAGTCCTGGCTTTGTATAACATTTCTTGCAGGTGGCGCACTGGTACAGTCTTTTGTTTTGCTGATGTCGAACCAACTCGCACAACCTCACAAAAGTTCTCTTACACAAAGGACAGGGGTATGAGCCTCTAACTTTATGGGATTTGGAATAATGTCTTTTCATGAGGACAATTTCTGAGAAGTTCTTCTCACACATGGTGCACTTGATGGCGCGAGATTCAGTCTGGGAGTCATCTGCGTGTTCTGCCGAGGTCAGAGTTTTTGCAGTTTCACTTTCCTTCGTTTCAGAACTTGCCTCAGCATGTCTCCCGTCGAAATTGTCAGCTGATCGGAAATTACAAGCATTGATAACGCAATGGTTTGCATTTGTTGGCTTTTTCCTTCGAGGAGCTCTTTTGGAACATCTGCTCTGGTGCTTCTCAAAACTCTTGTAGTAAGTAAAAGCCTGGCCACATTCTTGACACGTCAGGGGTGACTTAGCCTGCGAGTTGGCAGATGCGTCTCGGGTTGTTGGGATCTGAGTTATACCACTTGAAACAACGGTATTCTCCTGATTCCTTTTATTTGCGTTGCTCAGTGAATTGTCTTGTGAATGCTGGTGTGAAACTCTGCATTTACCTTCCTTGTGCGTCTCGCAGTCTTCGTAGTTGTCAAAGTGTTTCCCACAATAAGAACAAAGGTAAGGACTGTGTTCAGTGTGGCATCTCATGTGCCTCATCAAGTCAACAGAAAAAGTAAATACTTTCCCGCATGCGGAGCATTGTTTGACACGACTGCTTCTTTTACACATCTGCTCTTGTGGTGAGTCCAAAGATATTGATTCCTGGGGTAGACCATTTGAAAGCCCAGTTTCAGTGGAGAAAGACTCTTTGGTCTTATCAACAGGGTTTGGTTTGGAGTGATGAGCTAAGCTTGTGGAACACTGTGGGTCTGTCTCTGCTTGTCGTTTACTACTAACCACACAAGTCCTCTGGTGTTTGTCAAAATTCTTTGGGTAAGTGAAAGCCTTGCCACAAACATGACAAACAAGACTAGAGTCATCATTAGACTGCTCAAAATTTTGAAGACTGTATAGATTCGATGGGTTATGTGTTGTGGCACTTGCACATGATGAAAGCCTATTCTCACTTCTAGAAGCGTTATTCTCAAAAGTCTTTGGTTTAGGCTGTACATTTATCTTCTCAAAAAAGCTACTTTGGCCCACATAATTTGACTGACTCGTTGGGTTTGTACAGCAACCACTATGGGTAATCTTGTGTTCCTTTAGTTTCCTTGGGGAACCAAAATCTTTGCCACAGACAAGACACATGAAGGTTTTTGAGGATGTCGTACTGCCAGTTTTCAAATGGTGGAACCATTCTTTGTCCATGTCGTCATCATCATTAGACTCACTTTCATCAAAAGGTTGAAGTATTACTTCAACAGAAGCTCCTTGGTCTTCAGTCAGATCAGTAACATGCTTATGTCCATTTCTATCGTTATTCCGCACCAATTCTGAATTTATCACCTTGGAGTTTTCTTCTTTCTTCTTTTTCGACTCACTGCCAAGTGTGTCTCCTTTGTCATTGTCCACATGTGGTAGGTGATAGGACAGGCTGGAAAGAATGCAATCATCACCGCAGGAAGATAAAGCTAGAAAAAAAAAAATGACAAAACAAAATTATTTTCAGTAACTAAAACAGAAGGAATAATATGACAGACAATTGGGAGTTGTGTGAAAATACTACCTTGTGGAACTTTGTGGCCATGATGTTTGTGATGCTGAATGAGTGTATTCAGGGGCTCAGGTTGATTCAGGAAGTCTACACACTCTTTCAAGATAGAAGGAGAGAGACTGAGGGAAGTCTTGAAATGTAACAGAACAGTTGGAATCAATTTCAGATATTGTTATATTCAAAATAAATCCTTGCATTTCAGTCGTGTTCATATATGTTGTTAATATTCTTGTTATTGTAACAACGCCCCTCATATGCCTCAAATCAGGTAATGCTTTTCTACATTTCCCTCTCATCTCATCATCTCCCAGAGAAGGGTAAGCTAGTGAAACTGTTCTTCCTCTTACAGTAACCACAAATATATGCATGGATTTAGATATGATTACCAAGTTAATGAAGTCAGGAAAAATAATATAAAGGAAAAGCAATACAAACCATTACTTGGTTCTGTGCTAACATACAAACATACTGCTAACAAATATTACAATAATACTTAATAGGTTCAGTATAAATATTAAATATCTATGGGTTTTTGTGCTTTATTTGTTCCAGGATTACTGTTTGTCAGGTACCTACTTGTTCAAGGTTTGGAACAGGTAAAAGCTTCTGCAGATTGAAGAGGAACTTTCTCATTAGAGCCAGTAGGGCTGAGTCATATTTAGGGCCGAACACTGTTGGAAAGATTTTCTAAAGAATAAAGAGAAAAGTATTCATTAAATGTTATCCAACAAGGGAAGGCCCTTTTGATACCACTACAGATCTTGAGATTTACGTTAAGGCAATCATGAAGACATTTAATGGTATATAATGATAGGAACTTAGAAATTGACTTTATAAATTTGTTTTTAGCGTTTTTCTCATAGGACATCATCTTAATAATTAAAATATATAGTACCAACCAAGTCACCTGATAAAATGTATCTCTCTGACATTGGTCATCCACTAGAGTTTGAACAAGCTTCTTGAAGTTTGTCACTGATGCTTTTACCTCAGAGCTGGAAGTCTTTGAAAAAGCAAATAAAAGTGCACATGAGTCAATGCACATGACACAAAGAGTGATGGAGATTAAACAAGAGCACCCACCTCTTTATCCTGGTGTGTAATGTAGGTTGTTATTCTGCTCAGATGAGGCTGGATGGCCTGTGGGCTGGCAAAATCCCTGTTGCTGCACAACTCTAGCACCACCTGTTGGCATAGAAAGAAACTACATCTCACTGAAGCCTTTATTTTTCAACTCAGTCACATGTGAAGGCGTGGCCCTGAGTAGCATGGCCCATCACCTGAGAGCTATCACCAATAGTACCATATATAACAATGCGAAGTATGAGCAGAAAACAGTATTGTGAAGTGTTAGGTGCTTAATGATGCAGTTTGATTTATTCATACTTCCCACATACTAAAGCACATGATCATGATCATAGCATATTTAAGCTGTAGTAAACCGATTCTCTACCAGATCCAGAGGTGCTATTTTGTAGTTGACCCCGAGATCAACAGGCATATGTCTTTTGACTATTAGGGCTATAACTATCAGACAAGCAGTGATGGAAAAATCATTCAGATCATTAACCCAAAAGTAGCAATACTACAATGATCTTAAAGGTGCACTATGCGTTCCTGCATGACGTCACTTCTGTTGACATTCCAAGTAAATTGAAAACAAAACAGAGCAAGCTCGCCCCTCCCCCCATGTTTCTGTACTAACTGACTAACTGTCACTAACCCCCACCCCCTCCCCCAACCATCTTGTTGGTGATTGGCTGGAACGTGTTTGTTGTATTTTGGTGCCTATTCTGTGCCTCTAGTGTTTGTTTGACGTTTACGACCCCTGTGTTGTCTCCCGAGACCGGGCTTTTTCACAGTGTATTCAGGGGGCAGGCAAGGACAGATGCCTACGATTTGAGACAAAAATGAAATTGCGCTGAAACCATGCAGGAACTCATAGTGCACCTTTAATTATGGTTAATTATGGAGTCTTATCAGCAAAATGTAAAAATGCCTGTTATGCAGTATTATTGTGTTAAAGTATTATTTACAGTATTTTATTAATTGGTTATTCATTTTAACTATCTTTAAATACTTTGATACTGTTGGTTGTTTAATCAAAAACAATCACCATATTTCATAAAACCATTATAGATTTCATGTTTATTATCTTTTTTCTACAGAGTAAGTAATGTACTTTTTACTCCAATTCATTTATTTGACAGCTACATAGCTGTATTGTATGTAGCTACATTTCCATTTAAAATTTAGTAGAGTATAAGTATGAATGCAGATTTTTTACTTAAGTAAAAGTAGTAATACCACAGAGTAAACATACTCTATTACAAGTAAAAGTCCTGCGTTCAAAATTGTACTCAAGTAAAAGTACAAAAGTATTAGCATTATGCAGAATGGCCCATTTCAGAATAATGTTGAGACTATTATATTGCTGGATTATAATTAGTGATGCATTATTGTGTATATCACTTTCATGTTGCAGCTGGTAAAGGTGGAGCTGATTTAGATTATGGTACATGCTGCTACAATATTTCATAATTTATAAGTTGATTTATATTTTTTGATTAATAATCTAACTCTGAAATAGAGCTGCCAAATTAATGTAGTGAAGGAAAAAGTATTTCCCTCTAAAATGTAGTGGAGTAGAAGTAAAACGTAGCATAAAATGGAAAGTACCTCAAAATTGAACATAGGAACAGCACTTGAGTATGCTTAAATTCTTACCTTTGCACGTAGGCCCATAGCTAGTTGGACTCTCTCTGTGTATGTGAGCAGTTCAGGGACTGTTTCCAGCACTGAGGTAACGAACTCCTCCAGCAGACCATAGTACATCACAGCTCCCTGCTTCACTATCTCCCACAGAGCTGCAGACACAAGCTGCAGAGGGGGCACGATAAGACGGAGAGAGGAAAGAGGAAGGAAACCTGAGGAAACAAATGGTAAAACTGTGTGGTAACAGAGACAACTGCTTTTATCACTAGAGTGAACATAAACAACACATGTATTACAGTAACGTTACTAATAGCCACTGTTTCCGTTAACATTAGCCGTGAAGTTACCCAAAAACCATCACTTTCTAACGCTATCTTTTTATCTAACGATAGGGACTGAGGTAAGGTTTAGTTGAGTGTTAAACACTCACCATGGTCCATTAATATCTTGCTCATTTTGGCGTTATGGACATAATCATTTTATGTCGCAGAGTAGGAAAACGTCTGACTGTGGAATATGGAAGCCACTTCCGACTTCTCTTTGGGAAGTATCAACCTACGCATTACGTCGTTACGTACAAACGTGCAAGGCAGATGCACATTTCAGTTATTTTAGTAGCATAGCCTGTTAAATAATGGTATTCTGGCATTTAGATAGAACAAAAGACATTGTTAATAACACACAATCGGTATTGTGGTGAAAGAGGCACATAAGCAGCAGAAAAGTTAGAATCTACTCTCTATTTTTGATTTGTTTAGGGTGCTATGAAATAATTTGTCGCCACGTTACCAAAATGCCCCACTAGATAGCGGCATTGTAACATGGGATAAACCCCGAAGCTCAACGCCAGGCCAATACAAAACGTCAAATAAACTGGACGGGTCCCGATGACCCGGAGGACAACACAAGGGTTACGTTTTATTGTGACATTATTCAGTGGTAGCTGTTCCTTATATCAGGTACCATTTGATACGTTGTGTTATCGCGTTGGCATTCAGACTTGTCAATTCATCCAGAAAACATACTGAGACATGGCAAGCAAACGGGAGGAGGAGAGGAAAAAACAGAATGAGGCAGAATGAATTACAACAGAGATGAAAAGCGAGCAGTCATCTGTAGGCTATACTGTTTTCTGAAACTGTAGTTGCAAGCATTTTACAACAATCCCTGACAGTCTATAACAGTACTATGAACTTTTCGGCTGGATTCAGTGGCTGAGCAGAATTACTGTATATTCACAGTGACTATTAATGTTAAGAGGGAAAGTTGTCGACGTGCACAACTGTTTCTAAAAACAAGTAGATATATTTCTATCTCAGTTTGACATGTCTGTGTCAGCTCTGTCTGTGTCTGTGTTTGATTTATTTTCAAAATGAATACATCACTGTTTCACTCCTGAAGTGTTGCAGTCTGTTGACTTCACATAATCATGTCACATTATTCTGCTGCCTGTCAGGGGGAAGATTGAGCTAAATGCTGAAGATGGAGCCAAGAACTGCTTAAAAAATGTGTGGAGTCATTCTCCTTACAGATTATGATTGCGTAACTATCATTCATATGTCCCTACATCAAAAGTAGAAAAGGCAAGGCACTGCACTTATACCATCTTATTAATTCTCTTTCAGATTGTGTCAAGGAAATCTGGTACTGTGTGTGCACGAGTGAGTACGACAGATAATAATGCAGAGAGAGAATGACAGATGGGAAGAGACAGAGAATTGCAGGGAGAACAGGAACAGCAAATTTGTAGTGACAGGCTGCTCAGTCAGAAGTTGTACAATTGTTTTGCCTAAAACCTGCACCACATCCATGGAAACCAGTTTGAACCAGGATCCAAAATAGGAAAGAAACGGCATTGTTAACTCTCTTTCAAGTAAAACGTCACATATTTTACATTTGATTCCAGTAAGTGTATAAAAAACCACACGTTCACTGCTTTTCAGTGTATAAGAACTAACATATACTAATAAGACTTCATGGCAACAACTCTATGAGCCAACATGTCAGTCCAAGTTGAGTCAGAAAGGATTGGCGAATACTTCTTAGCAGCTTTGAGTGAGCTTACTGTGTCAGTTTAACTTTATTGTGACATGTGTCAGGTATGTTGTCAACCACAGGAAGTAGACTTAGTTTTTGAAGATCAGCACTGATCCAATAATTTAATGCTGAATTAGTTAAAGGTCCTATGACATGCTGCTTTTTGGATGCTTTTATATAGGCCTCAGTGGTCCCCTAATACTGTATCTGAGGTCTCTTTCCTGAAATTCAGCCTTGGTGCATAATTACAGCCACTAGAGCTAGTCCTACAATGAGCTTTACTTAGGATGTGCCATTTCTGTGTCTGTAGCTTTAAATGTTTTTGAGGAGGAGGGAGGGGGGGCAAGGTGGAGGGTGGGGGTGTGGCCTTGACCAACTGCCATGCTTCGCTTGTTTTCAAGCCATGATGTCTCTTTCTTTCTCATGGGTGGGCCAAATTCTCTGGGTGGGCAAAGCAGAGAAAGGGGAGGTAACCTTCCTGCTTATGACGCCATAAGGAGGAGATTCCAGATCGGTCCATCTGAGCTTTCATTTTCTCAAAGGCAGAGCAGGATACCCAGAGCTTGGTTTACATCTGTCGCCATTTCTAGGCACTGGGGGACCACAGGCAGGCTGGGGGAACTCACATTAATGTTAAAAAAAAAAAATCATAAAGTGAAATTTTCATGCCATGGGACCTTTTAAAGGTTCACACAAAAACCCGTTGGAAGCACCTCTGAAAGAAACTTAAAGGAACACGCCGACTTATTGGGACTTTAGCTTATTCACCGTAACCCCCAGAGTTAGATAAGTCCATACATACCCTTCTCATCTCCGTGCGCATTGTAGCTCTTTCCGACGGCTCCATCGGTAGCTTAGCCTAGCACGGATCCTGAAGGTAATTGGTTCCATCTAGCCTACTGCTCCGAATAAGTGACAAAATAATGCCAACATGTTCCTATTTACATGTTGTGATTTGCATAGTCACAGCGTGTACAAGGTAACATGAGACACAGACATCTTCTAACCGTATATAAACTGGGAACTATAGTCTCAGAAAAGCGAAGCATTTCTACTCTCTGTCCGGTGCTTCTCAGGTGCAAGCATATCACTCCGCCCAAGTAGCAGAAGTAGCAGTGCTTTGCCTTTCTGAGAATATAGTTCCCAGTTTATATACGGTTAGAAGATGTCTGTGTCTCTACAACGCGCACAGAGATGAGAAGGGTATGTATGGACTTATCTAACTCTGGGGGTTACTGTGAATAAGCTAAAGTCCCAATAAGTCGGCGTGTTCCTTTAAAACCACCACAACACACACAAGCTCCAATGAATCTGATCATACAATTTTTTTTACTGAGGCAGGAAAAGTAAGGCAAGTAATGATTTCTGTGGTCAGGACAGGGGAGAAACCTATTTGCAAATTGCAAAGATTGTTGCAATTTGATAGATACAAATATATAAGTACAGTAATAGGCAATTATGAAAAGTGCAATATAATAGGCCTAACATTATGAATCTAACATTAGTTCTTCACACCATTCTAACACAAGCCTGCACTTAGACAGATAATGACAGTAAAGACAGTGGAAAACTAAGAATAAATACATTTCAAAGTAAAATAAAAAACCATCTTTCTTTTGGGTATCGTGTGATTGAAAGATGGCTCTAAAAGGTGTTAAGTGTGCTCTTTCACAAATGACAGCTGTGGTCAGCTTTAGTCCATTACTCTTATTACAGTCACTTACAATTTCCACTTTCAAGCCTTTAAAGTCTTTTTTTAAATTAAGTTATAGGTTATGCGTGTTTATAATTAATAAGTGATGTGCTGTAGCACTGATAAGCACTGCCTGACACAGAAAATACATTGGCATCCGACAAATGATTTGTCATGTAGCTTGTCTGATTCTTGTAAGAATGATCTAATAGAAAAGTGAGGCCGAAGTGGCATTGAGCTTAACAAGACGTAGGCTCATATAAGTCAACATACTTTTGAGGCCAATGCCAGCTTTGAGCCTCAACATTTAAAGATAATTCAAGGTCTATAGGCAGAATAATGTGCACTGATGGGAGTAAACAGAGAAAGGTTATCACTCTCCTTGTTTATGAAACTAGCAGTGCAGTAAGACAGCAACGTACATTTCTTGAGTGTTTAAAGCCTCTTATTCTTTTTCTCACAAACACACACATACTGTACAGAGTCACACTTTGCTGCAGTATTATCTACTTTGTGCAAAGACTTTCGCTCCTTTATCTGTTAACCTCAGACTCTTTGTTGCAAAATGTTTTTCAGAGACAAACCTCTTTCTTGCCATTCTCCTAACTTTAACACACATGAATGCAAAAGTGTGAAACTTTGCATCGAAAAAAGGGCAACTGAGGGCAGCTGCTGCATTGCACCGTTGCGGGAGTAAATCAAGTGCCTGTGCCCCTAATTTTAGAGAGGGCTTTGATGTCACTGGAATAAGCTGCAGCTCATTGAAGGAACATCAAAGATACTCCCCAGCCCACGACCATTCACTGCTCTGTAGGAAACGTCATTGGAAATACCGTGGGGTCCCTTATCATTACCATGATTAACACCTCATTAACTAGCCATTAATGTTATCAATTACCCCGAAAATAGCTCAGTAACTTCAGGGATCAACCGAGTTGCAGTTTGGAATTTGTGGTGTTAATATTTAATGCTTTGCTGTTACTTGAGGCTAAGCTCTTTCATGTGAAGTATTGGGCTTTCTGATAACTGATTATTGTCCCTTTGCTGTGTTTCTTTTCTTTGATTTTAAATTCTCTGAGTTGTTGTCTGTTATTATGCCCAAATTAAATATATGGTGTCATTTTTGCATTCACCTCTGTTGCCCCTTGCACTTAAAACTGACTGAGGGGTGGATAAATGTGGAGGACATACTCATAATTTGTTATCCATTAGTGTAGTAAGTTTCATTTTAACGTAAACCTATTTTAACCGTAGATACAAAATTTGACTTCAGTATGTTGGGTTTTTTTTTGTATTACAGTAGACCATCTCATTTTTATCAAGTGTTATGAGCACCTGACTGGCATCACTGACATGGTAGCATACATAGTTCATTTCCTTCCTTTCAGACAGAAAATAATCTATTATTGTTGGCAACTCAAAATCTACATATTAGCTTTGAGGTACCAGGTTTCACATTTGGTCCAGTCCCCTTCATTGTATAGCACTTGCTGTAGTCACACAAGTCTGAAGTCAAGATATACAATGCTATACAATACTACAATGACCTTTCTAAGGAAATCAGTAACAGTGTCATCAGTATTTTGATCCTCTTTTGGACTTGCACAATTGTCTAATGTTTGGCTCTATTCCCTTGATTGGACTATTTCTTTTATTTTCATAAAGTTAGAGTCAGTCTTTCATATTAGATTGCATTAATTATTGCACTCTTCTGCCTAAATAATAGATTTGTTGATTAGACCAAAAACACACCATAACTCACTCTTTTTGCAAATATGATGCACTTGGTGTTTTTAGTTGTACTGTTACAGAAATATTCTGTCACATAAGGTAACTTGCTAAAAAAAATTATAATTGGAATTCTATTATCAGACGAGCAATTTTCCTCCGTCCACACTGGCCTATTAGAGGAGTGCACCGTGCAGCCAATCACAGGCGTTCACTGCTCAGCTCCACTAATCGTGGATTAGCTACAACTGACTGCAGTCTACAGCTCTGGGAAGGAGAGGTAGTCACTGCTGACCCTCTATTTTATTATTAGCTTACTTAAATCTGGCAGCAGGGCTGTTTTTCTCAGCAGCAGCGGCGGCTCTTTATTTGCATTGCGTAACCAAATAGCTGCACATTATTGGGATCTCAGGTAAATGTGTGGGAACACAGCAGAGAGAAGCCGCTGATTTGGGATCGATAAAAGCTGCTACTGTTAGGTCAGGTAGGACTCTTTTCGTGTCCCCAATGTTCAGGACGGCCAATTACCCGACGGTGGATCCTGCGCCCACCATCATGCACGACACTTGGTTTACCACGGGGTGCCGAGAAACGCCCGTAGCGGTGGAAAAACCGAAGAAAAAGGCGTTCAGCCTGGTCAAAATAATGTCTCTCAGCAACAAGAAAGGGCACGACCAGCATCCGTACCACCACAACAACAACATGCCCTTTACAATCCACTGTCACATCGGGAAAGAGATAAAGCACATCTGCAGCAATTGCAGTCGCGGGAACGACACACGGGACGGTGAGTAGCCTACAGGCTAGAGCCTTGTGTGCGGTTTCGCCCACAGTAGCCCTGCGGTACTGCCATCCAGGATATAGGCTACTCCTCTCATTATCTGGGGCCATGCTTCTGGGCTGCTAAGTGTTTTACAAACAGACCAGACGCTCAATGAATATGCTTTGCGTTTCCTTGATGTGTCTGCTTGTGTGATAATATTCTGTAGTTACAATTTGCAGTTGGTCAGTGTATATAGGCTACCTTTTAACACAAAGCGACTGTGATTCGCTGTTGCTGTTGTGGAAAGTGCCTCTGACTGGATCAGAACTTCTTAAAGGGTTATAGGCTCCGACTTGAATTGCCACTTGTTGGTTTGCATCACACACAAAAAAAAAAAAACATTTATGAATTAGTCTTATTATGGGGGAAGCTAAAGTATGTCTTCAAAGATACCCTAATTTAGCATATGGATGTTATTAAAATGGCATGGAACTGTGCAGGCTGTTTACACAAAGACATTTCCTCAGCGTCATTGCATCATCACTTAGCCATCCAGTAGCCATCTTGGTATGCAAACAAGTGTTTTTAATTAAAAGTAGGTGTGTGTGTGTGTGTGTGTGTGTGTGTGTGTGTGTGTGTGTGTGTGTCAGTAGTGGAGAATGTAGGTGAACACGGTGAAGATGGGGTAGTATGTGCCTGATGTCATGTAATGATCACTTGCCTTTTTAAAAAAAAAAAAACACACACAATTTTAATCACCCTAGATACTTGGAAGAGGATTTTCTCATTTTCTCATCAAGCAGATTGGGCTTGAGAAGATTGTGTTTAATTACATCACCATGCACTTAAATTGTACACATTCTGGTTCTTTATTTTCTGCCTGGAAATGGTTCAGTAAAAGAAAAATTGGGTAGCATTAAACACAGCACCAATACAGACAGACACACAGCCCTTTGGGTAGACAATATACAGATCATTCATCTTCACAGAATGCACCAAAAATCAAAAGCTTGCTTCATTTGTCAATATAATATATATTTCAGGGGTGTCTAGAGGCCTATGAAGAAGCGTTTGATGTTGTGAACTGATGTTCAGTTTGTAAGTATTTTATTGAAGTTAACGAAAGTGTCATCATCCTCTCTATGCTACTGTGAGAAGCTGTTGGATGTTACTCAGCGGTTTGGTTCTTTTTTTTCTTGCCTTTATCTAGCTTTCGGACCTCCTAATTAATTAGCATAGACTGTAAAGCTATTTATAGAGTAGTTTGGTGGCAGGAATTCTAAGATGGTTGGCTCTGAGGCACCAGAGCATTCAAATGATGATTCGTGGGACTGATTTCCACTGCATTAATGTCACATTAATTATCCTGCTGTCCCATTTCCCTGGGGAGGTGACTTGGCTTGCAAAGTAATATGTCCGTGTTGGCAAACATCGTGAATGTGATGTAATTATTCAGAAAACGAGCCACCAGCAGATTCCCTGACAGCACATCATGGGTGAAGATCTGACAAAATGTGGTGACACTGACAACTGACACAACACGCTGTACTAGAAGTCACCTCATACATCCTGACCCAGTCATGAAAACGTGACCTCTTCTGTGTTTTTGGATAACCAGCCATTTGGTCCATTCATTCTGCAGTGATGTGAGGTGTTATGTTCTCTGCTCTCACTGTTGTCCAATTTGGGTTATCGGTTGTATTTGCTCCAACAATTCCAGACATCTTGACGTCTGGCAATGCAAGACCATGCTATCTTTGCAAATGATGATGTAAGTTAGAAGAAGAAAAAAAGCAGACATGATGGATTACCCATCTCAAGCAAATATGAAGTCCCTTCAAGTTGATCTTATACTGTATGGAAATGAACGGCTACCCAGAAGACGCAGGCGGTAAATTACATTTAGAAATCTGAAACGTTTGTATGATCCTGTGAGTGCTGTTCTAATTTAGGTGAGAATAAGTTGTTTTAGTGAATACTTTGCTGGTCTTCTGTTCTTGCAAGGTGGTTGCATTTAGCTGTTTGACTGTCAGGGCATGTTACTTCCTATATATTGCTTTTGAAAGACTAGTATTTAAATGTCTGTGTTATTAGTTTTGAGTACATTAGTGAGGAGACTAAAGAGCGGGGTATATCTAAAGGCACATCGCCGTTTAGTTGCTGCCAGATTTGCTGGTGAGTCTGTTGGAGACAGAGATTTCAGTTTGAACACCTCTTTATGATCATACCTCTGCAGCTAAAACCTTACATTCAGTTTTTTAAGCACATGGCAACTTTTGCCACATTTGTGTGTGCCCTGATGCTTAGTGTTTTGTAAGTGGGGTTGTTCGTAGTCTTGGATTGCAGCATCTTTTAAAACCTAACATCACTTTTCATTTAATATTTTGTGTTAGAATAAAATGCTTAACATTCTTGGCTTTTGATATGCAACGGTATGTAAAAGTCTAACGGGCTGGGCCTTGTGAATATTTGATGAGGAGTAGAAAGATGTCCCCTTAATGAGGTGCTTATCAGTCTGTTTAGTGTGTTTTGGCAAGCTAATGCCAACCACTCAGTGTGATGCAGCGTCAAACTGTTTAGACTCGGAGCATCATGTGGGTAATGCTATCTGATATGCAGGTTTGTTTATCCTCTCCCAACCTCATTCAGTTAGAATGGAATTCAGGAGGCCACTTGGCACAGCTTCTTACTGCTTGGATCTTTGTAATCAAACATGTCAGCTGCATTCACTGCTCTCCTGCATGATTTCCAAAATATCGCCTCTTCTGCATTCTCACCTAAACTAGACCCTGATTTTCTTTTCTTTTTCCTTTTTTTTGTATTCCTTTACAGCTGAGGAAGGAGAGAGGCTGGCCGCCATGCGTTCTGAGTCCTTGCTCTCCGGCACTCACACTCCACCCATCCGTCATCGAAGCAAGTTTGCCACTCTGGGACGCCTCCTCAAGCCATGGAAATGGAGGAAGAAGAAGAGTGAGAAGTTCAAGCAGACCTCAGCTGGTATTTGACATTATTTTCTTAATTCTACAGTATGTTAATATAACCACAAAAAACACATGCAAGTGCCAAATGTACCATAAACAATGCTATGTTATACCCTGTATGGTTGTTGGGAAGAAAGTTAGTGTATATCATTTGGCCAAAAGAAAAAAAGTACTACGTTTCAGTTTCCAGGGTTATTGAAAACACGGCAAATTGGTTGTGTAAAAGTGCAGCGTTAGTTTCATGTTTTGAGGTCTCTTTAGAGTTCCTTTGATCTTGCAGGCCAGGCATTGTCAGGGGCGAGTGAAGGACATGCTCTCTTCAGATGTGGCTGTATTTATTTTCCTCGGCTGACACATCCTGAATTCTACCGTCAGCCTGGTGGACAGGAGGAGACACTTTGTCAGACCGCATCTTGCATGGTTGGAAGCAGAATTCTTGCTGGTGTAGAAGATGAGCAATTGCACAGAGACCTGAATCAGGTCTGAACAGGACAGGATGTTCTGATTCAGTTTTATCTTCCAGTTGTGAATGAATCAGTCCTCTGGCTGATTTGATCATCATCGCTGCGGCTGCCTCATTGCTCTCTTACCGCTGATCATGTCAGTCTCTTATGTGATCACTAATGTGATATCTTGTCATCTCCGTCACTTCCCACTAGCACAAAACATTCATTTGGATTTTTAGTTGATATTCAGACCATTCGGCTAGGATTTGCCTGTTATTCTTCCCAGGGTGCTGTTTGGCTGTAGTTTGTGTTTGTGCCCTAACATGGTCCCCCTGGCACTTCTGCTGATGAAATCTATTTTTTAGCTTTAGATGCTTGACTTTTTGATGTTTTACTGTATTTTAATAGCGAGTGTGTACTTGATGAAACAATCATGTAGATGTTTTCTGTT
The DNA here is from genome assembly GCF_031162955.1 of Sander vitreus. NCBI lineage: Eukaryota > Metazoa > Chordata > Actinopteri > Perciformes > Percidae > Sander > Sander vitreus. The sequence goes on from NC_135866.1 coordinate 13,354,864, forward strand.
CATTGGTGCAATCATGTATGCTTTATGATAACAGCCTCTCCCCTGTTGTGGCGAACGACAACAAGGAAGAGCTGAGCAACAAAAGTTTTTTTTTTTTTTTCTGTTACAATGGTGTTAATGCACGGTGGAGTTGAGTGAAAAAAAAGCTCTCTTCATCGCTTTTGTTATCCACTTGTTTTGTATGCATAATGCCGCTGTCTCCAAATAATTCTTTTGCTACTGTTGTTTTGTTCAATCCTTTTTGATAGCAGCATTCTGGTGCGTTATGGCCCACCAGCATGTCTCAATGGAGCGGCCTCTAAGTGGTAATTTCTGCATCATTTCAAGCTGTAGGCAGCGTGCAGTCTTGCAAGTAGCTCCAATGCTCAGGCAGGTTCTTCAGCCACAGTGACGCCACTACAACAGCGCACACACTGTCACATCAATTTCAGCAAGAAGCGTGAACATGACTTTTAAAGCCCCAAACGAGGAATGTGGCCTGCACTAATGCAGCCGGCAGTGGAAGAGTAGAAGTCAAACGAGTGGAAGCCAGTGCAGTAAATTGAAATGACAGGAGGTGGCTCAGGGTTTTTTTGAACTATTGCGGTCAACACATGGACCATTGCACTTACATGGGGATTGAAAGCTGCACTGATAAATACTTTCATATAAACAATGGCTCAAATGACTACACATGTGTAATATGAACGGGGTCGCTACTAGTGATGAACCGACAGAGCTGCTTTAAAGACTTTACATTTATTTAATCCAATTGTGCACCCACAATCCATTAAATGACAACTTGTGACAGCACATCTTTTATGAGACAATAATTACAAAACCTCTTTGAAAACATCTGCGTATTGAAAGTTTTGCGTGTCTGTTTTTTGATTTAATAAGAAATTTGCCTGCTCCAATGTCCAATGAATGCACCCTGTTATCAGTATCAGATAATGTATTCCATTCAGTGGTTTGAACAGCACTGAAACCAGTGGTACGCATGCATGAATAGCTAACAACAGAGTGAAGTATGGAGTGGATTTTGAGCAGGCATGTTATCTATTGATACCTTAAATCGGAGCATAAATAAAATGTCTGTTAAGGGAAACTCATTATTTGGATAAAGAATTTTTTTGATGGTTTGCTGATTATCAGACCTATTCCAAGAAAGATAGCTCAGTGTAATTATTTACATACTTTTAGTCCTTTTGTAACAAGCATTTTGTTGTGATGAAAGCTGTGTTTTAGAGGAACAACATCCAGCTCACCTCATCAGGAAACTGTATTGGCTTTGGTTGACCTTTAGTCCCACTATTGGTTTGTGTTTTTAAAACGGACAATTACACATGCTGCTGTGCATTTGCCCTCATTAAATTTGCCAACGCTCAAATGGCAGCCAATGTATTTACTCGCTTTAAAGCCTGGAATGGGATGACCTCATTTGAACAACTATAAGAAAACTGCTGCCACATTATTAGGAACAATACTTGGACTAGGAAAATGTGCTCTACGTTTAGGGCTGTGCAATATATCAATATTGTGATATGAGACTAGATATCGTCTTAGATTTTGGATATCGTTGTATGGTAAGTGTTGTCTTTTCCTGGTTTTACAGGCTGCATTACAGTACAATAAGTGATTTTCTGAACTTACCAGACTGTTCTAGCTGTTCTATTATTTGCCTTTAACCACTTAATCATTATATCCACATTATTGATGATTATTTGTCTCCAATCTAATTGTGAAACTATTTTGTTAAAGCACCAATTGTCAACCCTACAATATTGTCGCAATATTAATCTCATTAGAGACGGTGTCGCCATTCCTGCTGTGCTGCTGTGATCCATGCTTCTTGTCTCTGCAGTTGTCTGTGATGCCTTACTGTTGATTATGTTTCCTGTGCCAGCGGGGAGCAGACCAGCCACTGGGCATGCAGATGTTGTCGTAGATAATTGGACACTGAGCACAGTAGATGATTATGAATGTGTTGTGATATTAAGCAGATGAAGGCTGGATCTGGATACTGTACTCTTCACCTCAGGAAGGAAAGAGGGAGGGCCTGACAGTTGGAACATCTTATCGTGCTGTCTTATCGTGCTCAGTACATTCTCACAGTGAGCTTGTATCACAGAGATCTCACTAGGCAGCGTTTCATCAAAAGAACATGCACATGGTAGTCTGATGTTATCTTCATTTTTATTTTTAATCCAATTAGTTGGCATTTCCTTATTAACAGAAGTCGTCTAAATGCAATATTCCTGCTGTTTATGTTTTAAATAAAAATCATCACAGATTTCTTACCTGTCCATTGATCATGGAGAGGAAAAAAACAATGTCACATTACAAACCTGATGTATCCTTTGTATGCATGTATCAAGGTCTGGTTTAGCCACATCCAAGCTTATGTGTGAGCCTTAACGCTTGAGCTTTTCACTGATAAAAGACTCCATGAAAGTTTTAATACGGTTTTTGTGAGGCTCCGGCAGAGAGAATTGCGTCGGTGAAAGCCTCCACTTTGAGCTACTGAGCCTTGGGGTTGGTAGGATGTTTTCGACTATCTGGGTCACTTCGCAGTGGAATATATATTTCTCTGAAAAACTAAGTGTTGTGTTACCAGATCAATACTGGTTGTACTAAGATATGCCACGTTCATTTAATATGCTCTCAGCTGAGTCTCCCCGATAGGCGTCTAATCTTCTCATCTTGGTACAGCTTGTGTGGCTGCAGTGTTGGACACCACTTGGGCCCATGGTGGACCGTCCAAAATAAAACTCGGTTGATATTCGAGTGGATTTGGAGGACAGTTGGTGCTTTTCGTACACTGATATGAAAGATTGCATTACGTTCTTTGGTATTGATAGGCCTTTAACAAGTAAGTAAGTAATAGACCTTATTTCAAATTTACAGCTTATGATTTGCCATTCTGGTGATCCAGTCAATCACACTCCAGATCAAAGTTAAATATTTGGTGCGGGTAGCTGTTTTTATCCATACTGAATGTGTTTTTCTGTATGGCTCTCCCATGACCTTTCTGATGAAATGAGCATGAAATTCTACAATATTAATGTATTCACTAAATATTAAACAGAATTGTTTTTTTGGACTCAAGACTAGCCAAGTGTTTTAACTCCTGACTCGATGCTCGGCCATCTGTGGTGTCCATTTAAACAATTATTTTCTTCTTTTGTTTTATGAGCACACAGTATCTGTCAATCTGAAGACATATCCTCACAAAGGCTTTTGAGTTAATGGTATTACATAACTGTGCACATCCCATTGCAAAGCAGTTATGTCATAAAGCTTTGAGTAATTACTCTTCATTTTGGATGAAACGGCAGTATAATCCTAAACATATTACAGCACTGCCAGCCATGCGTCAACCTATTGCCCTGGGTATACTCTGGCAAAGAGTTGATGCTGATGTTTTTAAAGGGATTTGTCATTTTGATGAACATGTGTCTGTCACCCAACTTTTTTTTTTTTTTTTTCCCAAATAACCCATAACATGGATGTTAACATCTAATTTAAGATGACTTTGTGCAAGGTGCCGGAATGAAGTGTTATTGAAGGAATTGTATTTAATGAAAAGAGATGGTAGAGAGGCTGCAATAGTGTTTTGTGTTCTAATGATGTACATCCTAAAAAAGATTTAAAGAAAATTCTCAGATATTGACCGTAGTCAAAACCACTAACGGAATAAGTTGTTGCTTCTCATTAATAGAAGCTTGTGGGAGTTTTATGAAAATTGGCTGCCAAGGTGCCGAGATCCCAAGTATTGATTACGATTTATTTTTATTGAGTACTACACAATAAACACTCATGTGGCAGACATTAATAGAAACCTCTTAATTTTCTGTTGTGTGAATGTGCAGGTAGAAAGAAGTGAAACGTGATGCCTGCTGTGCTTTGTGGGAAACAATCTAGTGAACGGGCTGCATTCACTCTGTTAGAAACATTCCTCTATATTGATTCTAGGTCAACTGTTTGATAAGTATTTACTGTCCCCTTGACTAGACCTAATGTTAAATTTGCTGTGTCTGTGTGGAAAAGAAAATCACTTTTTGATGGAGCTGCTTGCATTAGCATCCCAAGTAGCATCTACAAATGGCACAATTTCCTTTCATTTCACACTCTTCACCAGTGAAGATGATTCTTTGTGTGACACATTGGTAATATTTTTCCCAAACAAATGTTTCGCTGCGTAACTTATTCCTGGCTTGAAGCTGATCTCGAACAGGCTTTTATTGAAAAACGTTTGAAGGGCGCCAGGGTAGCTCACCTGGTAGAGCGGGTGCCCATATATAGAGGTTTACTAGTCGACACAGTGGCCACAGGTTTGACGCCGACCTGCGGCCCTTTGCTGCATGTCATTACCCCTCTCTCTTCCCTTTTATGTCTTCAGCTATGCTATATAAATAGAGGCCTAAAATGCCCAAAAACTTTTGAAGTATTGAGTGATATTAAACATCTGGTATCCTGGAGGAACTCATAATGGAGCATACTGTTTGATAACTCACTCTGCTGGGGATTTTTAAATTTCTGCCCCGGAGGCCTGCTCATCTGACATTCGTATGGCTCTCATTTGTGTTTTTTAATTTTGGACTCTCAGCAGTTGCTTTTAAATCCACTGTGTTGTGACTAAGGGCAAGGAAAAGAGAGGTCAAGCTGTCAGTTTTTTCATGAATCCACACTGAGGATGTATTAGCATTGAACACACTGCCCCTGATAGAGCTGGGACAGGACTCCTGGGTCATATGTAAAGCGCACATGGCACAATCTGTGATCTCCCTCTTAAGCAGTAGCTACAGAGCCCTGCAGGGAGATTCCTGCGCAGTGTGCTCAAGTGTTGTTGCTGATCCTCATTTCACATTCTTAATTTGTTTCTATGCAGGGGTAGATTTTGAAATTACGAACATGATTTTTTTTTAACTGCTTTTGTTCAGCCTACTAATGGTCAGAAAATGTTAAGATCCTTAACTTTTGAAGCCTTAAAATAGAATCGGGAGCAATGGGACATGTTAACGTGTGCATAATGCATTACAATGAGAAGTGTTTTTGGAATATCTCCTCCATCCTTCCTCTCCATCCTCCATCTCTTTTGTTAGTAAAGGTCTCATGTTCTAGCTTTAGGCGGTCAGAAGAGAAGTCACAGTTACAGATTATTTTTACAACAAAATGCAGGATTTTTAATACTACTGGTCTCTTAACTGACGGTGCTTAGAATTCAGATGTACAATTACACATACATGTACAGAGAGACCAATAATACACTGGTGATACAGTCGTGTTCAGGTAAATAAGTTTAAAAAAAAATGCATTTACTTAAAGAATACGTTTGGTGATAGTCAGTCATTAAAAGATAACCCAACAATGAATTGATCCTAACTACTACTGTGTAGCTTAAGCCTGATGCATCTTATACGCTATATACCTCTGTTGTCCAAAAACTATTAGAAACTCAATGAGCCACATTGTTGCTCTGGGTGTCATATGACCTCATTACAATGAACATGGGCACTGTAGTTCATTTTGTGCCAAACACACTGTCCTGCTGCTATAAATACTCAATAGTTTACCAAATATGTATTAATCCACAGCTGAAAATAGTCCTCAACAAATGCCCTACTTACTTTTGTCTGAATGACCTTTGCTAAAAATTACAGTGCTCAGTAGTTTTAAGAATATACAGTATAAGGTAATTTAAAAAAGACTGTATTTTTGAACCTGTTTAAAAGGTTTACATATTCAGTTGGAACAAATGGGTTTGGTGCTGAGTGCCACAGAAAGAATAGACTATTGCATAGTTTTGGTCTTTTCATGGGATTTGTTGACAATAAGAAAAATATAGAAAAAATGCCTGCCCTATCACATGTTTTCAACAACAAAACTCTCTGAAAGATCTTATTAAAGTTCCAGAACAGCTGGAAAACAAATCTTGCACAGGATATGGAGATTTTAATGGTCATGCACTGCTATCTTTAAAGTCCCTCATAGACTGCTAGGTATTGCCAGTATCACCCAAAATCTACTAAAAACCATGGCTAGTGATTGCAAACTATTTTGCCCGGGGATCTGGAGATCTTTTTCAGTTTTGCTTTGTGTTATTGAATGGTTTGACGAATATGAAAATGACTTTAACATAATTCTCCTTTACCCCCTCAGCTTTGGAAAGGAAGATGTCGATGCGACAGAGCAGAGATGAGCTGATCAAGAGAGGAGTGCTTAAAGAGATCTTTGAAAAAGGTGAGCTAATGTTATAAAATCACAGTCGTATGATTATAACGTTATTCATCTCTTCGTTAATCAGTAGTCTTTGAAGTGCACTCTTCAAGATTTGACACGGGGCAACTAGTGGTATAATCTTTCATTATTAAAATTTAGTAGGGTTTTATAAACTCTTTGATCTTGATTTGATGTGCCTTAGACGCCCCATATTCAAAGCTGGAGAGTATATTTATTTGAGTCTGACAGCAGGGTGCTCCATGCCTCGGGACATTAAAAACAGAGTTGGTGAAGCTAAGAAAGTCCATTAACTATTGCCAAGATGTGAACAGAGCAAATGAGGAAAATGTGTGGCCTTTTTCATATTGTATTGTTTTACAAATTGAGCTTTTGGGACATTGTTCAAAAATAAGAAGACAGCTGTCTCAAATCTCTTACAAACATACCTAAATCAAGTACAATTATAAATGGTAAATTGTATTTATAGAATGCTAGCCACTCCTTGGCTTAAATAACCATGTGCACCTTAAACTGACAGATGCTGTCCAGCTCAGTTAATTAGTCAAAACTGATAAACTGATAAATCTACCTCTTCTATTTTTGCACAATAACTGTGCCACTCCTTAGAATGCATATAATTAGGCCAGGTGTGCTCAATTCTCCTGCCCAGTGACAACCTAGTTTCCATAATAATAAAAAGCTTGTGCACACAGCTTGATAGATCAGCAGTGGTTATTTTTATCCATGCTAAGCAAACAGTTGTAATTAAAGCTGTAATGTTTTATTAGCACTGACATCCCTTGATGTATAGATATACCACACAATTCACTTTGTTGTGCTCAAAATAGAATTGGATCCAAAAATAGAACTATGTTAAAAAGAAAAGAAATCCCATGTTGGCAAAAATGTGTGAAACTTTCATCTGATTGGCTGTTGGACTGTAACCGGCTTTATCTGGTCGCCGTCTTTGACTGGCACTCTTGAGTTCCTGGATTTAATGTGGCACGCGCCAGCCAAACCCTATCACTAGTCTAGTTTTGAGTTAAATGGTACAGAGTCCGCCATTTTAACGGCTTAATTTAAAGATGCATTACATCTTTCCTCATGAAGATGCTTCAAAAAGAGGGCCTTTTAAAAGGTCTTTCTGTATGACAGCTGGTTACAATAACGCCTTGAATGGTAAAAGCCTAAAAAAACTTTTCTTTCCAAATAATACAGGGATAAGCATTATTGTGGTTGTCTGTTTAAAATGGCAGTCAATATGAAATGTAGTATTGGGGGAAAGCTCCCACACATTGTTTGTCAGAATATGTGAGCAGCGTTGTGAATCGCACTGTCAGCCTTAAAATGTGATCATGCAAAAACCATCAAATGGCTCAGCGCTGTTGAAGAATTAAAAAGCAAAAGTTCTGTCAAACTGTTTGGCTGACACTGTTCCATGGTCTGCTTTGTGCTGATAAAACTTGGGTCGTTAAGCTAGTCGTTAGCTTTCTGAATCACCCCCTCTGCATTGTTTCAAAACACAGCACCAAGAGTTCATTTTCAACTTTGTTCGAACAGTCTTCTGGTGAAGTGTCTTTTGTGCAGTCAAACACATTTTCAGATTGTTACTTTTTTTGTGTTTAGCAACCTTTGAGTTCCGATCCTCGATAGACGGCGGAGTCTGCACTCAGGAGCCCTCTATTAAGTCATCTATGGTCCTGCCCATCAAGAAATCTGTCACCTACTCAGGGGACCATCAGGATATCCCCGCCAAGCCGCTGCATTACCACAAACAGCCTCCTGCTCTCCCTCCAAAACCTTTCTCTAGGATCCCAAACCATAGCACAGGTTAGTGGTCTTAGTAAATGCTCAGTTTCCCTTTTTCCAAACCAATATACAGAATGTGTTGTGCCCTACATACTATGCACAGTACTTGTTTTGAAAAATGAGCCGTGACTGCTGTTGCTTTAAACTCTACCTGCGTTGCCACACATGTGCACAGGATTAGAGTAGTCTCATTAAAGTCCTCTGTTAGGTCAGCTGGGCTCTCTCTGTCATTGTCAATCTGTCAGTCAGAGGGAAGTTACATTACCCTGGCCTAATTCCCACTGCCCTGCGCTTACGTCTGAGCCGTGTCTGATCGTCCATGAGCTCTGTTTATCTGTCTGCATTGAAGTCTGTCTGCATTGATGCAATATAGCACAACTAAACTCTACTGTGTGCTGCTGCCATCCCTTTTCCCTAAAGAACTGTATGCATTTTATTGAACTGTATGCACGGACTACTGATGCACTTTATGGACTGCTGATTCCCTGAAATACTTGTCGCTTTGATTGTTTTTAAATAACATTATTCTATATTTAAACCTTATCTTTTTTTAATCATGGGTTAATGAATTACTGCCACTGCCATATCGCTGGTCCTGAGAGCGAATTTCGTTCTCCGTGTGTCTAACATGCTAAATGACAATAAAATTGAATTGAACAAGTTAACCCATAAATCCTTCTTCAGTCCTGTTATACTTGTTTTTTTGTTGTTTTTTAACCTAGATTCTTGCCAGCCGATGAAGTTGCCCTGTATGCCCGGGGGAAAGCACTCTCCACCTCTGCCTCCCAAGAAAGTGATGATTTGTGTGCCTCCAGGGGGGCTGGACTCCCCTTCTCCGCCCCCCAATTCCCTCTGCGCCCTCTCCCAAAAGTGCGGCCCTCCCCAGGGCATGCCCCCATATCACGGCAGCTTGCTGCCCTCTCAGCTCGCCGCTCTATCTAGTCTTCACCAGAGCCACGGTCACCCGTTTCAGCTTCAGTACGGCAGCTTGCATGCGCCCAGCCGCATCATCGAGGAGCTCAACAAAACCCTGGCGCTCTCCATGCAGAGGTTTGAAAGGTTAGTAGCCATTAGTGCTCAGGTCATTAAATCTGATTGTCCTCCAGTGAAGGCAGGGAGGGATTATGCATTGGCCTCTATTTGTCCGTCTGTCTGTATGGAAGTTATAACTTGATACTGATTGGCCCAAAGGCTTGACGGTAACATATTTCCTTTTTATAAAGAATTATTTTCCTTATTTTTCCTTCATGAGTCTGTTGTTAAGTCCACTCTTGTTAGTAAAAGCTGTTGCCAAACTAGCTCTAATCGGAATAGTTACTGATAAAAAGCATTATAATTAGCATAGAACATTCTGTTTATTAGGTTTATATTTTGTGACGTCTTGTCCGCTACTCCAAATACAAATATATCCTGGTGTTATTGAGGTCGCGTCCTGCCATGTAGTGCTGGTGTACAGGTCTATTTCAGCACCCTGCCTCACAGGGCAGCATGGCCTAATTTTAAAGTAAATGTGTGTATGTGTGGGCACAGGCTCATGAAGTAGGCGTCCCTCCAGCAGTTGGCCTGACTTAATAACATGACCAGCTGCTCTTTACAAGAGCTGCGTTTCTTCGTGTTTGGAGAAAAGGGACAGGGTAGCGGATTGGACATTATGTAACCTCGTACATTAGGATCTCTTTTTCTCCAAAGCCATTTGGACAGGGATAAGGAAGTTATGGTCCTGACATTGCTCACAATTAGTCACGTAACAGTGGCTCATCATAAGAAGCTCCAACTACACTGTGATTAATCAAATCTATCAAATATGTGAGCGGTTAGCACTTGCATGCAAATGATGGCTTCTGAAAGTTTGTTTCTGACACCTTGTTTTGAATTATACAAGTTGTATAGTCAGTTACTCTTTTCCTCTTGTGTAGTTCAGAGGATTGCATGTTATTGCGTAGGACTGCACAGAATTGTACTTTGTACTGCATTTTCATTCAGCTGGAGTTATACATCTCCCCTCCCTCTATACTTGGATTAAAAACCCACTAAGCTATCATTACTACACCAGAAGCTTCATTATTGTCTTTTAAATCCCTTTTTTTTCTGGATTGAGAAGGTTTGCGAGGGTTATAGTTTCAGTAATGCAACATCTCATAAACAATTTGCTGACTGTAAAAATATGAAATAGAGCTAAGCTTGAATATGTGAGGTTTCCCATGTAAACTGGATTTCTGTTTTCGGTGTTGAGGGGTTGGGCATGTTCATCTTCTAAGCAAGGCCAAATGCTATGGCCATAAGCACGACCCCTTCGGTTAATGGCCAGAAACACATCTCCATTTCTCTCCACTAGCTCTGCATTGCACGGCGTCGGTCAGTGTGTCCCCCTGGACAGGAGAGAAGTGCCATCTGTGATCATCGACTACGAGGATGACAAGGAGAACATGCCCGACGAGTCCGACTACGAAGATCTGCCCAGCATGTATAAGGACGAGGACGATGATGTGGATGATGACGAGGACGATGATGAAGATGACATATTAACAAGTGAGCAGCAGACGTTATAGTGACCTGAGGAGTCTTTAATGTTTAAACTGCACAAATGAAGAGAACGTTGATTGCAAAGTCAGTGGCTAACATGTTTTCTTTTAACAGATATATATATACACACACACATACACACTCTGTCTATTTAGGATTTTTCTCATCTGTGTTATCAAAGGCACGAAATGACAAAAAAACCTTGGAAGGAAAACTGTCTTTGCCTCTATTTTGTTGGTAAAAATAGCTCATGTTTACAGATATGATGACACATTTGTCTGATCGACAGTACTGTTAGCTTCACCTGAAACTCCTGGAACTCAGTTTTAGTTTGACCTTTAAAGCATGGCAAAAATTAGTTTCACAGGAGTGTATCCAGTATCATGCTGTTACCCATGGAAACACTCAACCTCTCAGCAAAAATGCTGAACTGTGCAAAGCTGTGTCCGATTTTCACATGGGAGCGTGGTTGTGATCGGCCATGTGTGATGGAATCGTTCGATGCGCCACATCATGACTTGAAAGTACGAGTAATACTTAAAGGTACAGGACACTTGATTTAGAATCTTGTTTTTCCAAATCTATGTATAGGCAAACATTTCAGGTATTGTGCAAAGCATCTGCAGTTACACAAAACTATTATTTTTATTTATTTATATATATATATATATATATATATATATATATATATATATATATATATATATATATATATATATATATACACACACACACACACAGAATAATAGTCGCCATGGGGTAAAGCAGTATTTCATATTTGGACATTTTTCAAACATTTTGCAACTACTTAAATCTCAGCATCAAAACCACGAAATAAAAATGATAAACAATTGAGAGATACGGTAGAATGATAAAAAAACACATTTTGGTAAATGAGGCCCGACATCTTGGCTTTATGCCTGCAGCCCCTCTATGTATGACCATGGTGTTTGGGTTTAGGTTCTCTGGCTCAGAAGGTGCTGAGGAAAGACTCTCTGGCCATCAAGCTGAGTAACCGTCCATCCAAAAGAGAGCTGGAGGAGAAAAACATCCTGCCCATGCAGACAGACGAGGAGAGACTGGAGTCTAGGCAGCAGATAGGCACCAAACTCACAAGGTGAGTACACATACACACATGCATCTTTAAACTAGTAAACCTGGTTGATGTTGCTGTAGCAACAATTGTTGCTAGAAAACGGCACTGACCCGTCTCAACCAAACCGAGCATTTCTTTTTCTTTTTTTTTTTTTCTTACTTTGGGCTGGCGATGGCCCAATGTACCGGCTGATAGAACTGTGACTAAGCGTTGCAAATGTGAGCCTTCTTTCTATTGAAACACTTTTTTATATCCTTTCTTTTTTTTTTTCATCTCGACATCCGATAAGGATAAACGTTTTATCTTGTTAAAAAGAGGCTCTGAAAATGGAGCTGACCTAATTTCAGCGATGTATCACTCCGCCCCCCCTCTTTTTTCTTCTTGTCTTCTCTCTAGCTCGCTCTCACTCTCTTTCTCCTCTTTCTTTCTTCCTCCTGCCTGACTTCCTCCCTCGCTGACTGAATCACCACGGTGATGCATGTGCCAAACTATCTCCACCCGACTCCTCCACTCAGCAGCACCACGCAAGCCACTTCATACCAGCAGTTTACACACACACGCTCTACAATGGTGCAGTGCGTACAAATCACAAGGATTTGTATACATATGTTGAGATCATAAATGTGAATTCTAGTAATTGAACAGATCCAACAACATAATGTTTTTCTCCAACGGATCACAAGCCTCATTTGATTTCACTGTGCTCTTTGAACACGTCTTGCCTGTCTGAATGAAGGGAATGTAATGTGTTGAGAGAGGAAAAGACTGCCAAGCGTATGGGTGAAAATGAAAGCCGAATAGTATAATCAGATATGAGAGATGGGAAATATGGTTGCAAGGGAGGGATGGAGTATAATCTAGAGAAATTGGCACTCAAGTCACTATTCCCCACTGTGATTGGAACACAGTGCGTGTTCCCAGAAGGCCTGCCTGCTTAGTTGTCATGTTCCCAAAAAGCTCTGTCACAGTGTCCTTTGCACAGTGTCATCTGATGCACAATACCTAATTTCATGCTTTTTGCCAACAGCATTGTGTCCTGTAATGTTCAGAATTGATTATGATAATGCTATTCTAGGACACGCTGACCTCAACTTACTTCTATTGACCTGATTAACTGGGAAAACCCTGAAGACACTTATCTCAAGGGAGAAAACTCAACGGAAGAGTTTTGGCTTTTACCCTTGTGAAAGTGTACTGCTGTGTCTTTGGCTACTTGTTTGTGAATCTCACTTGCTTTAATATATTTCATGTAATATGTAGTTTATGTCTCTTAAAGAAATGGATTTACATTTGTTTGCTTTCTTGCTGAGAGTTAGATGAGAAGATTGATACCACTTTCATCTGTCAGATAATTGTGAAGCTACAGCCAGGCGAGGGTTAGCGTAGCATAACGACTTGAAGAAGGGGGAGACGGCTAGTAAAAACATCCGCCTACCAGCACCTCCTAAAGCTTACAAATGAACATGTTATATTTTGATCCGTTGTGGTGTGCGAGACTGTTTCTTGGCCATGCGTTCTTATTTCCTGGAATCTTGAACTATTTCTTTAAAGAGAAGTGTGGCAGTGTTGAAGTCAAGACCACCTAAACCGAGACCAAGTCATCACCAAGATCAGAGTGTAGCGAGACTGGGTCAAGACCAAGACTTTGAGGGGTTGAGAAAGAGCCAAGACCAGACCAGTGCGAGTCCCGCACTGCATGACACGATAAAATGTGGAAAATGCTAACCATAGGCACTACTCAAATTGATCTGAAAGATCCACATTCCTATAAAAAAACACCCACAGGAAACAAATTAAGACTGTTCTTCATTCACCTCTTTTATTGCCATATATGTATGAGAAATGCCTTGATAAAATAATCAAAAGGCAGTTGCGGTCTTGAAATAAAATCTGAGTCCTCTTTATCTGAGACCGAGACAAGACCGAGTAAGATTTTGAGATGAGACCATTATACTCATATCTCTACTCTTCATATTGCAGACAACAAGCAGGCAGTTCTCTTAGTAGATAATGTCAGTGCCTTAAATAAATCTGGGTGTGATATAAATCATTTGGAAAGGAGCATCCATATGGATGTTTGTTGACCAGTCTGTGCATGTTTATTCACAGTAGCTGCATTTTTGCTGGCGCGATGCCGATATGATGCTCAGTACTGAGAGGCGGAGAGCTCCAGTCTGAGATTCAGTGTTTTGACTTTTTCCGAATGATAACCTCAAGTGGCATGGTAATAGCTTACAGGGCAGCGCAGTTCCAGATGGCTGTCAGATCTGAACGAGATGGAGACAATCATTGATCCAGTGCCTACTGTTAGGTCTACTCCCGCAGGGTCTTGACACAGTGCTATATTAAGAGTGCCCAGTTGAAAGCACTTCGAGTGACCTCACAGAGATTGCCTTTTGGTATCTTTAGTCATTTCAGCCACTTTCAAGTTGAGGAAATTGGAGATAATCTGTGCAAAATGTATCTCTTCAGATGTTGCAGAAAAGAAGAAAATGTGATGGGGACAGTGTCTGACTGTCATGTCCCATGTCTCTTTGACTGTGAGTGTGTGTCTGTGTGTGTGTGTGTTTGTGTGTGGTAGGTTTATTTTAGCTGTCTTGAGTGTTAAAACCTTTCACTTGGCGTGTGGCCGTGTCATATTGCCTTATTCAGCATCAGATGAGAGCTGAGTCTTCAGGAATATCTGGCTTTTACTGGCCTTCTTCCCTGCATTGCACCAGTGTACAGTATTGCCATGCAGTCATTCCATAAAAAAAAGAGGCATTGTTGATCATGGCTGATTGAATTTTTTGGGAAGTGCACATGTCAAGCTGTCGTGAGGCAAGAGCTTAAAAACGATGCAAACCTTTCAACTATGAGAAAACAACATTGAATCCTGTTGCAACATTAAGTAAGGGAACATTGAGTTGATGTTTGGGACTAACACATTGTATCTTACTCTAAAGCCAAGGATTGTCAGTTGTAAAAGCACTCATGCTTTGCGGCAAAATGTGAATAAGATAACCTTACTGGGAGCTGCTGTCAAAGAAGGGAAGTGAATACTGGGCAAAATGGAGGGAAGAGCAGTGGGTAGAGCAGGCGCACAATAACATGGAGGTTTATTGCCTCGACGCAGAGGTCCAGGGTTCGAGTCTGACCTGTGACGATTTCCTGCATGTCTTCCCCCTCTCTCTCCCCTTTCTCACATAGCTGTCCTGTCCATTAAAGGCGGAAAAGCCCCAAAAAAATTCTTTTAAAAAAAATAAATAAATAAATAAAAAAATGGAGGGAAGAAAACAGAGCACCTTTCTCTGAACTACATATATCACAAAAGAAGAACCGGCAACATGTTTGCAAAGATTTTCTTATGAACAATGACAGTTGATGAGTGCATGATATTATATGTAAAGTAGGTTGATTTGCATCAGGAACTGTATTGATTTGGTGTTTCCCTGCTGACTTCTTGCCTGTGATTGTGTGCTGATCATTAATGTATGTTTCTAACCAGGCGCTTGAGTCAGAGACCCACAGCGGAGGAGCTGGAACAGAGGAACATACTCAAACGTGAGTGTCTTAATATATTTAACATAACATCTCTAAGCTGCTAAAGTCAGTTCCAAAATTGCCCTCTCTAACCCTGTGACACTTCATTAAACACATTGTAGCGAAGTACGAGTCTATATTTGTTGCAGCCTTTTGTGCAAGAAGACTTCATGGTGCAGCCTGTTTATTTATTTATTTATTTATTTTTTTTTTTTTTGAGAGACCTAGTTATGTGAAAGCTAGTGGCAAACATTTCTCTTTTTTATTCCTCCTTGGTCTGCCTTTTCATCTGAGGCAGACAGGCGGCAGGGCTCCCTAAGGGGTCATGTCCAGAGAGCCGGGTTGTTTTGCTCAAACATACGCACTATCAGAGCGAGAAGCCGTTCTGTTGCCTGGTACTCTGCGTCCCTCACATCAAAGACAGCAGTTCCTGCTTTCCTAAAGGCTCCTGCATGATTGGCAGAGTGCAGGAGGAAAATACAAAGTCAAAGAATTGACAAGTGACAAGTCATGTCCTCGTTATCACACTCACACATACAAGGTTAAATAAACAGGACTTGATTTTCTGGAGTGGAATTCAAAACTGTGAATAGTACTACAGATACAGTATGTGTTCAGCACATGCACACATTTGACTGCTGAAGCTTTTGCAAACGGGAGCAGTGTCCCAGTATGCTTCTTGTTTACGTGTGTCTCCTTTTAACTTCCTCCTCTGAGCTGGAGCTTTTTGGCTCTGTAATTCACTGAATATTGGAGACATGGATGAATTTTAGTGAGATGTAAGAACTTGTTAACGTGATCACAATTTTTTTTTTTTTCTTGTAAAAAAAAAAGAGATTATTCTTAAGTAGGTTAATCACTTGATCAGAAACATGGACCAAAAAGCGCTGGGACAACTTAAAAGGAACAAAGCAATCAATCTCCCCCGATACTCATGCCTAATAGCATTAAACAGCCAATGATGGAAATTATTTTAGGCTGTAAGGAACTTATCCAGTTTAGTGTGAATCTAATGAGCCACATTATGCAAATAGTGTTTGTTCCCCTTTCAGTACTTTCTAAACATTTCATGTTCAGTCCACTGTTTGCACTTGCAGTATAACACTCATCCTCTCATTCTCTGCAGCTCGCAATGAGCAAGAGGAGATTGAGGAGAAGAGGGAGATAAAACGAAGGCTGTCACGAAAGGTGAGTCCAAAAAACGCGCACGAAATTTGGAAGGGGTAAATTGTTGGCCAGGATGAGCAAACACTGTGACAGTGACTCATCTGTAGCGAGAAGTAAAAATCTAGTTTGTTACAGGTCCAGTATTGTAGTTCTCAGGTCTCCCCGGGATACGCTGACGTCCTTGTTACCCTTGGCCCTTCGACATGTTGGCTGCCAAATTCTTTGGCCCCATATGGAGGTGTTGCGCATGTTCCCTTCACTTTCAATTAGATTATAGCACTTTCTGATCACCTGCAGACATGCTGCTTAAAACAAAAATCTCACAGCTGTTGGAGGGAATTTGTTGTATGCATCACAGTGTAAACACTTTCAGTCAGTTTTAAACAAACCTGCTCATCCTATACTGTATATCACACTTACTACGCAATCCTAAAACATTGCGCATGCACTTTAGGTAAGGATCCCTTACATTTGATTTTTGTTTTTAACACATTTTGATCAGGAAATGTACTGAACATTTTACTGTTGAAGTTTATTCCCCGATGGACAAGTTGTGTAATGCCGTCACTGTTTCTAAACGACCTCTGGCGTTTTTGTTGTGTAGTTCCATGTTCTTTATCGACTGTCAAAGCCGTTGCAGATAACTGGGATAAGCTAATATTGGTCGATATTGCGCCCTGGCTGATTCGGCCAGATGGTGGTGATTTTCATCCCCTTAGCTTGAATAATCCAATTGATATGTTTTTTTTGTTTTTTTTATGCATATTCTTTTAGAATATATTTATTAGCCCGTTGATTCAATAAAAGTCCTGAATGCCAAAGCAATGTGATATTGTACTCCTTTCCGACGCACCTGCATAAGAAATACTGGATGTGCACGTCTTTTTTTGTAATCTTTCTATAAGGAATTGAACATATGCAAATTCTGAGAAGCTGCTAACTGTGACAGCGACTAGGAATACTCTACCTAGTTTTCTGTTCTCCAACTCTCTTTCTTTCTTTCTTTCTCCTCTCTTTCCAGCTGAGCCAGAGACCCACTGTAGAGGAGCTGAGACAGGCCAAAATTCTCATCCAATTCAGTGACTACGTGGAAGTGTCAGATGCCCAGGACTACGACAGGCGGGCAGATAAGCCCTGGACCCGGCTCACAGCAGCTGACAAGGCAAGTATCTCTTACACTTCAGTCAAATTTAGCTAATCTTTTAAAAATCTCAAGATCCCTCCTTGTCTGCTTTCAAATTTCTTCAAACAAAGAACAAATTTCTACCCCCCCCCCCCCCTCTGTGCCGCATCTGACGCAAACCGTAACCCAGGAGAGTAATTGTAGTAGGATGTGATCCTCCGTCCTTGTTACAGCAAGTTCCACCTCAGCTGTTTGGTTCCCAGTTGTGAGTAAACAACCTGGAGCAGTGCTGCTGCTCACTGTCCAGCGGTCCGTGCGTCTGGCGTTTAATGAGTTCTTGATTTTTTTATTTTTATTTTTTTTGTGGAGCGGTGATGCTGCCTTCTTTGCTTTGATGATGTGCACTTCTGAACACGGCAGGTCACACCTGAGGACAAATTGTGGGAAAATTCAGCATTTTGATTACGCAACAACTCCCCTTACATAAGCGAGTAACTGGACAAGCAGTGCCTCAGGACCCCTCAGCCGCAGCGAGGCTCTGCTGATGAGATATGTTTTCCTCCATTTTTTTTCTTCGTCCATCTAGCACAGATTTGAATATTGTTTGTTCTCC
Source organism: Sander vitreus (assembly GCF_031162955.1). NCBI lineage: Eukaryota > Metazoa > Chordata > Actinopteri > Perciformes > Percidae > Sander > Sander vitreus. The sequence continues at coordinate 13,372,918 of NC_135866.1, forward strand.
CGTCGCGGAAGCATACTCTCCAAGGCTGGAGACGTTCTCGAGTCATGCTGAATGGCAGAAGCAATGACGTCACCCAGCTGGGTTGCTGTCACACATACAATTTAAGACAGGACGTAAGCTTATTAAAAAAGGCACAGCACATAATTTTATTTTCTGGAACCTTGACTCATCCCCCACTTTGAGAATCTCTTTGCAGTCATCCTACCCTTGGGCAAGGCACTCAGCCCTCCACTGCTCCAGTGGTGCTACTTAGAGGCCATGATTCACTGAGTATTGTCCCAAATGTGAAATGTGTATAACTACATGAATGGAAGACGCCTTTGGTTTGTTCTCAAAACAAACCAGGAAAATAAGATGTTTAAGAAAGTGTTGTTAACCCTTAAATGCATACCTCTGATCTTTAGCAACCTGGGATAAAATGTAAGCTTTTCATCCAAGGACTGACAGCCTGCAACACCTAAATACAATATACAGCCTTGACTTTCAAAGAAAAATAACCCTGTGTTGGTTAAACTAAAAATGCTATTTCAATGTGTTTTTCTACGTGTATTCAAGTCTATGTAAATCCATGGTATCACCACTTTATACTGTATATTATAAAACACAAGCTGACTGCCCAAGTAGACCAGCAACAGATTGTACATCATTGTTGTTCATGCTCTTAGATGTCTGAAGACGAGGAATATGAGGGCTCTTGTGATGTGAGAAGAGAATTCAGCAGAATCATCCATGGCCTTAAGATAGGCGTAAATGATGCATGAAGCATGCTTAAAGGAGGTAGAGCCAGGAGTTAGAGGCTGCTGTTTGTGTACTAAGCCTCAGCAGCTTTTCTCAAATGTCCTTCCTGTTTGTCCTCTGCAGGCAGCTATACGGAAGGAACTCAACGATTTCAAAAGCAATGAGATGGAAGTGCACGAGTCAAGTCGCCATTTAACCAGGTAACGTGCAGAATCCATTAATTTGCATGTGACCATGCATGCCTTTAACATCAGTTCATATACAGCTGGAGCTATTCACATGCTGAAGGTATACTGCAGAAAGTTCTAGGCGAGGTGATGAAATGTTTGAAACACCACTTTTTATGCTCATCTTTTTAGGTTTCACAGACCATAGTAGACCACCACTGTCTTGAGCAGCGCCGGACCGGTGCTCTCCTACACTGAGAACCTTAAGTGCTGGACAGTAAAATGGTGCCAGTTTATACAATAAGGCCATGTCTTCTGAAATGCCTTTTCAAGACCCACACAACTGAGTCGGTACTACGCTCCAAGATGCAGACACCCACTACTCCATCCACTGTAGTAGCACATAAGGACTCCAGTTGATTCACATTGCCCCTCTATGGAATTTGCTTGACTGTCTCTTCAACCTCCCTGCTGAGCTCTCAGGCAGGTTTTTGTTGTTGTTGTTGTTGTTGTTGCAATTGATTGACACTTTCAACATCTACTGAGGGAAACCGTACCTTGGTTCCTCAATAACACCAGTGGACTTGTCTCAGTCGACATGTTTTTAATCCCTCTTCGTTATTATGGTGTCACGCTGGACTCCTCGAGCCCTTATGGACAACTCTGTGTGAAGATGCAGAGTTGCTTGTTCTGAGCTCACTACATCAGCAGGAGATCAATCTTTACTGCACCTGCTGGGACTTTGGAAACAGCTTAGAAAGACACACAGGGGGGAGGGAACAACAGGACCGCAACATTAGAATCATGTGCAATATTCTTTTTCTTCTGCTTCTCCTAGGCTATAGCACCCCCTAGAGTCTCTTCTGTGTCATTACTATGTAGTCCTGACTTTTGTTCTTCCCTCTTCTGTGCAATTCTTACTGTACCGGCCATGTTGACATCTAATTGCTAACTGTGAATTTGAGAGTTTGGGCAATGCCCACACTCTTTCCAAATGTACATTTTGTTCATACTGAAAAAGGAAAGTTACATTTAAAGATGAACCATGCTTGACCAAGTTTCATTCATGTCACAATCTTAAAAATGTAATGTAAAAAATGCAGCTGGCAGATATATTCTGGTTCCAGTGTGTGCAACAATTATCTGTCTTATAATTTTTTGTCAGTTTTTACTTGTTTTTGATAGAGGCACTTAGATCATAAATGATTAATTTACATGTTTTTACATTTCCCAGCTCTGAAACGGAACACCAAGAGCTGCCTCACCACGTCATTTTTTTCTGTTTGCAGCATTGTGTTTATTGATCTTTGCTAATAATGTGTGCATTGTATTATACACTTTACTTTTCTACTTATGTCATTATAAGCTTTTGACTAAGCAATATCCGTTGTTTGTAGAGAGGTTAAACTACAGGTGTAACCCCCACATTTTTTTTTTTTACTGTGCTTACACATTACGCCTCACTTCAGGTTTTTCATTTTCTTTTATACTTTAGGAAGGCTTTATTCAGGAGGACTTTTTTTCTGTATTTTTCTTGACTGAGCCACCAAAAACATCTGCCTCTTTAAAAGCTTACCAACACAGTCTTAGATCTACAATTGAACACGATGATGCACTCTCGATTTTGAAACACGAGTACAGGTTTAAGTGAATTCATTGAGTCAGGAATTTAAAATGTTTATTGCTAAAATTCTTTGCACTGTTAAGAGTTTGGCTTTACAATGGTCACCGTTTTAAGGTCAGGGCCCAAGTGTGTAAACATTTGTTCGATATCTGATCGGTGACCATTTTGTCTTTTCACTTTAACGGTCTTGTTACCTGATCACTGATCCTACACCAGTATTCCAATGCTCATAAGCTTTATGTACACAAAAATATTTTTATTATTTTTTACTGTATTACTTTTAAAGTTGCAATATGAAATTCTTGTTTGTCAGATGAAGAAAAGTAGTAGAGGTAACTGGATGTTGGCCGCCTACTAGAATGCATCTGTCTGCAAAGGAAAATGTGTTCTCCCTTATTTTCAAGGTCTCGATCAGTGATGGATAGATGACCCAATAAAACATAGAAAATTTGTTTTGCACTTTATTGATTTTATGTGAAATAAAAGGGATTGTGTTAGAGTTTGGAGCGGTTTATCCTCAGAATCTGTACAAGGTCGTTCTCATATCACAATGCTCCTTTTTTAAAATAAAAATTTCATTGGGTCATCTAATCTCAGAGACTTTGAAATATGAGGTATTTCTTGTGTTAGAACCAGCTTCTGTATGATTCCAGCATCATGCCATTATTTGAAAATGTCCATCCATAAGTTCAGTACAATAGAGCATAATTAGGAATGAATTTACACAAACACGCTCCAGTTCTCATTTCAGCTCTAAGAAACAAACCTGAGCCACTGGGCTGAGCATGAGCTTTTCCATTTAAGCTGGAATCAAGGAACATGAATTCAGCAATAATCTGTTTCCTTTTACATGTTGGTAGAGCATCTGAACGAATTTGAAAGTGTTCCTTTTTTCATTTTTTAAATACAGAATAACATGTAAAGGATACGTCATGCCAATTAAATTCCATTTCTGAATGCATTTGAATTGTTTGATTTATCATTTCTTTTAGATTAAAAGTCACCCTTAGTTCTGCCTATGTCCATAGGTGCCATAGGGGTGGTCATAGTACTTGCACCACTTTAACACTCGGCTGCATCCAAGCTTATTGCCAAGGTTTTAAATTTCAGGTATTTGCATTTAGGCTTGCTTCACATATGTTTTGTCCTGTAGATTTAGTACTTTATTCCCCATTTTACTCATTCTTCTGTAAGGCCTGTATTATACTGTACTTCATAACAAATGTGTATTTAACCCTCCGGTTGTCTTCGGGTCAAATTTGACCCGTTTTCAAAGTTTCTATAGCAGAAAATTTGGGTTTCTTTCAACCAAATTGCCCAAAAGTAACAGAAGATTCTATGAAACGCTCTTCACAAGTCAAATTTAGGGATCAGTTCACTACTTTTATTGAGTTTTGGGTGTTTTATTTAATTTGATAGCATTGATCTGACTTAACTTTGACAGTCTGTGATTATCCATTAACATCCTCTGATCTTATATTAGTCAAAATATTTCATACTTTCTGCTTTTTTAACTCAAAAGTTAGATATAATTTCATATACGCTACAAGAGGTTTATTGACCATAATTTCCAAAAATGAAAATAGTAGTAATAAATTGTTGTTAGTGTATACTGGTGGTAGTGGGAACAAAGCACAGAAAACATTGAAAAATGCCACGAAAATGTTGAGAAAAAAACCGTCGAAGAGACAAAAACGTTTAAAATAAGCGTCAATAGAAGTGACAAAAAAGTGTTCATTTTCAATTTTGAGCTAGAAGGACAACACAAGGGTTAAATAAGGACAGGTGTTGGGTAGTTCAGGTGAAACACAGTCAACCTCAGACTGTGAGAGAATTCATGAATGCAACGGTATTGTTGCATACGTTCTGTCCCATTTTAAACCAAGGGAGGTCTGACACTGACTGCACATAACTGACACATTATAATCTGCTCAGCCATTGAGATGTTAAAAATGCATGACTCTAAAAATGTAAATTTAACACAAACAAATGGACATAGTTAAACGTAACCAGTTGAGCAGGACAATGTCTGTGCCTTCTCTAATGTAAAAAGAAGTTGTTTGACATACCATGTCATCCTGTTTTTTAAAGGAGCGGTTCACATTTTTTCAAGTCTGTCTTAAAGAAATAATCACGCCCCCATATGTAAATAGGAAGGGATGTTTTTATAACCAGCATAAACAGGAGGAACGATTACAGCAAGCAAAATATGTTTATATGGGCATGTGAGTATTGTTTTAAGACAGACTTGAAAAACTGTGAAACTATCCTTTAACTATAGTCACTTTTAATGAACTTTGTTATTAATCCTCATGTATACAAGAAACCTCTTCACTCATAAGAGCACTTTACACAATGTAAGTAAATATTTGACATAATGGTTCCAATTATTTTCTGCAGGCCTTCCACTGATTATTACGTAATCTTGTCAACTTGATATGCTGATCTGGGTTTGAAATTGAAACATAAAGTTTATTTAAATCAGGGAGCAATTGCAGAGTGACAGGATGATGCTCAACAGCCTGTATGCTTCAAGAGGGTTGAAAAGGTGACCCTTTCATACCAGATAAAGCTGATCATATTTGATATTCACATATCTAGATGTTAGATCTAAAGCGTAAACACTGTTTACGCTTTAGATGTAGGCTACATTCTGTATTTTGTTTGTGTATCTCCACCAATCAGAGAAATTAAAGGTCTGTTTTATTTTATTATTACTAAAGACAGAGCTTTTTAATCATTTTCACAGGTAATGATTTTGAAGATAAACTAATGTAAGATACTAATTTAAGATGATATCTGCATATGTATCACCATTTTTACAAAAGTCAAGTTTGCAAATGTTCTGGATTTAGCGTTATATGCAAACCTTAATATGCACAATATAGCCTAAATCTAATAATAGTACAACCCCGTTTGGCTTAAACTAAGTTTAAAGAAGGTGACCTGAAACTAAAACTAAAACCACCAGCTTTCCCCTTGGTCAGGGTCGCTGTGTCCTCAACAGGAGAACAAGTTTAGGTCAAGCTTTGCGGTTTGCGCCACTAGATGGCGAGAGACACAATAGAATAAGAGCATCTGAGCCAGCAATGGCCTTGTGAAATGGCGTCCTGATGAGATGGTGCTGAAGTTATTTGCCTCGTCACCACTAGTCTAAAATAGACATACAGCGAAGCTTCAGAATTTAATGAGGCGGAACCCTAATAGCCTAAATGACAGTTGAACGTTTCTCTCATATTCAACAGTTGACAGCTGGTAAGTGTTGTCTGCGTATGCAGTAACTTAACTACATTGACTGATATGGGAGTTTTTTTGCACTGTTAGCATACAGAGAGATAACACACTACAGCAGAGAAGAGCACTTCTGTAGCTGCACACCAAACATTTTATACGAGCTATGTTTACGCCTCTCATCTGATCACCGCCTCACTTGACTGAAACTGAAGAAAAGCTTCTTGGGAAATGTATTCATGACATAATTTCTTCCCTGCAGCGGAGACAGCAGGACGTTTTCTGGCGCAATCCACTTCCCACAATCCACTGCGTTGTTGTTGTTAGCGACCCCATCTTGTGTCCTCATGAATATATATCAGTCAGTATTTGCGTAGGAGGTCGGCCGACGTTCATTTCATATTCCAGCGCTGTATTTCGGTCCAAATGGGACGCACAGTCACGTCTCCGCGCGCCCAGCCTCTTCGCAGCAAATTTAATCGGTGAAATGTTTTTTAGGAGCAGCGGAGGAGACTCCGACAGGGAAAGGAAGGCAAGAAGTGAATGACTACTAGTGGAATAAGTCAGCAACACCGCCCAGTTGGCGGACATTTACCACGGTGGCCACGCTTTTAAGGCTTTTAAATGTAGTGGTTGTAGGTGTAACCAAGTGCGCACCGTTATTTATTTAGAGTGGGGGACTTTTCATTGGCAGAGATGGAAAGTGTGCAGGCTGTCGCTGAGGATGGTGTGTCCGATGGAGGCGCGACCAAGTTAATGAAGAAGCCCAGCGGACTGTCTGTCGCCCGGGGGACTCCAGCGGATGATGGCGGTGGACATTTGGCACCCTCCCGCGTAGACGCAAAGAATGGGAATAGCTTTTCTCATTCCGCTTCTTCAGCGGGATCTAATGTTAGTGCGTCAAACCGAACTGTGGCGTCTAATGGCCGGGGCTCATCCAGCAACTCCAGCGCTCTCCTGTTGAGACGGAGGCGCTTGAAGAGAAACCTCTCCGCCGCAGCTGCAGCCACCGCCGCCACCTCAGCTGTCACCGCCAAGATGAACTCGGCCCTGTCCTCTGCGTCTTTACACACTCGGAGTCTGGATAGGAAGACTCTGCTGAAGCACCGACAGAACATGCAGCTGCAGCCCGCAGATCGCGAGTGGGTGAGAGCCGATCTCCACCGGGGCTCCATACATGTCCACGACAAACTGACGCCCTCATATCCCAAGCCGGTTCTTTGCACTATGGACACCACAGCCGGCGAGGTGGCGCTCCGTCTGAGTAAACTCTGCAGTAAGTCGAGCTCTGTTATGCGCATTTTTTGTAAAGATAACCCCAAGACTGACCAAAACGGCAACTGCAATGTGAAGTATGAATATAATGATAACCCATGTAAGGTGAATGAAGACTCGAGTATACAATGCAACCACCTGACTCCCCTGGAATCCACAGAATTAAGGGGCCATCCAAGTGGCAGGTTGAGACTGCTGCTCATGGAGAATGCAGATGAGAGGCAAAAGCAACAGGACGTTGATGGAAAACTTTTCACCCCAGAATCAGAGTCACAAGACAACATAGCCTGTTCACTGTCAGATTTAAATTCTAACTCTAACATGGAGACCCTCAATGATGATGACTCGGAGCACAGGAACTGTTTGGACAGCTATGGATTAAATTCTGGCTCAGATGTGGAGAGCAGTGCGTTTGATGACCTGAGCTCCGGGGCCAGGCTCAGCGAGCACAGGGACTCCCTCAGCGATGACATGGTCCTGGGCACAGAGGCATCCATCCTCAGCCCCTCATTTGATAGTGCTACAGAGGGCCACGACATGTATGGCAGCTCCTCGGACGAATTGGACCTCGACTTTCCTGCGTCGAGCACAAGCATGGACCCCATCTCGCAACATCACACCAATGGAATCAGTGCTGTCACTGCCAACTACAAATTGTGCAACATAGGACATTTAGACGACATGGCAAACAATATGGTACCAGACAGCAGACTCAACCCACACAGTCTGGGCAGCCTGCCACCCAGCAGTAGTGCCGGCTCATTGTCAAGAGAGTGTTCTACAGGTAATACACCTGATATCCAAGATCCAGACTGTGACCAAGGAGCTGTAAAATCAGGGCTGACAGCAGAACACAATGGAGACTCCTGTGATTCCAGCCCCACACTGTATGTTCAGCTGCATGGTGAGGCTGTCAGGAGGCTTAGCCCAGATGAGAGTCCTCTGCAGATCCAGAATGACTTTCTATTTAAGCTTGGATTTAAGGACCCGTGGAGAGTTCAAGAGGAAGGGCTTAACACGGAAATTGGCTCCTTGTTACGTTTCTATGCAGGTAAGTAAAATGATGCACTCAGATAGAATCACATTCTCTCATGATCAGGTTTCTGCTCATTCTGGGACTTGTTGAGGCCTTCTCTGTTGCAAATTACATAGTTTGGACTGCAGATCCTTAGTGTAGTGTTTGTAACAGGTTGACAACCTGTAGCCTATCACAAAATGAGGCAGACATGCACAAATTTGCAGGACAGGTGTGCATTGTGACATTGTACTAATAGAGCAAAGCAGTTTATTTTCTTTTTTTGCTGAGACAGAATATCATTTTCCCAAGAGGGTAGAGCGGTGGGAGCACACAGCTAGTGGAGTCTTAATGTAAATTCTTGTAGGACTGAAAAGAACAGGCCCACATGTCCCTGCTATTGTTGTCCGCTGACTGCATTGTGAATGCTGTCAGGCAAGGTGAGTGCCACTCAAGACCTTTGCTGATAACTGCGGTAGCAATTTAGAGGGTTATTATTAAAAGTCTTTTAGCCTGAGTGTGTTTTCCAGTGATGGTTTACCATGTTCAGGTTTAACTGTGTGGTGGATGAATGGGTCAGAGTGAGGTCAGGGTCTAAAGGCTGCTGGTTTGCCAGATCGACCTTGCCTCAGGGACTTCCTTTAAAATTTCAGGTCTGTTTTTTTTCTTCTTCTGTCCTGGACTGTCTTTGTCGGTCCGTAGCAGCACACTGTGCTCCCATGGACACGCATGACATCACCACAAAGCCATCACCACAACTTATGGTGCTCGGACATGGGGCCCTTTCCGGCTTTTGCCCCATTATCATCCTAATGAAAAGGCTGAATGCCTTTGTGGTTGGATGGAGAGTAGGGGTGGGAGGACCATAAACCCTCTCTGTGTACCCAGTGAATTCTGGTCATTGAGATGCTGCACAGTGCCTGTCCTATTGGCATCCAGCGTGGCTACTGTCATACTAACTAACAGCCTGCCAAACTGGGTTAACGTGCTCCTCCAAAGCTCAGGAAGTCCTTTTCTTCACCACGCCACTGCCTCCACCACGGCTGCTATTGCTTTTTTTCTTTTGGGAGGGCGGTGAAACTGAGTGTCTGGTGAGGACAGTTGTGGAGAAACGGTTTGTTGGGTCTGAAGTATGGAAAAGAGACTCTTCCTGTCCAACAAGAGGCTGTTGAACCAGAGGTCACTCAATACGAAGCTGAAAATGGTCACATGCGCTCCTATTCACATTTACAGTCGCATGCGCTTCATGACTTTTTGTGCTCTGGAATACTGGTTTGCTTGAGGTAGAATGATTTCATTTCGATAGCATCATATGGCAAGCTATATGAACATGCACACGGGGACTCATGTGGGTGGATGTGCATTTAGGGGAAACAATCAAATGAATCCTACACGAGCCTGTGCAGTCAGCTGAGCTCAACCAGCAGTAGCAGCTGCCGCTAAAGGCGGGCAAAAGTAGCCCTGAGGGCGACGCCTCCACATCCCATGTGAGACAGCTTAACTGTGGTCACCTGAGCTCTCTCCAGCCCCCCCCCCACCCACACACACACACAGCCAATAACACTACGCAGCACTCAGGCTGCAGTCTGCACAAAAGGCCTAATTCTCATTCAGTCACATAGAGAAGGACACAGACGAGCACTCACAGATGCATGCACTGTAAAGAGAAAGCAGTGCTGACTGGTGACATGTCTGGCCTACTCTTCCTCTCTTTCCTTACACGATGGAAGCATGTGAGGAATGTACGCTGGCTCGTCTAGAATGTCAGTCACGTCTGCTGAGGAGGAAGTGGAGCCAGGGGGTTAGGGGGACGCGGTGTACAAGGGGATACCCCAGCGACACATGTTGCGCTGCCTAGATAATGGAGATAGGGCCAGTCTCCGCTGACTTGCTGGCTGACTGAGACGCAGCTGCCACAACTGTAGACCTCAGTCACACCAAGGGCCTTTTTATCTGTGTGCCTGTGCATGCAGAAAGGCCTTTAACACAGGATCCAAGTCCAGTATCTAAACTGTCACATTGTCCAGTCGCTCAATAAGAGCACTGTGACATTTTGATGCTATATAACCTAGATATTAAGTACATGAGCGGTCAGTAAAATGTACTGTATCTTAAAAAGATTGACAGAAGAGGTACTCAGCACTCAGCAGGATTTGGGAAGCAGGAGAATGATGGGAAGAGGCTGTTAAGTCAAACAGTTGCTAAGATGCATTTTGCCAGATCCTTTGGACAATGCGGAGGCCAGTTTGACTTTGAAGGGTTCAGGTCATGGTTTGAATGCATAGACTCTGCAGTGGCCAGATGAGAGAATTCACTTTGCCCTGCTAGACACACACACACACACACACACACACACACACACACACACGTACAGAAGGCTGCCTAGATCAAAGGGCCGCTGTCCTCTTTGGCAGGCTGACGAGTGATCCTTTCAGGGCTGCCCACACAGGAGCCTCTTGTAATGCCTAGCCAGCTTTATTAGAGTTTGAGTACAAGGAAAAGAGTAAAAAAAACAACAACAAAAAACATACACAGATAATCAATGCATTCACATTCTTGCTGAGAGGTCCAAAATGCCAACACTGTAAATAAAAGTACACTTCCTCAAGAGAGTGTTTAACAGAATTTTCTAACTGTACACTTGAGTCATAGCCTTGATTTAATTGCCCATTCAGGTAAAAGGGTAGGGCAAAGGTTAGTGTCGCTCAGTAATGGGGCGTCACACAGGAGATTCTCAGCCCTCAAGTAATGAAGCTGCCCCCTGCTTGGATGGCTCTGTTCCCTTACCCAGAGGTGTGTGTGTGTGTGTGTGTGTGTGTGTGTGTGTGTGTGTGTGTGTGTGTGTGTGTGTGTGTGTGTGTGTGTGTGTGTGTGTGTGTGTGTGTGTGTGTGTGTGTAGACTTGCGAGAAAAGGAAATGGCATACTGAACCCTAACATACAGTGGCACAGGGCTTCCCTAGAGAGGTGGAGGACCCAGAGTTCCTAAGCAAACCAAAGCAGCACACTCAATTATTTAGATTCATTAGGCTGCTCAGCTTTGCAAAAACTTTCATCCATGAACTTCAGCATACCCACTGCTTTTTGGGAGCTTTCTACCTTCCCCATTAAAGTTGAAATGCATGCTTTTTTAAAGCAGTTGCATGCTACTATAAAGTGGTGTTAAGATTTGGCTTGCTTTTATGAGCAAAAGTAATGACCACTGGCATACTGGCCTGGAAACTGTCAAGGTATTAATCCCTTTTCAGCTCCACTCAGGTTTAGGGGCCATCCACACGGAGAGGCTTTTTGATGCAAACGCACATGTTTTGCATCGTTTGGGCCGATCGTCCAAACGAATCCTGTAAACGCACTGCCTGAAAACGCACTTTTTTGAAACCTGGTCCCAGGGTGAAAAAATTCAAAAACGGCTCCCTTTTGGCCTCATTTGGACGGCAAAGCCACATACATGCGTATCGATGATGTCGTCGCCACACCCCTCAACCTTATAGCCTTCGACCTCTTACCCCGCACTAGCTAGTGCACGGCCACTGACACGACTGCGGTCAAGCTAACCGTATCAGATCTCCATGGTCAAACCAGCTCACTTCATCTAAATACTTTGTCTCTGCTCCCTGACACTTCCCTCTGCTCTGCCGGTCCTGGGTTCTACACAAGATATATTGCCAACGTTATGTAGCTAAGGTTAAACATCGCTAAGGTAGCTGACCGCTCCAGCAGGGACGTAACGTTAGCTGCTGTGGTTAGCTGTTTATAAATTGGAAGTAGACAACTTATTAACTAGCTAGCTAATCTGTCTGCTTATCAACTCCTTGAACGGATTATAGTAACTTTAAGCACGGCTTATTGTAGAAAGGCTACCCCAAGAAAAACGTGTAGATTATCAAAAAGACATTGGATCATTGATGTTTGTTTGACTGCCGATGTTAGCTAGCAGAGCTAACGTTAGCGTATAGCTCAAGCTTCTGTGAAACAAAGTCAGGGTCGAAAACAGCTTTAACATGCTGCACCCAATTTTCAGGTAATTCCCATGTTGTTTTCAGTATCTGCCAGCAAGGTGAACTTGTCAGGAGTTGTTCATGCAGAACTAATAAAAGCAGAGATATCTAATGGAATGTTGCAGATAATGGCTCTGCTTTAACAAAACAAAAGTGTTGAATGTACCTGTAAACACGTTTTACAGCTTTGCACATTTATGGTAATACTTTAGTGAAAATTATAATTTCACAAAAGTTGTGATCACTATTAGTAATGGGAAACCTTATTTCTCAGTTTTTTTTTAAAATGACGTAGTAATCAAATAATAACTTACTATTGTATTGCTTTAGGGCCTAGCTGCAGTACAGATCTAAGGCTAACAATGCAAAGATTATGTATTGTCATCACCTGCTTAAATCCACAGCATTTTTAAATGACAGATTATCATCTTTTTAACTTCAAATGTGTACTCATAGTAGAGTATTAATACTTTTTCACTTCTTGCTTACTTTGTTTGTGTTTCTCTATAAATTGTCTCTCGTTTCTCACAAGAGCCGCTTCGTTCTCAAACTTAATTTTTGGTCACGTTTAGCAGACGACCACAGGACTATCAGGAGACTAAAAAAAATAAAATGAACACGATATTGTGTATTGTCAAATGACATCATAGAAATATAAAACTGCAATACACATATTGCTTTGATACATTTTTGGCTTTAAATTGTTACTCAAATAAAGGTTTTAATCAATATTAGAAGCAATAAAATAAAAGCACTCAATCTATAACCAGAGAAAAATCTCAACAGAGGCATGAGTAATGGAAACACCAGGAGTCCTGCTGATAGGATGTCTATATTCCATGTAGACACGAGATGTTAACATTTTAAGAAGACAAGGATGAGTTAGATTACTAATTAATAGTTCAATTACTCTAAAAGCTTTGAGGAATCTCAATGCCAGATCTTTCCACTAGTACCTCAGGCCCTCTCTGAGGAGGCAGCGGTTGGTGACGTGATGACTTAAAGCACTCTGCAGGGTTTAAAGGCTTAATGAAGCTCCCAACTTTCTCCAGCAGGCTGTTGCAGCTATTAAGCAGAAAACCACTTTGGTTATCCTGATAGCTATATAGGGATCCCTCCTAGTAGCTTAGTTTGAATGAAAGTTTGCTATTCAGATGTGTGTTACTAGTCTCCAGGGATTTATGAATTGCAATATTTGAGTGTCAATTGGACTTGAATCCATAAAACGTGGCTTAGTTAACCAAAACTACCGCATCACCATGTATGCAAACACTCCTGTGAGGACTTTGCAGGAGTGAGGTACTAGGCTGCCTCATCCTTTCTCACATCCATGTCGTCGCCTGACAGCTAATGGTCTTTCTAAATGGCCTATTGCGGAGTCATTATGTAATTGTGTAATCAGATTTCACACGTTCTGGAGCTCAAATCCAATACGCATGTGTCTGTGTGCGCTGAGGTTTTTTGCGTTCACTACTGCATGTGTGCGCCCAAGATAAAAAGCGTGCAATCAAAGAATAGATTTATGCATTTCATGTCTCCACGTGGGAGCCACACGTGTAGACATGGTCTTAAATACAATGTGGTCATACAGCCTCAGCGTGGAGTTGGATGTGTGTGTGTCTCTGAGGATTCACACGTGTGTGTCTACTGAGGCAGACATGGAGAGGATGGTGGTTTCAGCTTGTAGCAGTTAAAGCCAGGGGAACTGTTTTCTGTCTAATATAGATTGCCTTCTTGGCTGACATCCTCCCACCGTCCTCTCGCGCCGAATCTTCCTCCCTCTCTCAATTTCTCTCTTGATCGATCCCCCTCCCTCTTCTCTCACTATCTTTCCTCGCATCTCCTCCCTCACACCATCTGACAGTTTACATTTATCCTCCTATATCTCTTTATCTGTCCCTAGCTTATTGCGTTTCACTCCCAAGAATTACTGGTCACCCTCATAATTGTCTACAAAATATTAATAATAATAAAAGGCAAAAAACTAACAGCCCAGGTTATTATTTCTACAGGTCTAGCACTCTTCTCACTGTCTTCTCTGTGTGTGAATGTGCATGCTTTGGTGTACAGTTGTGTTTGGTTCAAGGCCCCTGTGGAAATAAGTAACAGAGGTATATGCAATTGAAATTCTCATTTCTTTGCGGTTAGCAGCTAAATCTAGGCTGAACAATGTCATGCTGATATGTCATTTGTGTCTGCCTGGCGGCACATTCTGAGATAGGGAATTGGGAGAGGGGGTAGAGAAGGTTAGCATCCTGCCTTATGGGAGCAGCCCGGCCTCAGCTGTCAAACTGCCCTTGCCGAATGCTCCCCAGAAACCTCGGAGGGTTGCAGTAGCTGGTGTTCACGAGCCAAGGCAGTGAAAAGGTTCCCCCTTCAGTGGGGTCATGGAGTAGGCCGACTGTACCCGAGTTGAGCACCAGTGCCTGCCCTCACCATACTGTATGAATGAGGGGGGAGGGAGGCGGGGGTTAGAGGCAGGCCAGCAGGGGCTCAATCTCTGCAGCTTTGATCAGCAGCAGCACAGCCTAATACCAGACAACATCTGCAGCTCTCAGCATTAAAGAGGCCCAAACATTCCGATTTGGGAACACACGGCCTGCTTGCCTGCTTGTGTATAGGACAGAACTGTGTCAATTCCTGGATGGGAGGTTTTAAAATACCAACGCTCCAGTGGTGCTTACAATGATTTGTTTTACGAAGCTTGAGTCTCCAGAGAGGTTATTTTGCATTGTGTTCATAATTCATATGTATTAGAATTTCATTTTCTTTAACACACATTTAGTAATTACAAAAGGATCAGTTTTGGGGCAGCTGTTTTATTTGTGATTTTGTTTTTACAGAGGCACCTTCCTGCACTACAGATACAAAAGGCTAAGTAGCCTAGATGAAGTGTTTATCGAATAGTAGGCTATTTTGTGAAAGGAATTCAAAGCGTTACCAAACTGTCCCAATCTTTGTCTGTGTCATCTGGACACAGCTAGATAAGGCGTGTTTGGGTGGAGCTGAGCTCGTTTCATTGGACTCTGCTCCAATAGAAAGCGGCAGAGTTGGTGATATGAAATGACCTAGTTTAAAGTTCATCTCCCTCCAAAAAGGCTGAAGCACAATAATGATACTTCCTCATTGGCTTTTTAGAGAGAGGCTTTGAAAGCAAACAGAAGGACACTGCATCAACCCCATAGACGTACATGCTTTGCATAGTTACTGCAGAACACTGTGCTTAATGCACAGGTACCATACTTTGATCCTGAAGGTATATCCACAGCACATCATTATTGCATTCAAGTTGCCTTGCCATGCAGGCTAGATGTTGCAATTCCAAATGTTAGCTACCTTTTCAGCATCTTACACTGTGTTTAATAGCTACAAATTTGCAGCCCAATGTAGTACAGTAGACCTGCAATAAATCATATCTTTGGGTATGTTTGTGTAACAAATTAGTCTTTTGTAAGTGGTGGTGCTGCAACACCACAATGTAAAAATACTTGATCACAAGTAACATTTACACAAGTAAAAGTTCCAAAGTACTATACTTAAGCTGCTATAATTCATAGTTCAATGCATTTCATTCCGCAAATATGCTCTAAAAACCCACTGTGTGCTATCTTCTTAACACAAACAGTAGAACGACTGCAGCTGGTCAGATTGGAGCTCATTTTAACCACTGGTGGCTGGTTTAATCTATAACAGTCATATTTTAAAATGCAGTCATCTGTCTTGTATGTAAGATCTTAATCTTCTAAGTAACTAGTAACTACAGCTGTACAGGATTTCTCTGTAATATGTAGTGGAGTAGAAGTATAAAGTAGCAAAGAATGGAAATATTCAAGTACAACTAATTTTAAATCGTACGTAAGTGTAGCACTTAAATGAATGGACCACTGTGTGTTGGAATGCATTTTATAGAGAGGTACTTCTAATATTCAAATCAAAAACTGAACATATTTCTAAAAAAAACAACAAATAGTCTAGCCCTAAAACTTTATAAGCTTCATAACCATAGGATTTATTACAGGATTGTTATATTGGAGACATCACTGCATGTGCAGCCATTCTCAATCATTAACATGGGAATTTGCTTGTCTCCTGCTTTTAGCTGTGCAGTGTGATAATCACCCAGGCCCTGGAGCTGTCACCTGCTGTACTAGGAAGTTATGTCCTTGGTTGCATGTTTTCTATTGCACATGCTTATTATTTCGTCGTTCTTATTCTGTTTCTAGTTCCTGTTTTGTCTGTGGTGTGTCTCTCATAAATACAGTCATTTTATTAACTCTCAACTCGACTTCTAGCTCTCGCTGCTTCCCAGTCCCTCTGGTTAAAGACTTCCCCTCTATAGTTCTTTTTTTTCTCACTATCCCTCTCTCTTCTCACTGCCCCCCCCCCCTCTCTCTGTCAGTGCCACTGTGTTCACATGGCCCCTGCATGTGACATGAAGCTGAGCCAAAACACCCCGGATGCCCGCTTCAGCCCTCCACTGTTTCAGACCTTGTTAAATTTTAAACAAAACAAAAGGAAAGGGAAGAAGAGAGGGGGGAGAAGGAGAAGAAAGAGAAAAGTGAGCACGTGGGGCCCGGGGAATGTGCAACAACATCACAATCTCATTCATTCATTCGTCCTGTCCCTGTGCATCATCTGGAGAGAGTGGCCCTTTAATTCTCTCTCTCTCTCTCTCTCTCTCTCTCTCTCTCTCTCTCTCTCCCCCCCCCACTCTGCTTGTGTGAAAGGCTTCCTCTCTGTCTCTCACTCTTTTCTCTCTGCTCTGAACTAGACTGCTTGTAACTTTAACCACAGATCTGGGATCTGATTACTTTGTGGCCTGTTCTACTGTGGGATTAAAGAACAACTGACTCTGTAGCTGCTGTCTTCATGGACAACTTCCTTCTCAGTTACCCCGAGGCAACTACTGCCCATCAGATGCATTTTTAATACTTTATGGAAGGGTAGAATAGCTGGAATTGAAATAATAACATTCACTGTTTGCCTTTTATTATTGCTTGTGCTCTTCCCTTGTATGAATCTCCTTATTACTCCTTTTTCACCATCAAAGGAATGCCTTAACATGGCAACCTTTTAATATACAGTCTCCCAGAACAACTTGGATGCCTGCAACATCCCAGTGGCTCGTTGTCAGATTTCGCTAAGCTACGAAAGTCCTTCATAGCTTCTGATAATGAACGGCATTAGAGGTTAAATACAAACAATAAAAGCAATGTGCTTATTTGTGTGTCTGTGCTCTACCCTCAGTGGAAACTGGAAGTGGTTTGACTGCCTTTCATTGTGGATTAGCGGTTAATAATTCCAATCAGCGATACAAATTGTGTCATTGTCACCACACACTGCTCATATAAAGAAGTTCCCTGGCATCATGCATAATGCGTTATGATGTATGAGACACTTGAATCAGCTGGGCCAAATTTGTGGGCAAACTGCAACCAACAGAGTGCATTGTCACAGAGTTTAGAGTTATTTACAGAGATTAAGTTTAAGTGGGCCAACTGATTAAACTCACTGCATATTTCTCTAGCAGTTAAAGGTTTGAAAAAAAGTGTGTCAGCTTTGGTGTATTCGTGATATGAAATGGCACATTCATATCCTTGTTAATGAGCAAAACAAGTTAAAACAGGAGCCTCAAGCGGGCTGCAGTTTTCGATCTGCCCAGCAAAATAGTCATTCCACCAATCGCACACACGCTCCTGATGATATTATAGTACAGTACACTGCTCTGGTATTCACCCAGTCTCTTGCTCACCCCACTGCTATTCTTGTAACGCATCTATGAAAATGCTGCTGCCGCCTACTTAAATCTGCTTTGCTCTACTCAGGAATCTGTCTACTCGTTGATTGGTAGCACATGCTCAGTGTGAACACAGTACATGAAGTCCCATCACATACAGGGGAAAACTAAAGTTGACATGCCATCTTTTTGAGACACTTTAATTGAGCATGTATCTTTTATAACACGTAAATGTATACTTGCATGGCAGGCTATGTGTTACCATGTTAATTAGGGCTGGGACGGTATGCTTTTGTTCCGATTCAATTTTTTTCACGATACATGGGTGCGGATTTGATTTGTGTTGCATTTATTTCATTTGTAAAGAAGTACATAACGCAGCATTTTCTGCTTTCGATCTTTTTAGCTGGAAACGGATATGATGTCAGCAGTACTGTATAAACAGAAAATATTTAGGTGAATCATTGGTTTAAAAAAAATATATATTTTTTTTATTTATTTACCAATGATTCAGCTAAATATTTTTCACTTAAATATTCTAGGGAAAAGAATACATTTTAAAAATCATCGCAAAAAAAATCACGATACATACAATTTTGTTCCCCACCCCTAATTCAATATGTTGTTAAAATGAATGTGAGAAAATACGTCATGATCGAGTGACTGACTGGCTGACGTGTTCACACGCACACACATGCACATGCACACACACAATGGTATTTTGTTTTTGTTTTTTTTATTAATTTGAGCTTTCTGACACTATGAATCCCTTCAGAATTGATGCTTGAATTCCTCTCGGTTTCCAGTGTTGCAAAATAAGATCATGGTCTTTAGAGCTGTATAATGCACACTTAACACAGCTCATGAATTAGGAAGAAGTTATTTATGCAATGCTAAAAATGGCCAAATGTCATTGTATCACATCTTACCCAGCGCTGCGACACAAACATTCCACCTGATTATCTTTAGCAGTTTTGCGCTTTTGTGACCTTTTTAAATGTCCTCCTATAAAGGACATTCATGCTGGCCTTCAGGCTGGGATAGTAGAGTTATTGTAAAGTCTCTATTAATGCCTTAATTTGTGAGTGTCAGAAATTAAGCAAGATTATTATTGCTTGAGGGATTGCTGAAATACAGAAATACAGAAGGTAATTCAGTTTAGGATTTTTACTTTTCAGTCAGGTAAAACAATTCAAATGGCCTGTACTGTAGTTGTGCTTATGACATATTATGTTCAACTGTGAATTGAACTGTGATTTTGTAAAGGTGAAGTTCATTGTCCCTATATAGCATAATCTGCTTGTTCCTATGTGAAGGGACTGATTTTGGACATTGTTGCTTGCTGTACCGCTACAGCAGTCTGTCAGATTTACTGAAAGAGAATTTATAATGCTGGTATTGAGAATAAGACACTTCGGGAAGCACTTTTGGTTAAAGGCAATATTGATCATGACTATGATCTTGTTAAAAGGACCATGAGAGTGACGAAGAGAGAAAGATTGAGAGTGGCGAGTTCTAAATGTAAAATGTCCCCGCTTCATTTCTATCAGCGACAGGCATTATTAATGCAGTGCTACAAACGAACAGGGAAACCCAGGGCGACAAACAGGGGGGAGTCCCTGCAAGCTAATTAATAACTGACATACACATAAACATAAATACACACACACCAGTGTTTCCTGTAGAATTTCTTTCAGCAGCAGGGGGGTGTCAAAAAGTAACGTTACCTGAAAACAGCGTGTAGTTTCTTTTTAGCATCTCACGTCACACTTTCAGTCACTATGACCACTACTACGGTCAGAAACATTGTGCCAAAATATGAACAATAACGTCGCTGTCAACGGGCTTATCTGCTATTACTGACCGTTACCTTGAAACCATCCAGCAAACAGACGGTACCGTAGGGTGCCGTTACCTGAAACCGGTGATTTAACGTCACCGCTCATTTTACACACAGTTTAACAACAAAACAAAACGCTGAGTGAACATTACTAGCTACGTTTTTCATGTTGGTTTGGAGCGGTATGCAACCCCACTAACCTAGAAACTGGTTTTAAAACAGTAACGTTACTACAGCGTGTCGGAAGAACACAGCGTATTTTTCTTTCATGTTGCGGCTTTCGTGTCACTTTGCCTACTCGCCCTGTTGTTTATTTGGTTGCCTGACTTCGCGAGTGAAGACGTCCTGTCACTGTTCCAGTCGCTCACCCTAAACATGGACCCTAAAGAGGAGAGAGAGCGGATGACAGTTCGCTTTCGTTCAGTAGAGCAGACGGCTCTGCGGAGTCGTGTAATTACGACTGTATGACTTTTCATAAACAGCTGAAGGAGCGGAGGTGTGCGGTGTACATAGCGGAAACCCTGTTGTGTGTCTTCCCTCTTTCTGATACCGTGGCGGCAGACATTTTACCGTGGCGGGCCACCACGGTAAAATCAACATAGAGGAAACACCGCACACACTAGAGCTGGGTGATATGGAGAAAATCAAATATCCCGATATTTGTTTACCAAATACCTCTATATCGATATTGTAGGGTTGACAATTGGTGCTTTCACAAAATATGCACACAATGAAATTTTTGATAAATAATTATCTATGTTGATATAATAACTATGTGGGTAAAGGCAAATAATAGAACAGCTAGAACAGTCAGTTCAGAAAATTACATAACTCTACTGTAATGCAGCCTTTAAAACCAGGAAAAGACGACACTTCACGTGTCATATCAGGATATTTCGATATCCAAAATTTAAGACGATATCTAGCCTCATATATCGATATCGATATAATATTTATATATTGCCCAGCCCTAACACACACACACACACAAACTCGTGTACGTGCCTACGTGCATGTGCACTTCACCACACTCAGCTCTCACCTTCACTGGCTTAGCAATTACCGTTCTCATCTCGTCTCTTTAGCCTCGGTATCAGAGGGCGGTGTTGTCAGCCTGCTCCTTTATCGCTTCACTCCCTTTATCCCTGGCTCTAACATTTCACCCTCCCCTGATGCACTTCCCAGGGGGTTGAATGCTAGGTGGGTAAGCCTAAACCTCTGTGTCTGGAAGGGGGTTATTGTACTGGTGCTTAAGACGACAATACATTGCTCCCTTCTCTTTTCTCGCTCTCTTTAAGCCCCCCATACAGTTTAGGGCGCTGCACTTTATCAAGGCTGTATAGAGTGCTGCAGAGACAAGCTGCTGCTGTATACAGGCCATTAGCAACTGCTGAGTGACAGAATGCGGAGGCTGAAGTGACACAGTGACGTTGCTGATGAGCAAACCTCGGTGTCCTGAATTGTGTGTGTTTGAGAAACTTCTTAAATCATTTGGGTCCATATTAAACAACAGAAAAAAGTGAAAAATTCTAATCACCATTTAACAGACCCAAGATGGTGTCTTCAATAAGCTTATTTTGTCTGACCAGTTAAAGGTGTAGAAGAAGCAAATCCTCCCATTTGAGAGGCTGGAACTGAAGGGGCACACCAATTTTACAAAACAAAGTTAGTTTACTTGAAGTATCATCATCATCAGTCACATGAAGTAGTAGTCATTGTGAAAACAGTTATAGTTATATACAGTTATAGAAGGTCTGCTGTGGTTCTGGAGAGAACTATCCATAGTCTGATGAAGAGCATACCAACCTGCATTTCACTGCACATGTGTAAAACCTTTGAATCTTCACAAACTGGGGCTATGGAGTTTGATAAATATGGGAATTTACCAGGCAGGGAAAGTCTAACACTATCAAGTGCATTATGGGTTGTGTAGGATGCAGCAAATTTAAACTTGATTCATAGAAGGAACCAAAAGTCAGGACATCTCGGCCTTTGCTGCATCGATTTATACCGTTCTTATCTTCCTTTTCTTGTACCCAAACTTTATGTAAGTAGAATAAAAAATCAGTTATCAAAGACCTTAAACAATAAGCTATATTAAGTTAGTGTCAATCCACAAATCGACTTATTGTTGAAGCACTAAGCTGGAGTACCATTGATCCATAAAAAATAAGTTTGAGTCAGGCGAATTATAAAGGCCTCTCCAGTCAGAGAATCTATCACAATGTTGACTTACATTCTTTATTGGCTTCTGGGATTTGCCTTAATTGCATCTTCACTACATGCTGCAGCCCGCCTTTGTGTCATTGGGCATGCATTGCCCGTGATCAAGCCTGATTATGTGTCCTCATGTGTTAGTGAGAGAGCTGTACTGTAGGACTGACGGCGAGTACTGCATCATTCATGGGTGTATGCCACCCTGTGCCTGGACTGCAGTGACCCGTAGCTGTCAACAGCGTATCCTTGAGCGTGATGGCACAGGCTGTGCTGAGGACACACTGCAGGGACCGCTGGCATGTGGAGGGCTGTGGGTGGGGCCAGGGGATGGATGTGCCAGTCTGGGGGCTGGAGAGGAAGCAGTGAACACAAAGGAGGGCTGAATAGGACACTAATATTAATGTACTATACTATCTGTCCCTTTTGTGGAAGTTCTCTTTTTGCTTCTCTTCCTCTTTGGGGAGTTCAGACAAAATTATCAGCCACCTACCAAATGACACTTAAGCAGGACGGGCCCCGTACTGAGTGATTTCAAAAGAAGGCCAGGGCTTTGTAAGAATGTGAGGAAAGAGAGGTCAGGTCATGAGTAAGCTGGGCTAGAAATTGTGATTCTCTGCAAAGACCGCCACATAAAACCATTCAAACTTTAAATCTGAGCAGAAGAAAGTAGGGAGAGAAGAGTTAGAGAGTGTGGACGACAGCTGCAGATATTGAAGCCTGACATTATATAGCCTACTTTAGGGAATGGGTAATGGAGGACGATAAGTAGGAAAAATGAGAAATTTCAGTTCAGCTGAGACCCTCCTTGCACTCTGAAACATTAAAATATGCACACACATTAGATGAAACCTTTCTGTTCATAACCCGTGCGTGCGTGCGTGCGTGTGCGCAAGCAAGACAGAAACACGTTACATAACTGGGCACCCTGGCTCTCCTGCCAGTTTACTATCACACAACAGTAACTCAGTTCACACGTGTGCAGGCTTGCTTTATTTTGTGTGTGAAAGTGCAGCCTCCCATTTGTTGTTTCTCACGCGTTCATGACCTGCTGATAATTTATTATTTCTCAACATGGAATAGCCATCTCCTTTCACACTGACAAACAAGTGTATAACCCATTTTAACTCAATCTACATGGAAGAGTGTTACATAAGCACTTGGAGGGTTTGATGGGGAATACATCTGACCTTTTGCTGGCAAGACACTAGACGCTCACTGGAAGTGAGAGAGACATCAAAGTCTTTTCTGAGTTGTTAACCTTAAAAAAAGCGATAAGCATTATCATCGTTTAAATAAGCCTGGCACTGTGTGATGCAAGGTATTGTCAGACAGCTTGCTCGTTTCCTCGTCCTCATTAAATAGACCTTACAGCATCTCTGCTGAGAAAGAAATGCTTTTGTTTAAAGGAATCTGCCACTATAGGGCTGTGTGTCTGGCTTTGCTCTTCAAAGGATAATATCGACATATTACTATTTCAGTCTTATCTTGGTAGTTCTGGCCATGATTTCTATCGGTTGCGATATTACACTTAACAAGTTATTTTCTGAGATTTTGGAATGAGGCGACAATGCTAAAAAGTAGTCTGACAAGGCAAGGAACACAAGGCGAAAAGTAAAATTAATACCAAAACTGTCCATTGTAATCATCCATCACAGTTCACAGACTGCGTTCTTGGCTGGTCTTTGACCTATTGTACTTGCTGTAGTTGTGCATGTACGCATATTACATACATTATCACAATTGATAAAGATGATGGCCAAAACTACAAGGCCAAGGTTGTAATAAACTGTATTTATCCTTTATGTCTGGTCATGCATGCTTATACAATTTTTAATTTTGTCAGCACAAGAGAACGTAACGTCTGTATTTAGTCTGTTTTGTGTCTTAACAGTGAAATTTCCAGCTGACTGATTAGCTCACCTCGCCTTACAGCTCTTTCCTCTCATGAGTCTTTCTGCCAGAGGTGACAGGATATGCCTGTAGCCAATTATTTTTCTGTCTGTTTATCAGCGTATTTATCTATCAGTGCATTTTTTCCTTCCTCCATCTTAGCCATCTCTGCTTTGCCTTATCTTGTTTTCTCTTTCCTTTCCATCCTATAGCCTACATCTCTCTTTGTGTCCATCCCCCTCTCTCTTACCATAGTCCTTTCTAGACCAGTATAGCTCCCAGTATTCCCGCTTGTTGTACTGCAACACTCAACTATGAACCCTCATTATTTACTTTCTGTACTTTTATTTATGTGTTTTATACACACGCTTACCCACAAACATACTAAATAATTTATTTGCGAGCTCTGTGCACGTTCACAGCCTCACAGTCATGCACATATTTTCACCCATGTATTCAATTAATTTGTAGTACGCACACACAAACATGCATGTGCAAACACATGGCCACCATTGTCAACTAAGGTGACATTTGCATTCGCTCACACACAAACAAGGGGGTTAAAATCACAGAGCTCTGATGTTTGTGTGTGTGTGTGTGAGTGTGAGTGTGTGTGTGTGTGCTCTGATCAGTGGGTTCGTGTTTTCCAATGTAAGGTTTCGTAACACACTCATTACATAACTGTAGCAGGAGTGGCGCTGGGAAGAGTGGGAGAGTAGAGAGGGAGCACACATCTATGTCATCGTCCAACCCTTCCACTGACAGAGGGAATCACTTGGGAAAATCTTCTTTTTTTTCAAACTCTGATGCACCTGCGATTCGAAGCTTCCCTAATGCAATTCTCCTCTGTGTCTGCTGCATCTGGGTATATTTTTAGTGGATATTGATTGAATTACACGATGAAGCATGTTCACAGTGCAGCGGGTAGTGTGAAGGACGATGCAGCTGATAGAAAATGTGGTTATTTCTTTCACTTAAGGGCACATGAGTCATTTATTTAAAAATTCATAGCTGCACAATATGATTAATCAACCTCTTATGGGGCCTTTCTCATTGTAGGTCCATATTCCAGCTGTCAGGCGCATGAGTTCCGATTGCATATTTACACATTGTTTGCATCTGTTTCTGCTTCTGCCCACGAACACAGATTTGCATCAGGTTAACATAACTTGATATGTGGAAATAATTATGAAGTGTCCTATACTGTGCAAGTCATTCTAGAAAATGCAGAAGAGCAAGAGTGTCAAATTCTAGTAACAAAAGAAGAAAAAAAGAAGATAATTTAGCATGCCATAATGCATTCCCACTATGCCCCTACAGGAGGTGAATGGTAATGCATTGACCTGATATCTGGAGTTTTACAATGCCCTTTAATAGCAGAGAGCTGTTTAGTTCCCTTGTCCCCAGGGGCAAAGGCTAATAATGGTTTGATAGGGAAGATATTGCAGGCTGTGTGTGTGTGTGTGTGTGTGTGTGTGTGTGTGTGTGTGTGTGTGTGTTTCTGTCTGATTGTGTCCTTCCAAGTGACATGCTTAAGAGAGATGTGGTACGAGAATTTTAGGGCATCCATCAAACTATTAATTATCCACTCCACCCTCTTTCTGGGGATGGCGGGTCATCTCATGGTCACCTGGGCCACAGCAACATATTTTCCCTGAGCACCCCCCTGAGTCTCTCTGGCCCTGGTCCTTAATGCTACATTACCACCTGAGAGTAGTGCAGACATGGGGTGAAAGAGAAGAAGTAGAAAAATCACCTCTACTGAGCTGTTTAAGCTGACGGATGTTCAGTGTCTGACACAGAGCAGCAGCAGTTGGCTTCTCCTAGAAGAATTGGAAGCACTCCTCAGCACTCTGGAACACAAAAAAACAAATGTACAGACATACACACGCGCACACACACACACACACACACACACACACACACACACACACACACATTATGCGTGAATTATTGATAAAGATATATACTAGTTTATATAGATATATAATAGTTTAGTACATTCCACATAATTACAATTATGTGCCTTTTCTTTTTTGAATTCCACACATTTACAAATGGCCTAACCCATCTGAGATGCATAACAATTAAATTGTGTGTAATTGTTTTATCAATTAAATAGCTAATGAAAGCAAGCTGCAACATGGATGATTGAATAAATACTCATCTAGCTAATCAACTGCTTGTGGCGCTTTTCAAACACTTAGAGTTGTTTATCATGATTTCACTGTAGACTGCACTTTTGAGTCTACTTTGCGTTAATATGCTGTAGATATTATAGACTCAACACCCGTTTAAACGACTAATAACCAAAAATCAAAATTGCAAATTAAAACTAAGAAACATGTATGTATTTATTTATTTATTTACCTTAAATTTATCAATCAAGCACCTTTGGACAAAACTAGAACAATAAATGCAACTGTGCTAACAGCAGCATGCTCACTGTGACAATGCTAATCCTGATGTTCAGCCTGTTTACTTTTTATCATGTTAAAATTAGCTAATTAGCACTAAACACAAAGTACAACTGAGGCTCATGGGAATGTTTGCAGGTATTTGGTTCTAAACCGAAGTGTTTGACAAATTGAAATCTTGACAGAAAAGTCAGGAGATCACCAAAGTTAGTATAATTCATGCCCAGGGGGACATGAATGTCTGTACTCATAGTTGTTGAGACATTTTACGCAAAACCACAAATAAAATCATTGTGACGCTACAGGGAGGGTCAGTAGGATTCATCCGCTGGGAAGCATTCAATTCATTTACAGTTTCATGGCAATCTATCCAGTAGCTGTTAAGATATTTCACTCTGGACCAAAGTGGTGGACCAAACCAAACAGAGCGACATCGCCATTCTCAAAGCCCCACCGAATTAAAACAAAAAATGATCCAAGTACTCTCCGGCTCTTCCACGTTTGATGTTTAGACTGCTGAACCTTTTGTTTGCCTCAGCCTCCCTGGCAGTCAAAATATTAAAAGCACTCAATAAAATGCTCCACCTGGGACAACCAAGACAACATGGCAAACTCAGCATATTCATGCTGAACACGATTCAAAGTAAGGACACACAAACACATATAGGCTATGCAGTGTCACACAGCGATAATGCATGAACATCCCTTCCATTTCCCATGCAAACACGTACCTCATCGTCTTATCACCTTCACACAAAGTACAGCTTGACACATTTCACATATCAACACCTCAGTCCCAGAGGGCGAGGCAGCCTCTTCTATCTCCATGGACCTGTTTGTTTGAGAACATCTGGGAACAAGAGGATGTTTGTAGGATTAAGAAGCTACTATTTCCACTGCATGGTATGGCTCGGCTCAACTTGCTTGCTTTCCATTGGCAAAAGTTTTGGATAGTACCTGGTACGTTTTTTTGTACCACCTCAGTTGAGGTTTCAAGCGAGCTGAGGTGATACTAGAAGGTGGAGTTAAAACACTGCAGACCACCACTGATTGGTCAGGGAATTGCCACTAACCCAATGTTGGACATACTGCACAAACCCGCCATTTTTAAATAACCAAGCTACCATCAATAGCAACCCGTAATTTTTTATTCACTTGACCCAGATTTTTTTAAATGGCAGCCCGCATAACCACGCTGTGGTCAACTGACGGAGTGCAGACATTCCTCTGTTTGTTTGCTGATGAAAGGATCAAGAAATAAAATTAAGAAAAACTGTGGTACCAAAAGTGATTGGAGTAGAGTCGAGTTGAGCTGAAACCATGCAAAGGAAATGAGGTATAAACATCACTCATTCCAGAATCTCTGATACTGTGGAGGCCTTCCTGAAGATCTCCACTGCGTGATGTGTTTTTTCGCTGCCACACATTCACAGTTCAACATGTGCATCGTTGTGAAAAGTGTGGAGAGGTGAAGTGTAATGCGAAGAAAGATGTGGAGCACTTAGGTGAGTGCGATGAGCAGCCTATGAACCGTGACGGCCTTTGCCACCTTCCAGCAAGGCTCGTCAACTGCTGCTCGAGTGGACAGTCGACTTAACACGGCCTGTCAATTTGGATATCAATAATCACCACACGTCATCCGCAGAGAATGAGAAAGAGAGGGAGGAGAGATGGAGAAAAGAATAAAGGAGGGCAGTGATTTGGGCAAAGAGCCATAGCTGATCAGATGTGGGAAGCACATCCTTCCCTTGCCTGCAACCACACACCTTTTAAGTAGATACATTCTGACATTGTGCGTGCGCGTGTGCGTGTGTATGTTTTGTAACAGAAGGACAGTGCAGCTATTTTTGTCTCAGCAACAGCTGGCACTGCTCTGTCTTACATATATTTCTATATCCCTTCTCCACTAACTTCCCTCCAACCGTAGTTTGCTCTTTATGAGTTAATATCTCCAACACGGCACAGATGATGTTGTTTGTTTGTGTAAGTGTCTCCTATCAAGTTTTTATAGATGGTTCCTAATAGTAAGGTATTTAATGAGATGCAGCAGTTGAGATACCTTTTAAAAGACGCAGAAAAAAGCTGATACCAGAGATATAGGGGCCCAATGTAGGCTTACTAGCAGACTCCTAGAGGCTTGCTGTCCGGTACATCACAGATGTCACTGCCTATAGAATAAGCAAATGTGTGTGTACGCATGCTCGTGCTCCGCTGTGACTTATGTGGGTCATCGATGCCCTACGGTACAGCATGCCCAGTCCTGTAGTGGAGGTGTGCTGATGTCAGGTTGCATTTAGCAGGGCAGGATGATTAACAGTGATGTGTCCTTGTTACTACAGAGAAGAGCCAGAAGAATAAAAGCGTTGATCTGTTAAATTGGGAGATGGATGGAGAGAGGTTGGCCGTGGGTACTAATCACTAACAATGATGGGTAACGAGTGCAGCAGACATCTGGGAGGCAGCTTTCTAGCCTGGTACTCTTCTGTGTCGACATGGTTGACTTTGCAAAGATTACACCATGTATGCTATAAATTCACGCTGTATCAATATTCAGAGATGTCTTTTCGAAGTCGCACACTGCTAGTAGCAGCTATTAAACATCTGCTTTTCTGGATCTGTAATGTGTGCTTCACAGGCTTAAATTAAACTGAAAATGTATAGTGCCAGTTCCCCATTCCTAAAGGAATGTACTACCATGTAAGATACTGTATATTCAATAGCAGTATTGTTTTTAGGATGTATAATTATATAATTTTGAAAGTTTCCCACCTTCTCAATGCAAATGATCATAGTTTATTAGTAGGAAGCAGAGTTCAAATAATTTGCCTTTGCAGGCTAACACATGCTCTGAGGTTATTAGGCAGTATGTTCAAAGGCCACATACAGTCTCCTGGGAGGTGGAATCCGCATCTACTGGATTTGTCTTCAGATATGCTGTGTGCAAGAGCTGTCACTATTTTAGTCTTTTAGTCTTAAGTCTACACAGGAACAAACTAGACTTTTAAATATAAACTGAAATCTGGACACTTGTACACTTCACTGACCATCTGTGTTTAATACTACTGTTTGATGTGTTTTAGTTGCCTTACTGTTGTGTTTTTAATATATAGCAATGACTCACTGGAACGCTTGTGGCTTATAGTGAAATAAAGTAAATTGATGTACACACACAAGGAAATTAAAGCATCAAGTGCATCTCCCAACCAATCATGTTTCACTGTAATATTTATTGTGAACAAACCTTTTAGAGCTTTGGAAACCTTAAATAACTTTGATATAGTTGTTGGTTCTGTCTGAGTGACAGCAGCGTGTGTGTGTGCGTGTGCGTACGTGTGTGCGTGCGTGTGCGCGCGTGCGTTTATGCGTGCGTGTGCGCTCGCATTTGTGTTTGAGGAGTAGGGGTGTGCGCACATGGGTATTGAAGTCTAGTGTGAAGGGGAAACACTCTTCCTGAGCTTGAGGAAAAGGAGGAAGCCATCTCCAGTAACCACCACACACACACACACACACACACACACACACACACACACACACACACACACACACACACACACTGTACTCCAGCTTCTACATACAGTAGGTCTAGGAATAGACTATGACTTCTGCACATGAACACACCCACCTTGCAGGGCCTGTCTATTATTTAAATTCATGCATCCCCCATAGATTATGGGATGACCACTGTGACTAACATCATGCTGCTCAAAATATTTCTAGTGTAGGTGGCCCATGGTTCATGCATTTGGAATAAAGTCAACTGTCTCTTATAATATCCTTCCCCTAATGGAGGGTCACCAAGAGATCCTGCCTTTCTCTGGCCCAACCCTGTAAACAGGATGCTCACGTGGGTGTCCCACTCATCTCCCTGCTTCCTCCACTGTGCATTCCCTTTGCCAGACTGATACGTTTGCCTCCATCCAGTCATCCCACATCCTTGCGAGATGGTTGTAAACGGCAACATCCGTACAGGAGAAGCTTTCAAACTTTTCTTATCACAAAAGCAGCCCACTCAAGATGTCTGTATTGTTCTCCCTTTGCAAAATCTCTTGCTGTTTTTGGTCCATCAACATTCAGGGGGGGCAATTAGATGGATGCATATATGGAGATGGTTAATCACTGTCACTGTGTCAGTGTGTGTGTGTGTGTGTGTGTTAGCAAGGGGAAGAGGAGGAGTAGAGTGTGGGTTTTTGCATATGCATGTGTGGGAGAGCACGTTCCAACAACAGGCCTAAAAATAGTAGTAATATGCCCATGTGACATATTGAGGCTAAAAGCTTGTGAATAATTTGTCTAATGCAACACACACACACACCCTTCCCAAGCTCAAACATGAAAATATGTGCGTGCTGGTTACCTTTGCCAGCCAGCAAAGTTGGAGGGGGGTAACCAGTCTGTTCAGTCTCCAGTCAGTTTTCCTATCTGTTAGCAAGATGTCACGTGAAGTTGAAATTTGAAGTGATAGCTCTTAGCCCGAAGAATACTTGATTCGATTTTGGTGGTAATCTGGAAATTACGATTCGGGTGTAGGCCCACCCGTCATGCTGCATTCATTTTTGTTCTCCTTTTATTTAAGTTTAAAGGAGATACATTATTTTTCAGATAATGTACTTAAACCAAAAAAGAATTAAGTATAAGCGTTATTTTCAAAGGAAACTTAAATAGCCACATGATATCAAAGTATTAAAGGTGCAGTAGGTAAGACTTATAAAACTAACTTTCAACCCTATGTTTGAGTGGAGCTACATGAAGCAGGTGATTAAAAAAATAATCTGGTTCCTCTAGCACCACCTACAGCCTGTAGTGTGAGTTGCAAAAATCCACCGCTGCTCATGCACAGGCATTCATTCTCCCTTGTGGGGGGAGGGGCTTAGGAGAACGTTTTGGGCTTTAGTAGAAAGGGGAAGGGACTGAGAAGTTGTTGATGTTTAAATTGTTTGGCTAAGTCCTGGATCTTCCCAATCCTACCTACAGCACCTTTAATATATAATGTAAAGTTGTGTGTGATGTTTTTTAAGTACATGCTGGTAAATATTTATCTAATGTGATATCTTCAGTTTGCTTCCTTATCTCATTTTCTTTATCTTTCCTTCCCCATGTTTCCTCTTAAAGCGTAACTCCCGCCAAAATGCAACCTAGGGTCTTTTTGTGAATGTACCTGAGTCAAACTTTTGTTTAAAAGCATATTTAGGACGGAATCGCCACTTTTAAGATTTAGCGAATTTTCGGTCAAATGGCCTTTTGAATGGGAGTGCTAGGGGCACTTTTATGCTAGCCTCAAAATAGCTATTTTTAAAACACTAAGAAGGCTCAACACAACATGAAACTTTGCTTGAAGTATCACCAGGGGCTGTACACCTTAACGAAAGCATTGAGAACATTGTTTGTGTACCCGGAGTTTACTAAAAAAAAAGATTTTGAGCAACTCACGTTAGCAGTTGTTCTTCCGGTCACCGTCTATCGAGCCAGTCAAAAATAGTCGAGGTAGGAGAGTAAAGATGGAAAGCTCCAAAAGCTTAGGTCCATATAAATGCACGGATAATTCGTTGTTTTGTCGTTAGTGAAACACAATATTGACCTTGTAGTTGAAAAAGGAGCCTCATATAAGAATGACATTTCCTCCTATGGAGTCCGTTCATTGGCATTCAGAGATCACCTATTTTGGACTGGGAAAATGGCGGATAGTGTAAACAACAACTGCTAACGTGAGTTGCTCAAAACCTTTCTTTTTAGTAAACTCTGAGTACACAAACAGTGTTGTCATTGCTTTCGTTAAGGTGTAGAGCCCCTGGTGATACTTCGAGCAAAGTTTCATGTTGTGTCGAGCCTTCTTAATGTTTTAAAAATAGCTATTTTGAGGCTAGCATAAAAGTGCCCCTAGCACTCCCATTCAAAAGGCCATTTGACCGAAAAAAAAATCGGTAAATCTTAAAAGTGGCGATTCCGTCCTAAATATGCTTTTAAACAAAAGTTTGACTTAGGTACATTCACAAAAAGACCCTGGGTTGCATTTTGGCGAGAGTTACGCTTTAAAGTTCAGTCCCCAGTTTAACTCACTTATCTACACCACTTATTTGTAAGTGAAAACGAAAGTGGACACCTGTTATATTTGTCCGTTGCCTCGTAAAACTATTTGTGTGTCCAACTAGGTGCACTGGGTCCCGTTTATACCAGGATGTGGCCCGGCAAAATGTAATGGACATTTTAACTTAACTATAAGTGAATGTGGTTATATGATTCAGATTTGGTTAAACTGTATAAAATGTGTCTAAATGCTGTGATTGTGTGGTTTTCTTTAGGCCTTTTCCTCCACTTAAACTTTTAGCATTTTGCTCTCAACCAGCACCTATACCACACTTAAGTGTACACATACTCACAATAATACAAATACATTCATTAGCACTCATTGCATTTCATGTGGAGTGGATGGTAATGATGACCCTTCGATGAGAGATAAAACCTGCAGTATTGTTCTCTCCATGCACTCTCTACTTGTTTCCGAGGTGGAATTAAATGAGTGTGGATTGAAGTAGGGCAAGTAGGTAGGGAAGTAGTAATGTCTATGGCCCTTTAAGTGTTTCCATCAGTTTTGATATTTTCCCCTAAAAGTTACTCATTTTGTTACAATTTGGAGATCCTACAATTATCATTAAGTAACTTTCTTTTGGGATTTGGTACAAATAAAAACAAAAAGTGTATTAACTGATATTTCTCTGTCCCAGTTAAGCAAGGGTAAGTACATTATACGAATATGGAATATTACAGATGTCTTTTATATGCTCATAACTCATTAAAACATATTTATCCGTAGATTATGATTTCTAGCTTTTGATTACTGCTGTGAAGTCAAGGCAGACTGCCAGAGCACAGAGGGAAATTATGTCATATTCAAGATATTGTATTATAGATACATAGCTTCACAGCTTTGTGCACAGTGTGAACTGAATTTGCTATAATAGAGAATAGGCATTGCCTTATTATAAGTTGGCATTGCCTTAAGTTAGGTTTATAAATAGTCCTTCACTTAAAGACGTAAGACACATATCTTTTCCCCTAGAACCACCCACTTGTGTTAAAGCAGTTTAAACACAAATGGATTTTTACTTTTGCTTCATTGTTTTTTCTGGCCATTCCATATGGAATGAATATGAATGCTAGATTGCAGTATTATGTAATGCATGCTGTTGGGAAGGTCTGAAATGTGTGTCAAACATGTGTGACTTTGTAATCAGCTGCCAAACAGTGTTGCTTTCTCACGCTTTTTCTCCGAAAAGTAGTAGTAAGTAGTAAGATGGCTACATCTTTGAACGTAGTAGTTGTATAGAGGCTTGTGCTCTTCTGCATGCCCTCTAGTTATGTATGTATGTATGTATGTATTGTAGGTTTTGCTATTTGAGCATACAAAGACATCTCCCCCTCGTAGTCAAACATGACTCCTGATCAACATTTAACGAGAGTGTGTGTGTTACACACTCAGCATTTACTCAAAGCAAACTAAACTTTTGCAAACTAGGCTATTGATTCTGCTGTGAACACAAGATTAGCTCGTAGTACAGAGGTAATGGTCAGGGCTCAGTGGCTGGTTTTAAAATTGAATTCAGTTGTGTATTTGTTAGTGAAAATCATTAGAATAAGATATGTATCTATTGGCATGACCCCAGGTGTAGCCGCATCAGCTGAAATAAGCAGAACTCTGGTCAGACTGTTATTAAACTCTGCTGAGTGTGTTGCAGCATGCATTACAGAACTCTACTGCGCTAGCCTTACAGTCGGCATGTGAAAGACCTGAATTATTTAAAGCCATGAGAGCGTGTGATGCTTTACCCCACTGACTCTTTCTTCCTCTCTTGAACTCACCTCCACAACCCCTCTGCTTCAGTCTGTGTGCTTCAGTCTGTGTTTAGAGTGAGGTGAAATATGTTTAAAAAGAGACAGTACAGGATGGATGCAGCTAGTCTACAGTAGGCGACAGTACAGGATGGATGCAGCTAGTCTACTTTGTAAAAAAAACAGAACCATAGATAGAAAGTAGAAACTGAACATTAACACACATGTTCTGGTCATGTTATTCCCTCTCGGATTACTGGTCAGAGGTCTTCAGAATACTTTCACAGGCACTATCCTTAAATTTGCAACGCCTACTCTGCCATCTTCGGTATAGTGCCAGCTGACCAACGGATTATCAATAAGCATAAGGACATTATAGCATTTACAACTCTACTTGCCCACCGAAGGATATTGTTGCACTTGGCAATCCCCCATACCACCCAGCACCTCCTTATGGATGAGTGACCTTATGCGCCATTTAAGTCTTGAAAAGATCAAATACACACTTAGAGGGCCAAAAGACCTCTTCTATTCTACCTGGAACCCAGTAATGTCTTTCATAAACAAACTTAAAACCCTCCCTGATAATTCATGAATCCACAAGTACTAGATCCTGAGGGGTGACGCATGATGTTGCACAGCAAGCACGGCCTCCTCATTTATTTTCAAGCTTTACTTTCAAATTAGCTGCTTCCACCCTCTTTTCTTTTCTTTTTGTTTAATTCTTCATACCTGTTGAATGATACCTTCACCTATTAATATCCTAACCTTTATCTATTTATCTACTTACTTAATCTCCTTAGTTTGGGATGCACTGGATGTTGTAGAGAGGGGGTAAGGGTGGGTGTGGGTTGTATTTGTTTATTTGTTTATGTGTTCTGTGAAAAATCCAAAAGTATTGTCCTTCTGTATAACTGTCTTTCTGTACCGTGTTCTCAATAAAAAAGATAGTTGGAAAAAAAAGACAAACGACAGGGAAGGGAGGGGTGGAGGAGGACAGCGCATGCCAGCCCGGGGAGGTTTTTTGCGTAGGTGGAGGTAGACAGAAAGCAGGTGGATGTTTAGACGGAACGATAAGACTGCCTGGTTGACATAAGCCTGATAAGCAGCCTGACTGTCAGGTTTGGCAGGCTGGTGGTGAAGCAAGAGAGCAGGGCATGGAGGAAAAGCACTGAATAAAGGCAGCTCAGAAATTGTGAGAGAATAATTTAGAATAGGTGCACCTGGTATTGAATTTTAGACTCTATTAATGTAGAGCTGCACTGAATGCAAATCCAGACTATTGAATTCCATGTGCGAAGTAGGACATCCCAGGCAGTTGTGCTGAATGTATTTAGATCTTATGTTAACCAGCATTGTAATGGTATTGTGGTGAGAGCTCTCCTGCTAGCCATTGTGGGTATATTTCTCATTTTGTTGCATTAATTAGTGGCCAGCTAGTATACACAGATTACTTTTTATCAGCTGTCCAGACTGACATCTGATATTTCAACAACTATTGGATGGATTGTCGTGAAATTGTATACAGCTCAAATTTTTTATTTGTCCAATGCTTTGTTGGTTTACCACCAAAAAACGAATGACATTCCTGTACTTTTTGTTTCGTACTTGTTAGCAAATGACACGTTAAACTAAGCTGGTGAACATGATAAACATTATAGCTGCTAAGCACCAGCATGTTAGCGTTGTCAGTTAGAATGTTAGCATCCTGATGTTAGCATTTAGCTCAAAGTGTTCTTAATCTTGTTTGGTTTTGGCTTTATGTATTTATAAGTGGCATTGTGTAAAATTACTATACTATAAAATTGATTTTATTCCCTGGTGGTATGCTAATTTCTTTCCTTAAACAGTACCTAATCTTTCGACAGACTTGTGTTAAGGTCAAGTCTACAGTGCTAACTACACAAAATCTCCCTTTTTCTTTGTTCCAGGGAAGCCCCAAAGCATTGAGAGCTCAGAGCGGATCCAGCTGTCAGGGACATACAACGTTCGGAAAGGGAAGCTGCAGCTACCGGTCAACCGCTGGACTAGACGGCAGGTCATCTTGTGTGGAACCTGCCTCATCGTCTCTTCCGTCAAGGAGAGCCAGACAGGGAAGATGCACATCCTGCCGCTCATTGGAGGAAAAGTATGTCTATGTTACCACAACAGTGCACGACTGGCATCACATAACCGTTTTTCTTTTATGGTGGTGTTATGTAAATGTATGCTTTGTATCACATACTCATAATGTCATATCACCAGAGATTGACTTGATAAAATCACTCTTATTAATCTCTTAAGTAATTGTCTCTCTGCGCAGTGAAGTTTGGTCTTGATGACACCTTCAAGAATTGGCTGTCCTTTAGTGAAACCCAGTAATGCTTCCTGCTTTGTTGATTTTAGTTTAAGGTCAAACAGAAATGGTGCAAGCCAGGTTTATTACAAAGTCAAAAAATGTTCAGTATTCTGCAAGGATGTTTTTGCCCATTCTAATCTGGAGTCTTAATGCTATAATGTTCAGTGTAATGGATCACTATAGCCTTAGTAGCCTTATTTCTCTCTACTTTTTAAAAGTGCCTCCCCAAAAAGGACCTTTATCCGTTTATTGCTTTATGGATTTGTTTATCTCCATGGCCACTAAATAAGCTCCAAGGACTCTCCTGAAAAGCCCTTTCTACCCACCTGCCTACCCACAAAGGACACACCCAGTTTTTAAACATTTCACACACAGCACATGACCTCTAGTCAACCATTCATACACTTGCCTCTGCATGTGCCTATGTATGCCTGAGTGTTTGTTGTATGTGTGCCAGTATTCTATTCAAGCCCCATAACTAGTCAGCCATTCATTCACAGTGTCCATGTGTTTGAGTGTGTGTGACTGTGTGGTTAAAAAGCAATTTCACATACAT
The DNA here is from genome assembly GCF_031162955.1 of Sander vitreus. Lineage (NCBI taxonomy): Eukaryota > Metazoa > Chordata > Actinopteri > Perciformes > Percidae > Sander > Sander vitreus. The sequence continues at coordinate 13,409,783 of NC_135866.1, forward strand.
TTATTCTTGCTCATGTCACGCACAGATGTTATATGATCATGCGTGCCCTATATATTGTCATGTCTGCTTCTGGTTGGCTGAATTTGTCTACCCTGAAGCCATTAAGCATATATATTCATATTTTATATATTTATGAGCATATTATTATTTCCTTCAAGTAGGTAGATTCAAAAACATCCAAGAAGATAAAAGGTTGTGCGAACTATGTGAACTAGGAGAAGATGAGAACGAATCACATTTTCTTTTGTATTGTCCGTATTATGATGAGTTAAGAACACCGATCTTACATGAAATCCAAAATCCTGAAATGTTCTGGTGCATGGATGATGACCAATTGGAGTGGTTGTTTAAATGTAATATTTATAAGTTGGCGACTTTTGTTTCTATTTCATATAGGCTTCGCCCTCTAAGCCACGCTATGGGTTTATCCCCAGTCGTGAAGGTTTTCTTTCCCGCCCTTGCGTACCGCTCGGGCTTCAACTACGTCCGCAAATACTGTATATAAACAGAGCGGACCCGTTGCTCTGCTCCCATTTTGTCTTCAAGCTAGCAGTATGAAGACAAGCTCGACTTCCAGCGGTGTTCGCCTCTGCCCCACCTGCCGGACCGGCTGCATCCTGCCGCTGGACCTCCATCCCCGCTGTGAGACCTGCCTTGGCGCCACTTACGCCTCCTGCCAGTTCTGCATCCGCCTGCCATCTAAAGAGCTTAACCGGCGGGCGAAAGCTTTTCTGGAGTGTCAGGCTCTCACCCCCGACGCCTCCTGCCAGTTCTGCATCCGCCTGCCATCTAAAGAGCTTAACCGGCGGGCGGAAGCTTTTCTGGAGTGTCAGGCTAGCGGGGAAGGGGATGGCAGCTGGGCAGACAGACGGCAATCCGTCAACACCCTGGATCCGCTGGAGGAAGGCTTTGTCGACAAGCACGAGTCCGATGGCTCGATTCCCTCGGATAACGCCTCCGTCACCGGCTGTCCCTCCTCCCCCCGTGGGAGAACTGGGCCTCGAAACGGGGATCGATGCCCTCCCATTGCGGCTCTCCCCATCTCCGGAATGGCCAAGGGCACCGCTCCGGCGGTCTTCCCCTATGCCTCAGGCGGCTCCACCCTCCACTGCTAAGACTCTCTTTTTGGATCTGCCAGAGATCATCAAAAAGGCGGCAGACCAGAGAGGCATAGCGCTCCCGGCTGAGCTTCCAGCCCCCGCTCGCGGCCTCTTGAGCGGGGATGTTTACCCTCAGGAGCTGCCCTCCTCCCATGACAACAGTTGCGCGCCACAGCCTCTGCTGCGGCTCTCTCTGCACCCCCCCCCCCCCAACTGTGGCAGTTCTGCAGCACCTAAAGACACTGGGTTTCGCCAGAAACTGGCAGAAAAGCTCATTGGTTCCCACACAATCGATAGTTTATCTGGGCGTAGTGCTTAACTCGATTGTTATGAGGGCCAGGCTGTCAACGCCAAGGCAAGACGCACTGATCTCTCTCCTGTCGCGCACCACGCCATGCGCAAAGGTGTCAGCGCTGTCCGTCATGCGCCTTCTGGGCATGATGTCCGCGGGCTACATGGTAGTACCCCTGGGGCTTCTCCACATGAGAAAAATCCAGAGGTGGTTCCTCCATTAGCGCGTCGACCCCATACGCCACAAGTGGCGAATGCTGACTATCCCTCCTTCTCTGCAGTCAGACCTGTCATATTGGGGGAACCCCCGGACCTTGTCAGCTGGGGTTCCCCTGGGCAAGGTGACGTCATACGTGACAGTGTACACGGATGCGTCCCTCACTGGCTGGGGAGGGATGTGCGAATCACAGGTGGTGGGAGGGGAATGGCCACCTCCCCCTCTCCCACACATAAACTGCCTGGAGCTGTCCACCGTGCTGAAGGTTTTAAAGCACTTCGCCCCAGTGGTAGCGGGGAGGCATGTTGTCGTACAAACAGACAATGTTACAGCAGCAGCGTTCATAAATCGCCAGGGCGGCGTACGTTTGGCCTGGCTATTGGAAATAGCCAGGAGCCTTCTGCTGTGGGCACACAATCATCTGCTGTCCCTCAAGGCTATTTCCATCCCCGGGATACTAAACCGGGCGGCAGACCTAATGTCGAGGGGAGGGCCCTCTCACAACGAGTGGAAATTGAATCCCACTATCGTTCAGAAGCTGTGGAGCAGGTTCGGGGAAGCGGTGGTGGATCTGTTCGCCTCACGAGAAAACACACGCTCTGTGGTTTTCCTTGAGCACACGGGACAATCCACCCCTCGGTGGGGACGCTTTCTCCCACCATCCCCGGCCCAGAACCCTCCTGTACGCTTTCCCCCGGTCCCTCTGATCCCTCGTCTCCTGGAACGCATCCAGGAGAAGAATCTGTCGGTCATCCTGGTGGCACCGGAGCGCACGAGCGCATCCTGGTTCCCGACGCTGGTCCAGCTGCTGGCGGGCTCCCCCTGGCAATTGCCGTGGCGCAAGGACGCCCTGTCACAACTGGACGGCGCGATATCCCACCCCCCGGTGATAACCCAGCGACTGTGGGGCTGGCTGCTGAACGGGAACGCTTGCAGAGGTTAGGCTTGCCTCCTGCAGTGGTGCGCACTATTCATAGTGCGAGAGCCCCCTCTACAACAGCATGTTACGCGGTACGTTGGTCCGCTTTCCAGCGCTGGTGCACGGAAGCGCAGCCACCCTACAGCCTAACCCTTCTTTCACACCGAAAATGTTAACAAATTCCTTTCGGTCGAGGGGTTTTTTCCCCCCCGCCTCATAACAACGACGCGGAGGAGGTTTCCCACCGATTGTGCCCGGTGCGTGCGTTATCACAGTACGTTTTACGCACGGCGGACATAAGGCGGACATAGCAGCTGTTTGTTCACTATAGGGAACACTCCCAAGGAGCGGCCCTGTCACTGGCTGTGCGAAGCTATCACCCAGGCCTATAACACGGAGGGGCACATTCTACAAGGGCACTATTGGCATCAACAGCTCTGTTCAGAGGCATGTCAGTAGCCGACATCTGCGCAGCGGCCTCTTGGGCATCCCCATGCCCTTTCATCCGTTTCTATTTGCGGGATATGTCCGAGCCCTCTCTGAGCCACTCGGTCCTATCCTCACTCAACGACGAATGATGCCCCGTCGTATGTGTGTTCTGTCTGCTGCCGGGTGCCGGGAGGAGAGCGGCGTCCCACATATATGTGTAGCCTGTGTGTGTATATATATATATATATTATGTACATATGTATATATTTTTGTCACTATCACACATCCTCTCTCACTACCATGCACGCCTACAGTTCGGGAGGAACTTGGGCATCCCATAATTATCAATCATGTATTACCCTCACCAATCATGCATGCCTGCACTCTCGGCTTGGGCCTTACAGCCAGCTAGGCAAAATCATTACCATGGCAGGCTCCGTTACCTAGATAACGGCTTATCTCATACAGTCTCCTGTCAGTGCATGAGAGAGAGAGAGAGACAGTGAGAAAAAAAGAAAGAAAAAAGTTTAGTCTATGTTCCACTTGTGGGCTCTGGGTCGCAGGTGGCATTGACTACATCAGCTTCGCCCTAACCCATAGTGTGGCTTAGAGGGCGAAGCCTATACGAAATAGAACGATAGTTACGTTATTGTAACTCGAGATTCTATGAGTATAGGCGTTGCCCTCTAAGATCTGGGCCACCTGCTCCAGTTACATTAGCTGAAGAAAAAGCTTATGTTGGGAGCAGAGCAACGGGTCCGCTCTGTTTATATACAGTATTTGCTGACATAGTTGAAGCCCGAGCGGTACGCAAGGGCGAGAAAGAAAATCTTCACGACTGTGCATGCGCGAAGGGATAAACCCATAGCGTGGCTTAGAGGGCTATGCCTATACTCATAGAATCTGGAGTTGGCAAAAAAGATTAGACGGTTTATTTGTTTAGGGTATGTGGTTACTTTGGCATCTGGTCCTTTGTCCTAGGTAATGGTGTCTTGTTAGCCTGTCTGGGCTGGGCATATTTTATTGTATGCATGACATAATAATAAAAAAAAATATTCATTATTCATTTATTCATTCCTTCAACAGAAGCTTTAAAGCTCAAATAAGAACTAATGTATTGAGACCTCCCATGTATCCGTTTTTCCTCTGCTTCCTTTTATTGTGTGATACTTAACTTTTTAGGCATGGGGTTTATCATTTATATTCATAGGGGGGTCAGAGATGTCAGTATTTCAGACTGTAATGTCGTGTGTATGTGTGTGTGTGTGTGTGTGTGTGTGTGTGTGTTGTGCTGCAGGTGGAGGAGGTGAAGAAGCACAATCACTGTTTGGCCTTCAGCTCAGCGGGGCCTCAGAGTCAAACCTACTACGTCAGCTTTGACAGCTTCACGGAGCACCTGCGCTGGCACAGACACGCTGCCAAGGTACTGTGTGTGCATGTGCATGAGAGTTAGAGAAAAGAAAGGAGAACATAAGCATATGCTCCCAGGCGCTACTTACGGGTCAGCTGCATTGTGTAGCAGTGTGACTGCGAGTCAAAGTATGAAAATATGGCACTGCACCCACCACGATCCCGCTTACCCGTATGAGCTGTGAGTGTGATTCAAAACTGCACATATTTCACTGCTGTCCGATCTGTAGTATAAGTAGGTTTCTCTGGGTGCACTCACACACATAAACATCAATCATGGCTCTCTCTCTATTTTCTCTCATTTGAACTCAAGTAGGCCACAGCCAGAAAACCTCTTTTCTAAATATTAACAGGGACATGCATGTCACTAGCACCCAGAGGGACACTCAGAATAGAAGCCTGGATAGAAGCAGCACGTGCCCCGTTGACGACTGCTGAGCCTCTAGCTAACTCCGCTCTGAAAAGCTTGAGTTCACAGGGTGTAGATTTTCACCTTCAAGACAAGGTGGACGTTTAGTCATTTCATTTTAGATGGCAGCTTGGGTTTTCTGTAAATTTGACTAACAAATGATCATAGGTTAACTGCTCTGCGCACCTGCAGTTAACTAGATTACACGATGATGTAATGTAGGATATCAGGTCACTAACCTTTTGGACTTTCCCTCGAATTCTCCTGACTCCCTAATCCTAAGAAGATTGGTCATTGAATGACATTTGACCACTTAGCAGAAAGCCACACACACACACACACACACACACACACACACACACACACACACACACACACACACACACACACACACACACACACACACACACAGAGTAAACCAGTTAAGTCTTCTATATAGTCTTTAGTCTTCTCGTAGTGATAATCCTGTTTAACTCCATGTTTCTCTTTCTCTCTGTTACCTCTCCACTCTTCTCACTTTCTAACCCACTCCTCTAGATGGTGTCCCAGAGGATCAACTCGGTAGATCTGTCCTGCTGCAGCCTCGAGCAACTTCCTCCCAACCTCTTCTACAGCCACGACCTCACCCACCTCAACCTCAAACACAACTTCCTGCCTGCAGACCAGCGTCTGCAGCAGTTGCAGAGGTACAATGCCACCATAAATGTACAGTAAACACACCTGAGGCTAAACTAATAGGAGGGGAAGAGGCAGGAAGAAGTGGAAGATAAGGAAGGAGAGGACTACCCTGTAACAGGTCGAGGAGACAGTTCAGGGTGGTTTGGATGGGCTGGTTTGGGCAAGATGAGACTGGTTTAGCAAAGCTCAGCAATAATTTGTCCACAACAGGAGCTGGCTAGGCTGTTGTACAAGGAGGGCAGAGAGGAGACACTGACACAGTGAGGTTTCACTGGACACAGCAGGCCATGACTGGCTGGTTTGGACAGCTTTAGCTTTCGCCTGCAATTTGCGAGCCATCGACCTGAGCAGTCTAGGACTGGGGCCACTGGCGCGCATGGGCCAAAGAGGCTAGCCAGGGCTGTGCTTTACCAGGCTAGGCCAAACGAGCCCAGAAGGGTAGATGAGTCTGCAGGGAAGCTTTTAATGTGCCTGGCCTCCCTCACTCTCTCTCTGTGGGCACCATCTGCTGCATGCTTATCATGGTCCCAGATTAAAGCCCACAGCCAAGACGTGTGTGTGTGTGTGTGTGTGTGTGTGTGTGTGTGTGTGTGTGTGTGTGTGTGTGTGCGTGAGCATTTACACAGTGGTACATGAGCACGCCTGTCACAGCTTTCTTTGTGAAGATTATTGCCAGAACATTTTTATCATACGAGTGAGTGAATTGTGTGAATCTGATGCTTGTATGTTTTAGCGATGTTTGCAGAATGCAGTGCCTGTATGTGTGAGAGGAAGAGAGAGTTGCTTGCTTTTTTGCAACAAAAAAAGTGGCTGCAGGCTACAGATTTGGGGTCAGTGCATACAAAGTCTTGATACAGTATGGCATTCTTTTTTTCTTTTTTTAAGATGACTGCACTGATAGGAATGTGTATTTGTGCGTATGTGGCTGTGCATGCATAATCGGGCATGCTTGTGAGTCTTCCTGAGAGAGAATTTTGAATGAGTATTGTAGTAGTGAATGGTCAGGATTTTATCATTTTCTGAATCATCTTCTTCTTCTTTTTTAATCCTTGGAATAAAGACTGGTGTTAAAAAGACGACGATGCAAAGGAAATATCTCGTTTTTAAATCTGGGTGAGTGATGCACAGCTCCCCTGCTGGTCAAGCGAGATAACATCCATTTATCTTTGCCAAACTTAAGTAGGCTCATCCGCATTTGACCCAGCATGACAGAAAAGAGGTCAGTCATGAGAAAGAGATGAATAGTTAGCTGAAAATAGAGCTGTTTTAACAGAAACATGTAGCAGAGATACTGAGTACTCGCTTTGCCCCTGAGAGACTGAAGTCAAAAGAGCTGGAGTCAGCAACAATATTACTATGTGTGCGCAGCCTCCATGAATGCGGGTGTATGTGTTTTGGTGTGGGCAGTTGTGTGAGAGTCTGTTTTTGTGTCAGTATAAACACTGGCTTTCTCTGACATCTAACATGGGGTCATAGTGCCTTTGTATTTTTCCAAGAGGGATGGAATGTGTGAACCTGCCACATGCCTTTCCCCTTCTCTTTCTTTTCTCTCTGGCCAAATACTAACTGGTGGGTGATTTGCCAATCAGATATGCATAATCAGTTGTCTGGGATACTAGCTCTCTCATCTGGCATGGGACTACCTTCCCAGCATGCATCCCTCTGTGATACAGAGGTCACCACTCACTGAGGGGAATTATCTGACGCTCCATGCATATGATTGAACCTATGGCCTGTTTATTTACATATGTATGATAGTTTAGCAAGTTATGAAGGACATAAAAGTCATGGAAAAGAAGGGAGAAGGAAAGGGAGAGGGAGGAATGTTGGACAGAAAAGCAGCAGAAAGATGATGATTTGTGATGAAAGGGGGTATTTAAGGCCAAGTGAAAGGATTAAAGTTGCATTAATTGATTTTTTTAGCCGCTTGGGGGTAGCAGAAAAAGCTAAAAACACTATAAAGTTGATATGATGAAAATGTTTGCAAGCAGTTGATTATTTACACATTCATTTAGAGTGGGTTTCTGCTCACCTACCATATCCACTCTCCCTTTACCTCTTGATTGCTCTTCACCAACTCCTGGGAAATATATCTGGCTAGAAATGAGGTTGATGACAGTTGAGTTGTAGGCTGGAACACCCAAACAAATGAGCTAAAAGAGCCTAAAAGGCTCTGCAGAGTTAAGGGGAACTACAAAGTTGAAGTAGTTTTTTGGTCACAGCACTGACACATCATCACCTTATAAAGCTGTTATGGTGAACGGCAGAACAGTTGCTTTTTATATACATCTTATTATTTATTTATTTATTTATTTTACTTTATCTGTTTAGCTGTACTATTGCTGTCCTTGTACTGCTGCAACAACCACATTTACCCTCTGGGGATCAATAAAGGCTTATCTTATTTTATTATGTTTACCAGCTTGACACCAACTTTGTCTTTCTGACATTTAGTGCTGGGCAGGTAGTACACAGTTGATTAATCAAAACTTTCTTGCTAAAAGGAAAAAAGTGGAATATGACTGGTGGAAAACCAAATCAAGTGAGTTATAAGAGGCTAAATGGTCTCCCAGTGCTAAGGGGAACTGCACATTTGTAGGATAATTCTATGTGCGTTGTGACTACGACAGAACTTTTTAACTTTTTTATCCATTGACAATATAAGGAATAATGACGTCAGCTTTAAGTACACTAGGAAAGGAGTAAGGAGAAAAGAGAATAGCATGATAGGACAGAATAACAGAGCATGACACAGTATGAGCATTACTCAGCACATTGCAGGGGTTGATTTAATGGTGGAATGACATTTTCCCACACACCCCCTAGCCACTTCCTGCAGGAGTCACCCTCAGCTGGAATTACTTGGCCACCATAATCAATAGCCCTGATGTCTCGGCTGCCTTTTTCTCCATCTCCATGATTTATTTTGTGTGTGTGTGTGTGTGTGTGTGTGTGTGTGTGTGTGTGTGTGTGTGTGTGTGTGTGTGTGTGTTGTGCCGACAATGCTAGTATGGCACACTGCCCATCTCCGGCTCACCATAGCTGCTCTCACATGATAGGTGATAACAGGTCCCATGTGTGTGTCTGTATGTGTGTAGATGGATAAATAAGGACAGAGTCATTTCCCCCGCTTCGCCCCGTTCCCTCGCCCCCCCCCCCCCTTCCCGAGGAGCTAACCCCTCTGAAGGTCACCGCTCTGCCATAGGACACCACGTCAAATGCCACTGGTCACCGGTGTTTGAATGAACAACACAGACGCCAATGCTGTAATTCTTTGCTCGACATTCAAATGTGAATGTTAAGGCTGGGTTGAATCTATCCGTGTGTTTTTCACTTACACAAACTCAGTGTTAGCTACACTTTGCTACATTTCCCATGAATATATTCATAAATATATTTATGAAGATATATTTATGAATATCTTCCACTCTCTTGCAATATTCATGTTGACAAGATACAACTACTGTACATCTCCAATCACTTGCTAATACTCCTCTCTTCTCTTCCCCTCTTCTCTTCTCTTCCTTTTTCTGATTTGTTGTTAATACTTTTATCCGCTGTTTTTCAGATTTTCGCGTCTGCGGAGCCTCAACCTGTCTAACAACCACCTTGGTCAGTTCCCCTTGGCCATCTGTGACATCCCCATGTTGACAGAGGTCAACCTCAGCTGTAACTACCTGACCTGTGTCCCCAGCTCTGTGGGTGCCATGAACAAGTAAGTAACAGAAGGAAGTTATTCAGAATATAGACCTGATGTTAACGGTATTCATGCTGCAAGATTGAAATCTTTGCTAAACTCAGAGGCTAAATATAACTGAATCTAAAGTTCAGGCATATTGCAGCCCTAATCTAAATACACATAGTTGTTCTTCCTTTGTAGATTCTTCTTCTGTTGATTCTGTTATTGGTGTTTACCTCTCCTCTCCCTACTATTTGCTTGTGATGTTGGTGATCGTCCCATTCTGTACCGGCCCTTACTGCTGAGTTGGGGCCAGTGCTTGCTTGCATTGATGCATTGCTTGCACATAACCAAATGTGGGAGTTACCTAGCAACAAGTACATGGCATAACAGCCACCATGGTGTGTTTTGCCAGTTTCAACATGTGAGCAAACAACAACACAACTTTCACAGATCATCTGTGGTGCGGGCGCGTGACATTTTGCCTCAGTCATGGCCTGTCCCATGGACTGATTGCTAGTCTTTGCAAGTTAATTCATTCTAGTCCTTTCTTATTACTCAGCTGTTTAAACATTACTTATATACTCTCTACCATTTGAAAAGTTTGTCCAGCTTGTTATTGAGCCAATCTGCTGTGTATAATCCAGTTTTGACTATCTCCCTTTGCATTATGGTGCACACCCTCGCTTTTCTTCGACAATTGATCTCACATTTCTCTATTGCCAGTAAAACGTTGACTTCTAATTGATGGACCACTGAATTACATTTCTTAAATAGATTATGTCAATTGGTTCTGGTGGCTGAGACATTATATTAGGTTTACTTTGTGACATTGTTACTACAAAAAAATCACATTTTTATTGCAATGGTGACATTTTCAAGAGCATGGAGCCAATCAGATTTCACTGGCTGAAAACCAGTTTATTCCCATGAGAATGCTCAGAACATTTGAAGTTGTTGTTCATTATCAGCCCCTTTAACTCACTATTTAAAGGAGTGACAGGAAACATGTACAAATATTTCAAATTAATTAACTTAGGCTCTTAAACTTGATAATTACTACATTATTAGGGTGAATTTACCCCACCATGACAAAAGGGAATACATAGACTATGGTAGTCATTTAGTAGATGGGTCAGTACTGACTCATGGATAGTACATGTGCTTTAAACTCAAACCTCCTTTGAAATTTAACATACAGGTATGTGGGTTGAAGCGGGGCTAGATGAGATGTTAATCTGCAGGAATGATCGGGTATGCCTGTAAATTCCTGAAGTGGCCAGTACCGCCATCTGCTGGAAATTAAGTGTACTGATTATGTAGCACAACGTCATTGTTCCTAAACTCCACCATCTGTGCAATTAAATAAAATTCTTTGTTAAATTGCCGTCCTGCCTGTCACCTCTTTCATGACTGAGATCAATTGTTTAATCTCATGTTCCTCTCTCAGTTTGCAGACGTTCCTATTGGATGGCAACAGTCTGGATGAGCTGCCCAATGAGCTGGGTTCCCTCCAGAGGCTAAGTTACTTAGGCCTTTCCTTCAACCAGTTCAACCATGTGCCACAGGTGCTGGAGCAGTTAGCCTCCATGGAGAAGCTGTGCATGGCTGGAAACAACCTAGAAACACTCACCCTGCAGAATTTCCGACTGCTCCGTGTCAAACACATCGATTTAAGGTACAGCAATTTAGCCAGATTATTACAAATATATATTTTTTTAAAGAAATCATTATTTGGAGATTATGTTAGGGGTTTTATGAATAAACTTTGACAACTTTCTCAAGAACAAGCATCACTTAAGTCCTCAGTCATGCGTTTTCCAGAGCAACGTACTCAATGACACATGTTGTCCCACTAATGATGGAAACAAAAACAAGCCAAAGCATGAGCAGACAGCACGGAATCAGGAAATCATTTGCCTTTAGTGGCTCCATCAGGTGTCTTCCCATTGTTTGCAAAAGCACAGAGTTTGAGTGACTTGCACTATTTTCCAGTTAATACTTCACTCCATCTGACTTTGCTTAGACAAGGTCAGTAAATACGTTTTCCAGCATTCCTGTTTGGGCAAAGATCACTCAGTATCTCTGATGAGGATGATGGGTGCTGCTGCTCTTTGTTTCTGTTGATTTATTTCCAGAAAATGTGTCTAGTCAAGACAATTTAAAATACAGACAAAACATGTAACCATGACATTGTGCAATAATCCAATTTTACAAACTCAGCTCAATATTATGAAATGTTATTTTATCTTGCTTCTTTCACATTAACATTTTATTTCCCAACCGAATTTTTTTTAACATACTGCCTTACATAATGCCTCTTTTCATCACAAAGCCTATGCCTGTCAATCAAGACAAACTGAGCAATTGTGTGATTGGCTGTTGCTTTAGCCTGAACATAGAAAAACTAAATATTGGGTAATTGTTTATGGATCAGATTCATGTCTTTTATGTCTATCAGTTTTGCCATAAATTATTTCTAATAATTGAATGCCTGAACCTTGAACATTGTTAGCTATCACCACTAGGTGACAGAACAGATGTGTAACACACACATACACACACACACACACACACACACACACACACACACACACACACACACACACACACAATGAAAAAAAGACTTCCATCAGTGTTGTACACAGAAGAACTGAGTACTAAACAGAAGTCAAGGAGCTGCTGCACAATATATCAGCCATCACCTGAGGCATGTTCCCTGCCTTGTAAGAAAGGCCACAGCCTGTGCAGTTCAACTTGATCCCATTGGAGCTGAACCTTTGCCTCCTCCCTGCTCCCTCTGTCAGGTTGAATAAGATCTCCAGCATGGTGCCAGATGAGCCTGACCTGCTGAGGCACGTGACCCAGCTGGATGTGAGGGATAACAGGCTGACAGACCTGGACGCCTCGGTCTTCCCCAGGCTGGAGGTGCTTCACTGCGAGAGGAACCACATCGTCAGCCTCAAGTCCAAGGGTTGCTTGCTCAAAGGCATCTACGCCTCCAACAACGGTGGGTTTGGCACGCAGGACTTCATGTGTGGTTAGAAAAGACAGATCCCCCTTCCTCTCACATCCCCATCACGTCTTAACGGAAATCTAAATAGCTCATATCTCACCTCGCAGATATCACTGCTTTCTCTTCCTATATAACCGAATTTCACCCCATGCTCCTCTCTCTACATGCATTCATTTTTCTTATTAGTGCTGCACTCTCATTGTCTCTCTCCCTTTCTAACTTGTCATTACCCCCCCCCCATCCCAAATGCTCCATCTACCTCCTTTTGTAATAGTCTGTCCTTGCTGGAGGTTAATGTGTTTGGATTCTCCCTACAGAGCTACGGCAACTGGATGTTAGTCCTGTGCCTTCCAATCTTACTTACATGGACATCTCGAGGTGAGAAAAATTCCAGAAGTACACACACACACACACACACACACACACACACACACACACACACACACACACACACACACACACACACACAAAAGGAATGCAGCTCTAATTGTGAATGGTACTGAAGAGCAGTAACTGTTCCGTGTAAGTAAGAAAATTTGCTTTAAAGAACTTGTTACTGCATAGCCGAATACCTGCTTGCTGAATTTTGAAAGAGTGGTGAAATGTTGATGTTAGAGGGCTGTCACTCTTTAACTGTGTCAGCCCTGACCTTTCACATGACTATTGGTTGTTATGGGAAAGATACTGTAGGCTCCTTATGGTCAATAAGAAAGGCATGGAAAGGGTACTCTACTATCATTCATATCACAAGTGCTGACTTCATCTGAAATTATTCATACATTATTTGTTATTTATTATTGTTTTTTTAGAGTAATTATTATTGCATTTTTTTTGCCTGAAACACAACCGAACTTAAAACAGCTGAGACTTCAAATACTTGATGAAGTGAATCTGAAATATTCCAAAATATGGAGAGATAAAAAGCCAATTTTTAACCAGAACTGAAGTTTTTTCTAGAAGCACTGTTGGAAATTGAAGTACACGCAGTATCCCAGTACATTATTTTCCATGTAAGGTGTCTCGCTTTACATGAATTTATCATCATCATCACCCCCTCTCCTCCTGTAGGAACCATATGGAGTCGTTGCCAGACTGGCTGTGTGAAGCTAAGAAACTGGAAGTTTTGGACATGAGCCACAACCTCATCACTGAGCTCCCGGCGCGGTGAGTCTCTCTCTCAGCAAATGTGTCCGTTAGCCTGTAAATGGAGTACAGTGCTGCATTACTCTCGCTGCCCTTTGCCAGCCAGTCGTCTATCCCCCATAGAGCCTCATAAATCACACAGATAGCCTGTAACCTCTGCAGCCTCCGTCCATTCTCTTCCTCTTTATATAGCATTTTAGAAGGTCAGATGCAGCTTGCTTCCTCAACTTTTCTCTTTCTCCTATTGCCTCTGCCAACCTTCCTCCCTCTGCTTCTCTCTCTTCCTCTGGTCCCATCATTGTCTGCAGATTTATTTTAGACCCAATAAGTGTCAGGATGATGAATTTCAGCTGCGGGCTCCACTAGAGGCGCTGCTATTTTCCTTTTTCACATCCTCATCCTCACCTTCATTCTCCTAGCGCACTATCCTTATTTCCATGACTGTTTCTGCCTACTTCAGTTACAGTCTAGTCGCTCACAAGCCAAAAAATGGTGTCACCTGCTCACCAACCACATTACCATCCATCTACTGTATCTATCTATCTATCTATCTATCTATCTATCTATATATATATATATATATATATATATATATATATATATATATATATATATATATATATATATATATATACACACACACACACACACACACACACATCTATCTACAGTATCAGTCAAAGGTTTGGACACACGTTTCCCATGAATGAGAAACGTGTCCAAACTTTTGACTGGTACTCTATCTATCTATCTATCTATCTATCTATCTATCTATACATACATATATACATATATATCCACTGTAGGTTCATAAGAGTCAAAATGTTTATGCTTAATGTTGTAGTACTGACCCAATCTGTATATCCTTTATGTCGCAGGTTGTTATGCAGCAACAGTCTGAGGAAGCTGAGCGCAGGACATAACCAGTTGCAGAAGCTGCCTGAAAGAGTGGAGCGCCCTCTGCTGGAGGTTTTGGATGTACAGCACAATCAACTAGTGGAGCTGCCCAGCAACCTGTTCCTCAAATCTGACAGGTAGCATTAATTATAAGCTGGAAGTTATTTGTTTTTTATCAGCTAATGCACCCGGCATCTCATAAGAAGATTAAGTGTAGGAAAAAAAATGCAGGTATATAAAGATGAAGGACAGAAATTATGCAAAGGATTTTAATCGAGGACAAGATATCCAAGGGCAAGGATGACAGGCAAATAAAAAACATCCAGCCAGGACACGGATGGTAGAGGGGGGAGGTTTTAATGGGGGGGGGTCATAGAAGTAAGTATCCATGTAGAAGTGTGGTATCAAAGTGACTCAGCGCTATGTTTTTATGTCCTTGTCTAAAGGAGCACAAAATGAGTCTGTACTTTAACTTCTACTTTCAGCTTACGAAGCTTAAATGCGTCTGCCAACAAGCTGGAGCACCTGCCGCCATCCAGCTTATCAGAGGAGAGCAACAGCATCCTGCAGGAACTCTACCTGACCAATAACCGGCTGACGGATAAGTGTGTACCCCTGCTAACGGGCCATACACACCTTCGTGTTCTGCACATGGCCTACAACCATCTCCAGACCTTTCCGGCCAGGTAAAGAACTTACATGCACTTTGTCATTTGCTCTTCCCTTTAGCCTCGCCTGTGTTTTACATTAGAGCTGGAACTAATGGTTATTTTCGTTATTGATTCATCTGTTGCGTATTTAACTCAACCGATACTGGATTTTGGAGGCCGATACTGATATACTATACAGTTAAAATGTAATAGTGACATTGTTTCTAAATTACCTCATACATACTATGTCTTTGGCATTTCTGTACTTATTGGCCAACACGTACACAGATACTAATAAATTAGGAATTTATAGCTGACAGATATATAGTTCTAATTTATTTAGACCAGTGGTCTTCAACGATTTTTTAAGCCAAGGACCCCTTAACTGAAAGAGAGACGGAGCAGGGACCCCCTACTACATATACTGTATAAAATGAAATTGCATATTATATAATTGTTGGCATGATTTCATAAATCATGTTTTGATATTAAACATACATGTGGCACAGTGAATCCTTAGGGTTAACTGTATCCGTGGATGGCTATCTTAGTGGCTATCTTACCTGTAAGCCAGTAAGCCTATCACAAATAGGCAGATTTATATTTGCTAATATGTTGGATTCATGTTAAGACATTTTATTTTTTTTTTTTTTTTTTAAACTTTCAAAAAATTACCAATAATTTGGTGGCCCCCCTGTTGAAGATCTCTGATTTAGACTATAAAATAGTCCAAAACCCCAATAGATTAAATTTACAAGGATTTAAAGAATGAATTAGGCAGCAAATCATAATTGTATGTACTCAACTCACCCAATACTTTCCCCTCATTCTTCAGTAAAATGGCCAAGTTGGAGGAGCTGGAGGAGGTGGACCTGAGCGGAAACATGCTGAAGACTGTGCCCACAACCATCATGAATTGCCGGAGAATGCACACACTCATCGCCCACTCCAACGCCATCGAGGTCTTCCCTGAGGTCATGCAGCTGATGGAGATGAAAGTAAGACAGTAGTATTATGTAATAACATCTCTGCGAGTCTTTATGTACAGTGTATGTATGAGTCCCAAAGCTCGTACTGTATTTGCATGTGCGTGAGTGTCTCGTCCTCTGTCGTCAGTGTGTGGATCTGAGCTGTAATGAGCTGAGTGAGATCACGCTACCAGAGAATCTGCCTCCCAAGCTTCAGGAGCTGGACCTGACTGGAAACCCTCGTCTCAACCTGGACCACAAGACCCTCGAGCATCTCAAGTATGTCATTGTTTTTCTCTGTAGGTCTTTTTGACTTTAGTTACAGTGCAATTCTGCATGTAGTTCTGACAATGTGTCTATATAGTTTGCACTGGGAGTATTTTATAAATTTTTTCATGCTTAATATTTGCTCTGCCAGTGTGTATAAATGTTGTTGTTGTGTAGATACTGTTTTTTTGGTTTTCTATTATAGTACTTTGCTTTTGTAATGGTCCAGTTTCCCCCAAAAAATACTTTTATCTAACCTAATCTAACCTTTTTATGATAGAAACCACAATATATAGAGATCCTGAGTAGAATACTGTCAGAAGCTCATGTATCTTTACAGTGAATGTCATCTATTTCATATTTTGTTGTTTTTCAGTAATATCCGCTGCTTCCGTATTGATCCGCCTCCAACCTTTTCGTCGAATGAGGCATCTGGCGGGCCTGTTGTGTGGAGTCATGGTTACACAGAGGCCTCGGGCGTCAAGAATAAGTGAGTTCAATTCAGTCAATGAGAAAAAAACAACCACCATCACACTCGTCCAGTGAAGCCTCACTAATCCAACCCTCTTGAGAATGCACTTTGTTAAAGCCAGATGACTCAAATCAAGGAAATATTGAAGTAGTGCTTATTGAAAATATGAATCATGTACTAACTAACTACTAACTAATCATGAGCTAACACGCCAAAACATCTTTATATGGGCTAAATTGCCAGTTCAACGCTCAAAAAGAGATTCAAGCAATTGGACATACAGTATTGTTTCCATATTTTCATATAAGTGAGAAGTTGAATAGGC
Source organism: Sander vitreus (assembly GCF_031162955.1). Taxonomy (NCBI): domain Eukaryota; kingdom Metazoa; phylum Chordata; class Actinopteri; order Perciformes; family Percidae; genus Sander; species Sander vitreus. The sequence continues at coordinate 13,426,653 of NC_135866.1, forward strand.
ACGTCTGAGGTTCTGCTGTACAGTCATCGAATCATAGAAGGTATTGTTTCCATGGTTTTAAGCGAGTGGAGTAAAGTGATCAATATATGGAGAACAGAGGAGTTTTGAAGCCCTCATTGTTTCCTCACTGAGCACACGCCTCAGTGACGTTATGGCCTTCTTCTGTTTTCTTGTCTAGACTGTGTGTTGCAGCTCTCTCAGTAAACCGTTTCTGTGGGAGTCTTGAGGCCCTGTACGGTGTGTTTGATGGGGACAGGAATGTGGAGGTGCCCTACTTGTTGCAGTGCACAATGAATGACGTGTTGGCGGAAGAACTACACAAGACCAAGAGCGAAGAGGACTACATGACCAACACCTTCCTCGTCATGCAAAGGTGCATGACAACAAGCATTTCTATCAGCCGTCCTCTTCTGTTACCTATCTTTCATAATATGTTGCAGCAGAGTTTTAGTCGCTAGCACAAATTATAATCTGCAGAAATTATTGATTGAGACTAGAAATTTTTAATATTTACTCTTGTCCCCTCTTTCCTTGCCACCATAGAAAACTGGGAACTGCTGGGCAGAAACTGGGTGGCTCAGCGGCTCTGTGTCACATTCGCCACGACCCCACCGACCCCGGTGGCTGCTTCACCCTCACAGCTGCTAATGTGGGCAAGTGCCAGGCCATCCTGTGCCGCGATGGAAAGCCATTGTCACTGTCACTGCTTCAAAATGTGGGGCTTGAGGAGGAATACCGCAGGATCAGGCAGCACAGGGCTATCATCACTGAGGTAGAGATCCCTGAAAGCATCTCAAGTACATTGTAATCAATGTGGAGTACAATAATGTAAATGTAACTTTAGATGTGCACTGCGCAAACACTGTATTGATGTTAATGCTCTATTCCACAGGACAACAAGGTGAATGGCGTGACAGATTCTACACGAATTATGGGCTACTCCTTTCTCTACCCATCCGTCATCCCTTGTCCATACGTGCAGACAGTCACTCTCACCCCCCAGGATGAGTTCTTCATTCTGGGTAGCCGAGGCCTGTGGGATGCCGTGTCTCCCACCGAGGCTGTGGAGGCTGTTCGGAACGTCCCCGATGCCCTGGCTGCTGCTAAGAAGCTGTGCACGCTGGCGCAGGGCTACGGCTGCACAGATAGCCTCTGCGCTGTTGTTGTCCAGCTCAGTGTGAGTGAAGACTGCTGCTCCTGCTGCTGTTCTGAGCCTCCCCACCCACCTCCTAGTCCCGGCTTGGGCCCCTATCCCCCATCGTCCTCTGCCATCAAGGAGCGGCCCTCAGATGGCTCCCTCCCTGTGCCGCCTTCCTCGTGCAGTGAAATCAGCAGTGAGATCAGTACCAGCGAGATGAGCAGCGAGGTGGGCTCCACAGCCTCATCTGATGAGCCCCCACAGAGCTCTTTGGTGCTGCTGCATGAGCAGCCCCACCATCCACACCTCCACCTGCACCATCAGGCCCACCCGCTGTCCCTACAGAACCAGCAGACCCACACTACCACCCAGCCCTGCCAGTACCTGTTCCCAGGTTCAGAGCTGCCCTCTGCCCGCAGCTGCTGTGCCCTTCATCCCGCCTGCTTAGCTGGCTCCTTCCAGAGGCAGCTGTCTAGTGCCACCTTCTCCAGCGCCCTGTCTGACAACGGGCTGGACAGCGAGGACGAGGAGCCCATCGCTGGTGTTTTCTCTAATGGGAGCCGTGTAGAAGTAGAGGCGGATGTCCACTGCCTCAAAGCAGAGTCCTCCTCGTCACCCCAAACATTGTTACCCTCATCCTCCAGCCAGGAACAAACCCTGCTGACTCTTCCGCCACCTCCTCCACCGCCATGCACCCCAGAGCCCCTGGAGGAAGGGGCCGACATGAGCCTCGGTGAGGCTGAGAATGGGCTGGAGAGAGATGAGTCTTGGCAGGGAGCCGGAGCTGGAGGTGGGGATGGAGGTAAGTTGTCAGGCAAGAGGAGGATTAATGGGTCAGTGGCACGCCAGGAAAAGAGTCACAACCTTATCGAGGTGGCTGCTGATGCTCCCTCCAAGAAGTCCGGGGGTTACTTCACAGCTCCAGCCCAGCCCGACCCAGATGACCAGTTCATCATCCCGCCTGAGCTGGAGGAGGAGGTGAAGGAAATTATGAAGCAGCATCAACAGAAACAGCAGAAACCTCCTGGGACCGATCAGCCCACAGACTACTACGATACCCCTCTCTAAACAACAACACCGCCAACTACAGCCTCATCTCACTCCCGGCTGCAGCATGCACAGAAGCCTACTGTACCATCAACCTAACCAGTTTGACTTTCCGTGTACGGACACAAACATGAGGCTGTAAAATGCACATGAAAAAGTTGGATCATACTTTTTCTAAACAGCCTTCCTAGCTCAACGCAGCCTCATCATTAAAGAATCATACACTGTAACGTGATCCATTTTTACCCCAGCAACTCATGAGATAAAACAAGCAAATGAGCCCTTTAACGATACTCAACCCTCTTGAATAGGCTGTGGACACAGCTCCTGGGGTTGTGCCCTTCTCACAGACTGTGGAACATTGTTTTTACATTAGACAACCAGCTGAGTATGTAATTAACACTAGTCTTTTTGCAATAGCATTAGCTTGCCACAACACTTGGTATTATGGATAACAATTCCATGGTTTGTTTGTTTGTTTTGTAAGAACTTACCATATCTTTTAATATGAAAGCAGTGAAGTTGCTGAAAGGACTTTTTAAAACAGAAAAGTATAATGTTTTTATTATCAGTGAACTATGTCAAATGGTACACCAGTAATACCACACTTAACTGTTGTAGATAGGGCACTTAAATACTGTATTTCTTCAGTAAATCATGGCTCTTGGCCTGTAAAATGGCATAGAAATTTTTTGTAGAAATTTTAAATACTAACTCCTAGGAGTTGCATACTCTTTATGGTGACTCAGTCACTTTTACTAATCTTCTCTGAGAGAAATGGTGATTTTTTTTTTTCTCCAATGATTGTAAATAAGAGAAATGTTGTATACTGATGCTTTTAAAGGAACTACGTACCTGTATGTCGGTGAAGGTTTTAGTGGTGGGGAGGACGTGAGGTTCACCAAGAGTTTGCTGTTATGGAGGTGTCACCCCTCCGCCCCCTTTATCTTACAATGTAGACCCACAAATCTGACACACATATATACACACACACACACACACACACACACACACACACACACACAATATATATATATATATATATATATGTGCAATTGCAGGTCAGAAACCCCAACATTCCATGCAATATAACTACACAAAGTTGCCATGGTTTGCTCCACTTTGTTTGATTGTGATGTCCTGTAGTCATCACTGTATCTAATGAACACTTATAGGCAGATCTTTGCATGCACACTCGCATGCACGCACATACATACACACAAATGCACATACATGGACACCCACACGTAATATTAGTCCCACCTCCCTCCTACAGTAACTGTTATCACCGGCATGACTGTGTCAAATTCAGTAATACAAACAAATATATCCACATGGAAAAGAGACAACACAGATGTTCCTGTCTTTGGTATAATAAATTTTAAATTTGTGAATATAAGTCATGCTCTATTGGATTTTTATTACGTGAAAACATTCATATAAGACTTCAGAATTTCAAAATAATTCATTTACAATAGTATTCTAAGTTTGCTCTAGTGTTTTTACATTGAAAGACCAGAAGGGGGCAATCTCATAATGGTATGATGATAGACTCAATGGGTATGATCTAGAGCAGTGGTCTGCAAAGGACCCCTTAACTGAAAGAGAGACAGAGCAGGGACCCCCAACTACATACATTATATAAAATAAAGTTGTATAATAAACTGGGCCTAGACTAACGTGTAGGCAGGCCTAAAGCCTTTACTCATACCTTTTTTTGCATAGTGTACTAAGCTATGAAAAGAGCCTAATAATTGTTGGCATGTTTTAATGAGAAAATACTTTTTAACTTTTGAAAAAAAAAAAATTAACAATAATTTGGTGGCCCCCCTGCATTGATTCTGAGGAGCACCTAGGGGTCCCAGACCCCCTGTTGAAGATCCCTGATCTAGAGTATGTGATTGCGTAACCTTCTTGCACTGAAGTTTAAAGCCTTACATCTATAAATCCAAAGCCTGATCCACAATATATTTATCAAAAAACACTGAACTGAAAAAGATCAATTTATTTGACTTAAAGTCTGTTTTATTTTGCAGTTTCCTTCTGTTCACCAAGTTGTCATTGGAAACGCCAGGGTCTTCCACTACGCTTTCTGAGTGGCACTTATGTTTTCCATGACAACACTGCTGTTATTAGCGTGTTTCTTATATTTCTTCTTCAGACAGATGACACTGACTGCTGTAACCAGCAGCATTACTCCCAGTACAGACAGAGAAGAAGCAAGTGCAAGGGTGGTTTTATCCATGATGGAGCCCTTGTACTGACAGCTGTCCCCATAGTACCACCAGTCATCACCCACCACACACCTGTAGACCAAAGGAAAAAAGAGGACGAGAGAAAAATCGTGATGGAAAATTAGTGGAAGAAGGTAAATATAAGAGGAACGTAATCTGATGGGACAAGATTAGAGGGTCAATGATTCACTATGGAACTGATATACAAGCTTTTATTAGGCTTTATCTAGATAAAGTGCTGTTCTGAGATATTGAGCATATACCCACTGGAAAAACTATACTTTTCCCTCAAATACTCAATTTTAAAAGGCTCTTAAGAATAGAAAATTAAGATTTTGGGAAATACACTTATGTTCTGTTTTTGCAAACAGTTAGATAAGAAGATTGAAACCTCTCTTATGTGGTATCGATGAAGCAGGCGGTCAGCTTAGCACAAAGACTGGAAACGGGGGGGAACCATCTTGATCGACATCGTGATATGAGACTGTATAACGTCTTAGATTTTGGATATTGTAATATAAGTGTTGTTTTTTCCTGGTTTTTAAACGCTGCATTACAGTAAAGTAATGTCATTTTCCAAACTTACCAGACTGTTCTATTATTTGTATGTAACCACTTAGTCATTTAATCAACATTATTGATGGTTATTTATCTAAAATCTCAAGGTAAATAATATCATGATATTTGATTTTCTCCATATCGCACAGCCCTTGTCCAAAGGTAGCAAAAACCTGAGCATGGCCAAGAAATCCCAGCAAGCAATATGAGACTGGCTTTAGAGGGTGCTGGTAGGTGGATTTCTTTCCTCTTTGTACAAAGCTGGGCTAGCTGTTTCCCCCCTGTTTCTTTGTGCTAAGCTTAGAGGCTGATGGCTGTACCTTCGTATTGAAAGGACAGATAAGAGAGTGGCATCAATCTTCTCATTTAACTCCGCAAGAAAGCGAGTAAGCATACAGTGGCACTCATAAGTTTATGAACCCATGCTAAAGTTGCCTAAAAAGTAAATTTATTAATAAAAAATCATCTTTTGGAAATTGATCTTAATGCCTTCATTCAAAAAAATGAGGAAATATCCAACCTTTAAGGACACCAATTTTCTTTGTGAATGAATAATGTTTCCATAGAATCAAACAAGCTATTAGGCTAACTGAAATAAAACCATGCCAATCTCTAGGTATGGTGAAGGGTATGTGATGATGTGGGGCTATTTTAATTCCAAAGGCCAAGGGAACTTTATCAGGATGCATAGTATCCTGGATCCATGAAATAACTGGCCTTTAAAAATAAAAATCTGCCTGCCTCTATGGGAATTTAACATAGGGGTACTTATGCCCCCTGTATTTTAAGGAAGAACATTTATTTATTTACGATACATTATTCATTCACAAAGAAAATTGGTGTCCTTAAAGGTTGGATTTTTCCTCATTTTTTTAATTAAGGCATTAAGATCAATTCCCAAAAGATGATTTTTTTATTCCTCTTTTTAGTCAACTTTAGCATGGGTTCATAAATTTATGAGTGCCACTGTATTTTCCAAAATGTTGAACTATTCCTTTACAAATAATTTCACACAATGATAATGTAACGCTGGAAGATTGTGAACATGTAGATTGCTCAATTTTGATTGTAAAGAGTCTGACAGCTTTAAGGCTCCCTGATTGTTACATTCACAGTTAAGTGAGTGCAGTCAAAAGGCGCTCACCTGCAAGCAGCCTTCCCCTCATCCACCACGCAGACTCCGTTATTCAGACATTGCACACTGAGGCAGAGATTAATGGGTGCAGTGGTGACAGTGGTGGTGACAGGCTGCTGGGTTGTGGAAGGCAGAGGCTGGGTCACTGTCAGATGAGACACATCTGAAGAGGGAGAAAGCGGTTAATTGGATTCAAGTGGAGGAGCAGACCGGATTGTATGGTTGTAGTGTTTTTCTGACAAGTGGAGATGGTAATCATGGATGTAATCATGCATCACTGGTATGAATACATAATTGATGTTATGTGCGACAGGATGGATGTGGTTTCACAAAAGATATAACATACATGGCGATACATTTCTTCCCTTTTATCTTAAATATCATTGGACACAGTATGTTTTTTACATTAAAATGTGTTGAGTTTATACTGTATTCTGGTGCTTTTACCCTCCATGGTGAGGAGAAAGATGGCGTCTCCTCCCTTTATAAAATCCCTGCTCTTGGCTCTGAGGTGGGTGAGATACACTGCAGTGCCGGAGCCTGGCCCTCTGAAATACTTGGACCCATCTGTGTGTGTGACCTCAACGCCCACCTTCCGAGGGTCGTCCCAGAAAAATCTGTCAGAGTCTGTTTAAAAGGACATTGTTATGAATATTGTATTTTTATGGTTTGTTTTTACATAAAGAATAATTCATTTCAATCTTATTGACAGTGAAAGTAGCTGCACCTGTTGCCTTCATGTTGGGGTCAGTGGTGACACTGCGCTGGTTGGACATGCGCTTTTGGATGTGTGGGTGCTGGTCCATCAGCATCATGGTTATCTGTTTCCAGGGGCATGGCCATATCTGTCCTGTGTCTCCTTCACGGGCCACTAGATGAGCATAGGCCGACAACTCACCAGGAGAGCCTGCCTTACCGCTGGGGTACAGCTCCATTTGGAAGGTGTAACCCTCCTTAGAGGTGAACGGGGGGCTGAAGATAGATGTGTTTGTTGGGGTGTTTTCCATAACGTGACTGAAGTTTTTCACACGCCATATAAACTCTGGGCAGGTAGTCTCAGAAAGGTTGATATCATCCAGTGACTGTCCCCCTGTCAAGGTCCCAGAACCCTCCTTGGTCCCTTGAAAGACAACACGGAATTTTGTTTTGACGTCTAGACTCACGTGGTGCAGTTGCCACAGGTCCTGAGGGGAGCCTGTTGAGGTAAACAAATGGAATTTATTGAATGGCAGGATTATGATTACCAGATTTCACAAGCAAAATTGTAACATGTTGAGCAGAAGCAGAATTTAGTAATAGTCACCATCTATGGTCTTTATAAAGCGTAGTTTTCCATTAGGGTTAGCATTGTCATATTCTCTGACATGGATCTTCAGTGAGTCGCTGGGGCCGGCGCTGTTGTAGTAGAAGAACTGCAGACACTGGTATCCTCTTTTGGGGTATAGGAGCCTGCTCTCCAGCAGAGCTGTATCCCCAGTGCTGGCTGTGCCAGTGCTGAAGTGCATGAAATACCCCGAGCCTAAAGATCCAAATTTCACTTAATTAATAATGTTGATACCTTAGCATTACTTGAATGCACTTTGCACAGTGGATGATAAGAGAGACGGTTACAAAGGCCGATCTGTCACATAGCAACAATTAAAAGATAGGTGTATATTTTTTAAAGTCAATCTTAAAAACAACCCTCACATGCCTAAATGTTGGCTATATTGAAACCGTTTTTTTGTCGCTGTAATTGTTCCTCCTGTGAAGAGATCCCCTCCTAATGTGCATCTAATGTAAGAGATAGGGGGGGGGGGGAATCCGGAGTCCTTCATTTTAAAGTTCAGTGGTAAAGTTCAACGAGGCTTCATATGTCAAAGTTAACCAAATCAAGTGAATACATCTTCCAAAATTAGGGTCTATCAGTTTGAAATGTCCTCTTTGTGTTTTCTTGCTAGGCTGTGGTGGAGGGATAAGAACACGAAAGGTGGAATTTCATACTTTAAAGACTGTATCTTTAGAAGATACCCACTTGATTTGTCTAACACAGACTGCTAAAGCCTCATATTAGCTTTGGTTGAACTTTGGAAAACGTTCTAGACAGAACAAGGACTGTTTTTTGTCCACCTACATTGGAATTGTATTTGAATGTTTTTTTCCCCAGGGCCAGTATCGAGAGTAGGAAAAACTACAGTGACCAAAAACTTTTTCCAATGTACAAACGGGCATGTGAGTGTCGTTTTATGACAGACTTTTGAAAAAACAATTTGAACTTATCCTTCAACACAGAGCTATGCATCTACACCATTGTATGTTCTTGCAAGATAATTCTCACCAGTGCATTTGCCCATGTTGGAGTAGTCCGTGTTGGGCCCTCCGTCAGCTTTGGCAACCCTGACCCAGTCTGCCTTATCCCCTTGTCCCTGGATCATACCACAGATGTTCTCGCGTTCAAAGTCACATGAGTCCAGGAATGTGGAGCCCTGGGCTAGAAGCCATTTCATAAACACACATACACAAGTGTGGGACTTTGAACTGCTATCAACTGATCGACAGTAACGACAAATGTTTTGCTTACAAATGAGAATTAGGTGTTATGACAACCGTGTTACAAGCTGACACAACACTTCTTTTACACATAGTAAAACCCAACTTGGGTGTTGGTTGTGCTCGATGGTGTTTTAAGCCCCCTAATCCTAGTGCCTTCCAGGCAGCGCTGCCTGGAAGACGACGTTGGGGGCTTAAAACACCAAACACCGTTGGTTGTTGACTCTTACTGCAGTTATAGATGCGGCGCAGCTTGACTCTTACTGCAGTTATAGATGCGGCGCAGCTTGAGCAGATCACTGTCACTGAACTCCATACGCTGGCCAATGACATCACTGAAAGCAGGGATCTTGGTGACAATGGTGGGCTCAGTGCCGTTGCGGAAGGCATTTTTACTGTAGTGCATCATGGAGCCATAGTCGTAGGGCACACCCAAAGAGCTGGAGGTGTTGTCGTTGTAGGTGTTAAAGTTGTGCTCTTTACCTGTAGATCAGACATGAATAAAGGTGTCAGTGCAGATGAATCCACAATATCACAATGTCTTATTCCATTCCTAAAAATGTGGGGTTGGAATTCAAAGATGTTTGTTAGGGTCATTAATCAAAGTGGCTTATTATTAGTTTATTTGTCAGGGACCATGCACAGTTCAAGCCCTATACCAGAGTTAGCTATACAGCAAATTTACATCTGTGATCCTTTTTTTAGTTTATTATCAATAGCTGACACGTGTTTAAAGACTTGACAAAAGATTGATGACATATAAAGTGCACTGTACTTTAACCCACATACATTAGATTAATTACAATTTGAAGAGCATAGGTCAATGCAAGATCGTAATGTGATGCCTTAATGTGCTGATCATATAATTTTTGCTTATCTTGTTGAGATTATGCAGCCAGGAATACAACAAATGTTTATCGAACAAACAATAAATCAACTGCTACATGAAGTCCTATATTACAAACCTCATTGCTAACATTGCATGAAATGAAGTGATTTTTTTTTTTTATTAGAATGTACATTGTGTAAAAAAAGCATAAATGAAACACTCCCTCTCCATCTTACAGATTTATAATTATACACATACAAATATGAGCCATGAAGTAGGCATGTCACGAAGGAATAAATGATATGTGGGATCATGAATGGGTAGAATTTAAATTAATTATAATTAAGTTGGCAGTGTAGCAGTTACAGATTCATACCCTCTGAGATGCGGTCCCACATGATATTAACATAATCATTGCGGTCTGCTCTGGACTGTTCATGCCAGAAACCCAGAGCATGAAGGAACTCGTGTTCAATGGTGGCAATACGGTCACAGTTGCTCCCTATTGACAAGCTCTGCTTCCCAACTCGCCGGTTTCCCACAGAGGAGAAACAGCTTTTGGAAGAAAAAAAAACAAGGCTTTTATGAACATCCCATTGGGGACTTTTGTTGTAAGTATAGAATACACCATATATAATGCACTGATCCTTAAGAAGGTTCAACTTGTCTTGCCATATAAACAGACCATAAAGAATAAAAGTTATTTTTGCCTTACCCGCCCCCTTTAAAGATGGAAATGTAGTTTGCTTCTCCGCTCCAAGGCTTGAAGTCGATGCAGGTCTTGAGCCGATACTGCTCAAAGGCCTTCAGAATTACACCTTTTGCATTGATCTCTGCAGAGAAGATGATAAATCAATTCTGTTAAAGATGATAAAATATGTCTTCCAAATCCCCTTTTAAGATTGACTGCAATGCACTCTGTTGTAAAATGTCCCGGTTTACACCAACCACTATGAAATTGTCCCAGTTGTCAGCGATTACATAGCCAACGTGGTCTTATTATAGCCCATGTAGAAAGACTAATAAAGCGTCCAGCGTATGATTTTAACGTACGTACGTGTGTGTGTGTGTGTGTGTGTGTGTGTGTGTGTGTGTGTGTGTGTGTGTGTGTGTGTGTCAGTCAATCGTAGCGGTCTGCGTCTGCATAATCTGTGCAGCCAACGTTACAATGTATATTTGTAAACATTGTTGCAATGCCTCTTCTTATCTGTCTCATTTTAAGCGCGGTGAAGTTGGCTGGACGTTTGATATTCAGTTCATATTCAATTTTAACTTCCCCTTCGTTCGAGATCGACAACGCAATTCAGGTCAATGATGTGATCAGGGTCAAAGAAAGTTGACATTATTACAGAGTATCAAGAGAAAACAACTACAATTATTATCGCCAGAGATTTGTATTCGACATAAGCTTCATAGCACTTCATCATCTGTTCTGTCGCTAGGTTCTGTGTAAGGGACCGTCGACAAATTACCGTTTTGGTAGATCGGCAATGACAGTAGGGATGCAACACGTTGACTATTTTTTGAAAACATATTCACTAATAATTCGTTTTCATGATGATTGCATTACTTCCCAATAAGTACAGTTCAGTTATTGAATATATATATATATATATATATATATATATATATTAGATTTTTATGTCATATTTCCAGAAATATATATATATATATATATATATGACATAAAAATCTAATTCTCATTCTGATTGCTGTAGTAGGCTACTGCCCAATCACTCACTGCTACTTACTATATGGAGACAATCTATATGGAGGCAGGACTCAATTTTCTCTGAAAAATATGACCTGGGCTGGCACATGTTCACGTTAAAAAAGGGTTTGCGTGCACGAGCACTACGGTCACTCGCAAAGTGTCCCAGTTTTAGTACGGGAAATCTGGTCACCCTATCTAAATACAATTATGAACCTGAAAATGAGCATAATATGAGCACTTTAAATTCTCCCCAATTCCGAGTCACATCACTCCTGAAACATTTTCTGTTTATGTAGCATTTGGTTAAAAGCATTAATCTGTGATTTTTGACTGTAGAAAGTGCTGCTATATTCTATTAATGTCAACTGCTAACTATAGCAGCTAACGTGACATGGCTAATGGCACTAAACAATGCCATCTGGGCTGCCAATGTTGTTAAATTCTCCCCAATTCCAGGTATTATGAATATGTAAGCAGTACTTAAATATTACAGTTGGTCAAGGTGGAAGTAATATAACTGCTTCATATATGGTTGGGTAGTTAATACCAGTATAATAACACTTAGTTACTTTTCACCATGGCTTACAATAATATTAATTTAGGTGAACATATTGTATAAATCCATCCCTATTCCTCGATAAAAAAAATGACTGCACATGTAGAAACATTTTCTAAAACCAGTCTCTAACAGGCATTCTTACCTAAGTCATCTTCCATGTAGTATGGGATCGTTTTTGGCCACCTGTACTCATCTCCTATTATGGAATTTCGAGTTTGTCTCTGTGGCGGTCAATAAAAGCAATCACAAAGACAGGAACGACATGAGTCAAGGTTATGCTTTACTCCACAAAATTCAACTGTGCAGATGAAAATTAAAAGCTGTTAAATTGACATACCTCATCAAGCACAATGTCCCCCTCTACTAGATTTAACCCTGCCTCTATGGAGACCAAGCACAAGGAAAATCGGTTTACAATGGTTACTGAATAATCATCTGGAGACATAAGGATGAAAAATTACAGCATACCTTCATTGATGTCAAAAATGTCAAGGTCCCGCCCACCGTCCACATCATAGTCTGTGTAAATGCATTTGAAAATAAATGTGGAAGAATAGTCAAATGAAAACAGCACAAAAGTGACAATTGTAAGTGTAGTCTGTGTTTTGCTTGAAAAAAAAAACACGTACCTAGTACATTTGTTGTGGGCTAAACAAAAGATAATTAAAATGTAAATGTTATTGATTGCAAAGGTATGGAAATCAAATTTATAGTTATCATATAGTATCTTAAAAAAAAATCTCACCAAGCAAAGGGTAGTACCCCATAAGAGCCATACAATGTGAAGAACAAGTACACCTGTAGGTTCTTTTCCTGCCATGTCCTAAATTGTACTTCTACATGGGACAGTGCAGGTGACAGTATACTGAGCTCTTAACAGACACTCAAAAAGGCAAAAATAAGAAAGGTGCATGCAGGGAATAAAATGAACTGGGATCACAAGTGGATAATTGACAGAGCTGTAAAGGCTCTGAGTTATACAGCAACTTCAAACTTCTCTGCTATCTGCTAACAAATCTTTACACATTTGCAGATTAGCCACAGTGAAACAATAAGCCAGGGGCAGCAAAATGTAAAATACTTACCTACCAGAATAAGACAGACCAACAAACAACATTTGGAAGTTGTATGTATCATTCTCAAATTATAATGCTTTGTTTTTAATAACCTTTTCTTACAGTTTACTTATGCAATACATTTTAGCTGTTGAAGAAGCCCATTTGTCACATTAGAAAGCAACAGTGATGCATTGCATTTTATTTAGCTTTTTAACAAACTAACGCTTATATTGATCCAGAGTAAATCAGTACATTTTATTATTCTTTAATAAAGGAAAATGCAGCCTCCTGATCTACTTGGGCAATTTTTATTCCCAGGGCTTTTACAAGCAGGTCAAAGCTCATTACAAGCCACTGTTTAGTTTATCCTTGTGATAGATAACCATTACCTTGGACTATCTTCTAGCAATGCTTCATGTGCATTTTGTAAATAGCAGCTGCTGTGACATGTTGGTCTATCAATTCATCCACACTGTACTGTGCCCTTCAACAGTTTCAGCTTAGAAGTCAAAGGTTGTAACGACGTGAGTTTTTAAAATACTTCTCTTTTCAAGTACTTCTTTCCACTGTACAGCACATGAACACAATATTTACGCAATTACTGATTGCACTGCTTTGTGCTACATTGTTGACTGGCAAGATAGAACAGAATGCTCTGATGCTTAGAAACCTTCTGAGAAACACAAAAGGATTACATCAAAAGAGTCACACTCGTCACTGTGCTGACTCCAGCATCCAATAATTGAATCCTTTAAAGCAACCTTGACATTTTTTTTTGGTATGTCTACAAATACGCCGTGACATACTGTAGTGGATCCACTCAAGGTACTTCTTTGCATTTTTGCAACTGCACTAGAAATTTCTACCTCGTACAACCTTTTCTGCAGATTTTTTAAAATATATTTTAGATATTGTGCTCTTTTATAAAAATGTCAATGTACAATTGCTGTTAAAAAGACACAAATACACAAATAGTTCAGGCTTCATTTTTAATTGCATACTTCATCCATTGGCTTGATAGCAATTTTTCCACTGATGCCTTTAAACTAATAACGTATCACCAAGCAACACAGGGTTGCACAATGTAATGCAAGTTAGTCTGTTTATGCTACACAAGAAAAAACTAAACTATTTGTTAATGATGGAGGATACGGAGGATGAGTTGAGATGCCTGAGGAAAAAAGCTGCATCGCTTGCAAGGCGGCAGCAGGGTGAACTGGCTGTTGCTAGGGTGGGAATTGTCTTTTAATAACTTTTAGGCACCGCACCGATATCACTGATGCTATGTAGATGGGTATCAATCAAAACCTTCTTTGTCCTGGGTTCTGCACAGACCATACCAATTTGTAATGTTTTCAGTCAGGAATAAATATGCATAAATCCATTTTCAATACTGCACTGTTATCCCGAATTAGTTGACTTTACTAGAAATTTGCGTCGAAACCCGCTTTTACACAAGGTGAAACTTAACAGATCAAGTTGCATTAACACAGAGCAGTGAGTTGTGGCAGTAGACAAATTAAGTTTTCATTAGTAGTCATTACTAAAAATCATTAGTAAACATAAATCATATTTTTCTGGAGTCATGTTGTCTAAAATAAGCATGTTAAGTTAAAGCTTTAGTGCGTAACTTTTTGATATTAATGGACGTCCGTTACATTAAGCCATTGACAAATAAGTTGATACAAAGCTAATTAAGACTCATCAGCTCCACAGAACTCTCTCTGTATTTCTCAGTATGGCTATGTTCAGAAACTGGTGTCGTCCGGCAACTTCTGTGCGCAGAAAACCGAGGGAAGATAATTACCTCTTCTGAAGAGTCCATTATGTTTTTTTGAAAGCCTCCATGTTCTCCTTGGCTACTAGCAACTGCGCGGAGGAGGGATGGGGGTGGTGCACGATCACGGAAGGCTTGTATCATGTGGATGCGCCAACAGTTTTGTTGTCATACTCCTCCATACTCCATACTGTCATTCCTCATAGTGGAGACAGAAACTACGCACTAAAGCTTTAAACATGGACAGAAATATTACATACAAATGTTGGGCTAATTATTACTACTACAGAAATAATTTAATAATATAAATATTGTTTTTTCTTTGTTAGAAAATAGTTTTAAGAACAAAGTATTCAATACAGTTGGTCCAATTAATAGAATCAAAATCATTACACAGACAAGACTGCAATTCCCCAATGTTAGTACTGCATGAAAAGCTTCACTCAAAAACAGAGTTACTGGTTTCCAATCTGCATATAAATCATTAATCAATGTTTCACTGCCCAGAAGCCACCAGTCCCCACCCGGGTCTCGGTCATGGTGCAACAATAAATCAATCATACAAAACTAAAACCCAGGTAACATAAATGCACACCCAAACCATTAACAGAACATTATTAAAACACACTTTAACTAGGACAGAAACCGTTCAGAACATATATTTTTTCCCATGAGCCTTTGCACCGCACAGAAAAGAACAGTTCGAATGACCCCGCCCCTCCCATACAGAAACTTTACATCCTAAATTATCTCTCCTTAATATGATCTGTGCACTGCATACTTAAAGTAGCCTGACAAGCCAGACCCGCATCAAGATGTTGGGTCTGGGAACTCACCATTGACGGAGCCCAATCCGAGGGGTGGGATAAACGGTTGTCTTTCAAATTCCCTCTGCACGCAATAGGATAGCGCTACAACCAGGCAGAGCAACGGAGAAGGTAGCGAAGCAACATTCTGAACACATCTTCCTTTTTTAAGAATGATTTCAGTGCCGTGCTTTGTTCTTTTCTCACAGAAAAGCTTAACTCCAAGTCTTCCAGAAGACCGCTGTTCCCAGCAGCAGCAGCAGCCATAATCCTGCCTACCGACTCTATACACGATGCGATTGGCCTGACCAGAGTTTGGTTTTTCCAGCTCGCAAGCCAATGGAGAGTGCCTACTCTCTACTTAAAGCTGATTATTACAAACAACTAATGTAATTTAGTAATGAATATGGTTTTTAACAAAACATGTAAGAATAAGTAGTGACCACTAAAATGTTTAATTACAACTAAATCTGGGTTTACAGTGTGGTTATCCCAACATGCATCAAGGGTAGAGAGACAGCCTACACTCTGGACAGACAGGGACAGATAGTTGATAGTTTGAAATTCTCCTAACCTGCAGGTTTTTGGATTGTAGTAGGAAACCAGAGCACCACACAGACCCCAGGGGAACAGGCAAACTCACATTCATATTCGGGAGCTAGGAGTACAAAAATATCCACTATTACTTTAAGTTTGGATTGTTCTGTCCTTTTTTAAATGCTAAATACCTAATGGATCTGGTGTGTACCTTAATGACAAACCCACTCATTCACATATAGCAGGCTGTAGATTATTTACAAGATGGAAATGCTGAATCAGTTCTACACATGGACGTTTACAAGTATACATGTGCCACCAGCTGGCAATGACTGCTACTTTTTTTTTAAATAGTTGCTGTTCTACTTTGTGTGTTTTAGCTATGTTGTATATTTAAAAACTGCAAACCTGTTAAAGTGCAATTTGTAGTAAAAATTAAGAATCCTTGTGTCAAATTGACCTCCACTGACACTCTAATAGAAATACAAGACTTTTGCAGCACTTGAACATCAGACAAATGAGAATATTGTAATTGTGTGGTGAGGAAATACAAAACAAAAATATTTAATTTGAACCAGTATTATATTTGTACTGCTTGTACTGCTGATACATTGATCCTGATCATGGTGGTTCCCTCAACCTAAAAATGAACAGACAATTCCCACATTTTTGTCAACCATTTTGGACCAAGGAACAACAACACTTTGCTCTATAGACATATAGTACACTCTTTTGTGTTCTCTTTGACTCATGTATGGGTTATTTTATACCACTAAATTGTGTAAATGTATGCCATTCAAAAAGATAGGAGGGATATCAAATCCCATACTAATTAAGGTCGGTGATCCATTGTAAAAAGTGAAATCGGTAAGGTGGTGTCATATTGTAGGCTTTTAATCAATCTTTATTTATAGACCACTTTAAAACAACCACATTTTACCAAAGTGCTGTACAGAAGAATAAATAAGACATAAAGTACCTAACTCCCACAGGCATAAAATAGAAATGAAACAAATTAAAAGACATAAAACATGAGAAGACAGCCATATAGTAAAACAATAAAATCAAAATGTCAAAGGCCAAGGAGAAAAGGTGCGGTTTAAGAAGAGATTTAAAAACAGACAATGAAGAGGCCTGTCTAATGGGCAGAGGCAGATCATTCCACAGTTTAAGAGCTGGCACAGCAAAGGCACGGCCCCTGATTTGGGGACACTCAGGAGCAGTTAATCAGCTGATCTGAGAGAACGGGTGGGTGTATACGGGTGTAGCAGCTCAGAGATGTAGGGTGGTGCGAGACCATTGAGGGATTTAAAAGCAAATAAAAGAATTTCAAAGTGGATCCTGAAATGTACGGGCTGCCAGTGGAGTGAGGCTAAAATGGAGGAAATGTTCTCTTGTTTACGTGTTCCAGTTAAAAGACGCATAGCTGCGTTCTGTACCATCTGGAGACGGGCGGCATACAATGCATTACAGTAATCCAGCCTAGTGGTGACAAAAGCGTGGATTACTGTCTCAAAGTGCTGCCTTGGAATGATTGGCTTTTTTTTGGCCAGCTGCCTCAATTGGAAAAAGCTTGATTTAACAACTGCCCTGATCTGACTGTTGAGCTCAAAATCAGAGTCCATTTTATCTCCTAGGTTAGTTATAGCTGACTTGATGTACTGGGCCAAAATGTAACAGCCATCCAGGCCTTTATGTCATCAAGACACTTGAGTAACGGTCTGACCTTGTCATTTTCTTTAAAAGGGACATGAATCTGGCTATCGTCTGCAAAACACTGGAAAGACGTGCCATGCTTTCTAAGTATGGACCAAAGGGAAAGTAAGTAGAGAAGAGGGCCTCAAACTGAGCCCTGTGGAACCCAACAAGAGAGAGGAGCAGAGGAGGACACAGACTCACCACAGCGGACACACAAAGTCCGATCTTACAAGTAGGACCTGAACCATTCGCGTGCTATGCCCTTGATGCCCACCCACTGCTCCAAAAGAAAGATAAGGATTTCATGGTCCTCCGTGTCAAATGCAGCAGTTAAATCAAGAAGCACAAGAATAACACAATCACTGGAGTCTGTAGGTAAAAATATGTCATTAAAAACTTTGGTGATTACTTATTGATATTTCCTGGCCTCTGCGTTATACCACTCAAAAGATGGATTCATGAAATAGATGGAACTAATGGAGCAGAACTGAAGCAGTTCGAGCGCTGGCCATATTTTTCTGTGACTGACCACAAGAGCGTTTTACACAAGTATGTGACCTGAAAATAAAATTGCACCTGGTACACAGTGCTGGGATAGAATCCTAGTGCACATGTAAACACTATTTTGTATTGTGTAGAAAAGGCTGCTGTGTAGGGTGGTGCCTGGACTGCACTGTAAGACAGTTTTTCTGTCTGATCTACCATTTTGTGGTGAACTCTCATCTTGCCCAGAGCACATTTCTTGTGATTTATCAAGTTCATGCTGCTACTAAATTCTTTTTTCATTAATTTATTGGTTATCCCTGTATTTTTTCAAGGTATAGCTCAGGTTTAGATGAGCCATTTTACTTTGATCTGGTGCCTGATCTAATTCCTGCTTACAAACCCCAGCATGTTTGTAGATGAGGTGAGTCATGTCTAATAATAAAACTGTGGCCACTTTAGCAGACAATCTTTATTCTAGCCTCACCTCTACCTTAAAGAGTTGGAACGTTCAAATATGATTAATTTTAATTAGGAGTTGTGCCTTCTGGTTCTATACATGGTATCTGCAAAACATGAATAGGATAATAGGATTATTGCTTTGCTGTAGGTCCCTCTCCTATAGTATTTGCTGTTCACATCAACAGTGGTTAATTCCTGTTTTTTATGAAAGCCCCAGAATATGGAGCATGGTTTTTGTGTGCTCTTTAATAGAGTCAAGGCAGGTGCCTCCCAGCTGGACCCCAGGGATTTCACACCATAATGGTTGCAAAGATGTACATTTTTCAGTGCAAACACACTTTGGGCTTTAATTGTTTCAGCTACGTTACTGCTATCTCAAAGCTTTTATTTTCTGTGTCAATCCTCACAGTAAATTACTATATGTAGCCACTTTTCTATACTGACATGCAGTTCAGACATGATGTGAATTGGAGGAAATAAGAAAAAGGACAAAGCTGTTATTTCCACTGTTGAGTCAAACATTACTTCTTCCGAAACAAACAGCAGAATGTAAAGGCTGCTGTGTTTTCATATAACATTGATATAATGCATTCATATTAACACACGCAGCTCTTAAGTTACCCTGCTTCACCGTATTAAAACTTCCTCAGAGCTACAAATTGAAACTGTGATCTGCATTGAAATGTGATCTGCATATGCATTTCCCTTTTATTCTGATTTAGAGACATTCATGTTCAGTAACATCTGCTGATCTCTGGCAGAACAGTCCTGCTGTGAGCGGTTTCAGCACAGCAAGACTTCAACCCTTCTGATTGATCTCATGATCAGAATGGATCAGATGATGTATGTATATATTGCATTTATAAATCATTCATTCAACGGAGGCTCCAGCAATGTTGTTGTACTTTATAATTTAACTTTCAAATTGATTGAATTTGTGAGTTTGTGCTGTAGCAACAGTGCTTTGCCTTATCCGCATGTAAGGCTTATCAATCTGTAGAAAAGTCTCACCTCGTGGGGCTGAATGTGACTGAAAACCATTGGTGCTGGGCAGAAAAGTGAAAGCAGCAATGGGGAAACTAGACTGTTTTGTATGAATTAAAGCAATGCTCTCTAGAAACTAAAGTGTTTTAGTGTTTTCTACAGTCAACGTAAGGATAAACAGGTCTGAACAGTAGCAGCATGATAAAAACAGAAAAGAATTGGCCCAAAGATGTTACACACAAAGTGAGAAAGATGTCCCAGTAGGATATGCAATGGTATAGATATCTAAATCCCTGTAATACTGTGGTCAGTTGTTTTTCCTTCCAAAACAAAAAGTTCTATTCAACTGTAATGTTTCACAAATAAAAACCTACAAGGAGCAATATATGCATAAACAATGTAACCAATAAATTGTTAGTTTTTAGAAAAAGCATGATTAATATTCTGTCCAATCCTCTGTCATGACTGTCTACAGACAGCTTTTCCTGGCCAGGCAAAGTTTGTGTTAAGTGCTTATTCTGTATTTCCACCAGACCACTTTGATGCTCATACTGTGTTTTCTCTTATCATGGACAGTCATTTATTTCTACCCTCTGTGACTATCGCAATTAATTCTTTAACAACACCATTACACCTTGAATACAGCTTTCATCTCAAGCTTTTGCTCAATCTGTTCCTGTGTGTGTGTGTGTGTGTGTGTGTGTGTGTGTGTGTGTGTGTGTGTGTGTGTGTGTGTGTGTGTGTGTGTGTGTGAGGAAGAAGGAGAGGAAGTGGGATGCAAGGCGATATTTTTACTGTGTGTAACTCTTTTGAAGATGATTAATCCGTGCTTTCAAGGTGTGACAAACTGGATTGTTTCCCTTTGGGCATTTTCTGAAAAATTCTAAATTAATTTTCAAGTTCAAATAGTCTCTATTGTGCCCTTTGACTCACTGTGATTTGATTTAATTTATGTTTTTTTTTGGGGGGGAATATGCAATACTGAGTTGTAATTAAAAACAGCACACCATTGCTGACACAATGGGTAACTTGTATCAAAAGTGATGTTAAAAGGGCTGACATTGACACTCATCTCATAAAACACCACACTGCTGAAACATTACAGATTAACATTTAACCATTTCAACTCCTGGGACCCTTTGGTGAGTCCGTTATTACACATGCACTGCTCAAAACCAAAGTATTTCTATTTCAATTCCAGTGAAGGTCCAAACGCAAGGTCTCCAAAGATTAAATGTTCCAGTATTTCATGCTGAATTATAGAGACGTGCATAACAACAAACGCCATAAACATGGAGTCTTGGTTTGAATATTTCACTTGTGTACAGTGTAGTGTAGGGGTTGGACATTCACACATTTTTGTTGTGTGGGCTTCCTGATCCAGGACATGCATTTGAAAGGAAACAATAGCTATAAAGGTAGTGGCTTTCGGCTTTAATTTAAGATAGTTTTCTGTGAACTACTGCAGCCCTCTAATTGTGCTCCTTTCGGTTTTAAACTATGTCTAAAAAGGGTTATGAATGCTACACTTGATGTGAGCAATACATATGTGAACACGCCTCAACACCCTTGAGGCTGACAGTCAGCACCTTAACCTTGGTTAGTCTTTCACTTTAAATCCGATATCAAATATATTATCAAAAAGCACAGAGCCGAAGCAATGGAAAATTGGTTGCTGTCCACTGTAGTGTGATAAATGACAGGATCTATCTACTGTAGAATAATGTTTTGCCAAACATGTTTAATCTACTTTCAAAACAACTTAAGAGTAAACAAACCCTAAATAAAGATGCACCCTCAGGCATGAAGGCATTTTCATTTTTGACTATTACGATTAAGACTATATTCAAAGCAGAAAGAAAACGAGCCTTTAGTGTGAGTGTATGGATTCAGTTGTAAAATTGACGTCATTAATTGATTAGAGCGGCGTGCAATTTAGGGTATCTGGAGCTCCGGCTCATTGCAGCGGAGCCTCCTACTTCTGTCTACAGCCAACACTAGGCTATTAGTAACAGTCAGAGTGGGGACCGCTCCCTCTGGTGGATCCGCTGCCGCTCTGACTGCTGCTGAGGGTGAATGAGAACATCTTTGGGACTTCATTTGGCGAAAACAATAGCCAATGGGGAATATATGGGGAAAGGCTAAAAAGTGATTTTGGAAAATTACTAGGACTTTAATTGGATCAAGCGCAGCATATAAGAGGACGCGTATTTAGGTAATTCAGCACTAATTGGCCGAGGTAAGGAGGTAATTTCATTTTTCATTATTTAAACACATAAGACTATATGTGGTATTATTCATGTGTGACTGACTAAATTAGCCTATGTGGCAAAATTGAGTACAGAGTACAATTGTAGCCAAACAATTGGCTACAATTGTGTTGTTAACCCAACTAATCTCGCAAATACAACAAACTTTAGGCATTATTATTGGTCTTTCTGGGGGTGATTCTTTTTTTATTTATTTTAATTTTTTATTCGGGAATATGTGCCGTCCGTTTGCACGCGCGTATATGCTACATAAGTGCCCTTAGCCTGCATTATCATAAAAGGGCCAGTTTGGATAGTAATTAGGCCCTAATTCCAAAAGTGGGATTTAAACACAGAACACAGGATTAGAAACCTGATCCAAGATTGACTGGTCCTCGGACTCCGACCCTGTTAAAATCACCTTTTATTAATCTTCATTTAAAAATGTATTAATTGTTAATTTTTCACTGAATCCCTACTTCAGCTGTTTCAGTAACACTTGTGTTTCTCACACTGCAACCATGAAAGCTTTCCTCTGAACAACGGTTCAACAGCCTATAGCTAACAGTGACAGATAATGCAGATGCCACCTAGCTGTCTCCAGTCTTCATACCCTCACTGTTTTACTTAATGCTTTTCATTTGTTCCATATGGTAACATTATTACAAAACGATACTAAGACGTAGCCTATCTGCATAAGGGAGCGTTTAAGAGTTTTAGAGCAATGCCTAATACTGTGAGCAGTTGCTGCTGGCTATCCCTGTTTTAAAGGACAAGACAAAAAAAAGCAACAGGTGAACAGGGGTTCAGAAAGTAGAGGAGAGAGACAGTATGGAATAGATGCATATAGCAATAGAAAGTGGAAAAGGGGAGGATAAGCCATTCACAAAGTCTGCTGCACATTGGAAAGAGAACAATAAACTGTGCACACATGTGCCACGTTTAATTCCATGTTCAAGTAAACTTCATTAAAACATTTACAAATGTGGATACAGTGCAGTGTGCATTATAAAGGAGGATTCTCTGAATGGTTTAGGGACATTTATGCATTGCAAGGAATATTACAGGCCTGTAGGTCCAGCAACATATGGTTTCTGAACTGCTGAGCATGTTTGAATGAAGACAGTATGACAAATACCAAGCTACATGTTACGGTTACATTTAGGTGGCTGACAATCCAATAATGTGGCTGACCAGGGATAACACATTAGGATGTGTTTAAGGTGCATTTCCCAGTTGTTACCTATTGTTTATTGACCCTCATGTCATCCATTGATCTATGTCTGTCAGTCACCATCCGACTTTAGCTGCTGAAGCATTGGGACAGAAATTTAGAGTGTTGATGATGTGATCAAATGGGTATCTTAAATGCATGTTAATGTATTCATCCTCTCCGTTGAATTAGAGACGCATGACATTCAGTTAATAATATTGAACAAACCAAATTATATAATATGACTGCCCTCTGACCCGTGCTTATTAAAGCTTCAAAACAACTTTTTTTGATTCGCTCATGGGGAGAAGCTAAAGCCGGACATTTTCAAATCATGCCTGTAACGACCAACTACACAAATTAAAAGCTAATATATTATGAGCGCGATAGACCCTTATCATTGCTTTTGAAAAGCTCTGATCAGTTTTCAGATGGAGTCCTTAGATGAAGACATTGCCTTCCACTCCAACATACCTGTGCCACTGGATATAACCGTGGCTGTGGTCTACTCTGTTTTTGGTGAGTAAAGTCTGCAGAAATTCAAACCCATTTTGCCTTTTTTATTCCTTTAACAGAAGATAACGAGTTAATAACACTAATAATGCTGTCAATGAGTTTTCTACCTGTTCTGCTCAGGCTGAAATGAGTAACAGCATGAAGCAAGACAGCACACTGTGAAGCCTTGGAAGCATGTTTATGTCTGTATTTTTGACTGTGGTACTAGGTGATACTGTATGTATATGCAGCACTTCTATCAATATTTACTCTATTTATGTATAAATATATAAGTCTAGACCTGCATAAATCTACCCTTTCACACATTCGCACATCAATGTAAAGACCCAGTGAGTCAGTGCTGCAGCTGTTGCCGGATGTTTTATCTGTGCTTCCAACATAACAATGGAAGCGGCCTCTGAAAAATGAATTATGTGGCTGTTACATGTACTGAAAAAAATAAAGAAATCCCGTCCAGGTTAACCTTCATTTCAGTCTTTGATCTTGGCAGCATTACTGGAGAATCCTTACATGTAATGATAGTCGTTCGTTGCGCACTGTTAAAAGGAAACCAAAAATACAGAGTTTCATTTATTTTTCAGAGATTTTATCTACAGTATTTTGTGAAAGGGGTTGTTCACTACTGATTTGACATTACTTATTTAAGGATGTTCATTTTACAGTTATTTCTCTAATTGCTGCGTTTTGCTTTGACAGACTTAATTAAAGCCACATGAGCAGTAAAAATTGCTCATGTGGATTTAAATAAGTATTCAGCATGGTTAAGTTAGATGCCAATGTGGGTGTGTTTTTTGCTGCTGTTGGAGTTCTGTTTGTCCCGTGTGTTTGTGCTGATCAGTAAAGAAATGTAACTTGTAAAGCTTGTCACTGTGTGATGCTTTCCCTGCGACCTGAATTTAAGCATCACCTGCACTACTTTGTTCACACTGAGCATTGCTGGTTTATTAAGTATATTTATGGTTGTCTAATACCAAACACTGTTCCATCTGAACACTAGTTAGAACTGTAAAAGCCTTGAGGTATTTGAAAAGTTACATAATCATGAACATTTGACAGATGTATCAACACATTAGACTCACATTTTTGCTTATCATTTTTCAAAAATACTGTTGCAAAAAATAATACAGGTTCAATGCATGACAGAGTTTGTCAATGGAACCTTAAAAAAACGTATTTCCCTACAAAGCTAGCCTACTAGTCTAGCATAATAATAAATACGTAAAAACTTTACGGCCAAATGCATCAGGATTGTTTGTGTTGTTTGTTTGTATTGTGTAACATTTGGTCTGTTCTGCAGGAGTATGTTCACTGTTTGGCAACAGCACCCTGCTATATGTCTCGTACAAGAAAAAGCACCTCCTGAAACCAGCCGAGTACTTCATCATCAACCTAGCCATTAGTGACTTGGGCCTGACTCTGTCCCTCTACCCCATGGCCATAACTTCAAGCTTCTACCACAGGTATTACACATGCCACCCTACTGTAACATTAATAGGTATAAAAGCAAAGCAACAAAGACAAAATGGGTGTTCTCATCCCCAGACAACAGAATATATTCATGTGAAATGTGCTGTAGGATTGATTATACTGAAGGTTTTTTCTATTAAATCAGACTTCTTTTTATATTTTATGGTTGATTGAACTACTTTGTATATGGTTGGTTAGCGGTATGATTGCCTGAGAGTTTACAGATATGGAGTGTCATGCTCATGCTATTATCCTATTTTCCCTCTCACCATCTCCCTCATTGATCTTTTTTCTCTGTCTTTGCTCTTTGTTTTTTTTTATCACAACCTCTTACGCAGGTGGCTGTATGGGAAAACAGTGTGCTCCATATACGCCTTTTGTGGCATGTTGTTTGGCCTCTGCAGTCTGACCACTCTAACCCTGCTAAGCATGGTGTGCTTTGTGAAAGTATGTCATCCGCTCTATGGTAAGTCTTCAAATAAGCTGTTTTTGCCCAATGAAATGACATAGGATTAACCATCACATCCCAAGTCAAGTGGTTGATTGTTCCATAGAGCATTGCACGTTAGCCTTTCTTTGATGACTGACAAGTCAAAGGGCAGCACTCAATACTTGTGATGTAGGCTAATGCAGTGTTTTCCACACAGTGTCACAGTAGGGGTTTCTAAACAGAGCTCCCCATATTAAGCACTTTATTAAAAACAAAATGTATGTGAAAATTATTTGAGCCACTTAATCAATCTTTGTAGATTTCCCTTTGAAATGTGGACCTACAATATGTTAAATGCATATAGTCTGTTCAGACTGAAGAAGAATGGCCTGACCCTTACGTATGCCTCAGTAGGCAAAAGGTTTCAACACTGAAATAATGACAGCCAGCCCCTAAGAGCTGGTGTAAAGGAATAGCAATTGACCAAGTAAAGAAAGAACGAAGGATTTGAATTTCTTCCTTAAGCTCTCATTTTTAAATTCTTCATGCAACTACTTCCATCACTTTTCATCAATGAGGGTTACACCATAAATGCCTTCAAGGAAAGACTGTCTAAGGGCCCTGACGCACCAACCCGATTACCGGCCGTTGGACAGTCTGGCGAGGTCAGTGACTCGAGTCTGTTCGGTGTGTTCCGTGGCGTCGTCCATCGGAGGAGCTGTCGGCCTTTATTTTGGCCGCCCTGACATGCTCAGTCGGAGACAGGGCAGTCGGGACTCACCCGGAAATGGCGAGCCTCTCAAAATCTGACGAAAATCTTTTAAACTGACCTTTGTCAATCTGAAATTGACAAAAGACAGATTCAGCAACTGTACGGCCTATTTCTCACTTAAAATGTTTTCAGAAACACGTTTTGGTGAACTATTTTAGTACAATATGAGATCGTATTCTGAACAAGCCGCCATGACAGTCTGGCTGTGAATTTCCGGAGAAAAAAGACCCACGTGACACGTTCGTCCAATCTGCTGCCGGTTTTCATTTTCTGGGAAACAATACAGAGAGGCGCTGCCTGCTGCTATGGAGACGTATTACGTTTCACGCACGCGCAGAGCGTACGCTCAAGTCGGCGTTGCCTCAGTGTGTTTTGAGGCATTTTTTTGGACCTCGGGGACCCGACTGATCAGTCCGACTGCCTTTTCTGCCGACGGTCGGCCGTCTGGTTGGTGTGTAACAGCTTTAAAAGTAAGCAGTGTTATTCCCAATTGAACGATTAGCACATCTCCCCCTGACGGTAGTCATAAACACTTTTTCCTTTAGCTGCAGTCAGATGACGTGAACTAGTTTGTTTCAAGCAGACCCTGTGCCTAAATAAATACTGTAAATAGTGTAAGTGCTTCTGACTATGAGAAAATGCGGAGGGGGTTGGGGTGGGGGGTGGTGGCATTCACACGGTGAGACATTTTACTCACACTACTCAGAAAAACAGGGTTATCAAACATCCTAAAGATTTTCATCATCTTATTTTAGCATCATTTTTGGGGGCAAATCTATAAATAATAGTTTTGCCAGAATCTTTCAACTACATGGATAATGAAATAGAACTTAATGTGTTTTCACAGGGAACAGGTTTAACTCCCTCCACGGCCGTCTGCTCATTGCCTTTGCTTGGGTCTATTCCCTGTTGTTTGCCTGCTCCCCGCTGGCCCACTGGGGGAAATATGGACCAGAGCCTTATGGCACCGCCTGTTGCATTGACTGGCGCCTGTCCAATCAGCACTCTACAGCACGCTCCTACACTCTGGCACTGTTTCTCTTCAGCTACATCATACCATGCTGTATTATTTTAGCATCCTACACGAGCATACTGGTCACAGTGCACGCTTCCCGCAAGAATATGGAGCAGCATGCAATGAGGCAGACACACATAATCAGCAGCCAGACAATTATTGTTAAGGTAAGGGGAAAGTCTGAAATTATTACTTAATTCTAACGATATACCATTTAGCTCATATACTATTATGTGCTTTTAAACTTTCTACTGGGGATCAGGGGTAAAAGATCAAAGCTCCTCCTTGGAGATGAGTCCTCTGGAAAGTTCTTCAATCCTTCATTTGTTAAAGAAATTGCCAGTGACCTGAATAGAGCCTTATGTGATGGAGCTTCTCATTAGCAGGAATTGGCTCTGGTTGTACTGTGATGGATGAGAGGCTACTGCTGCCTTTGCTGATTGGTAATCATAATGAGAGAGAGCCGTAGACAGGCTGGGGGGATGTCATATTGTTTTTTGTTTTTTTTCTTTTAATGGGATTTGTTGACAATAAAAAAAAGACATAGAATAACACCAGACTTACTATACTATAATGTCACTGTTAAAAAGCACCAAAAGCTGTTTTTCAAAAGTATGTTTTTCTTTTACTTTTCTCTTCTGTGTTCTTTTTTCTGCAAGCTAAGTGTTGCTGTCTGCATTGGTTTCTTTGCGGCATGGAGTCCATATGCTTTGGTGTCCATGTGGGCTGCCTTTGGACACATTGAGAACATCCCTCCTCTGGCATTTGCCTTGCCCGCCATGTTTGCCAAGTCCTCCACCATCTACAACCCAATCATCTACCTAATGCTGAGGCCGAACGTCCGTAGGGTGGTGCGCAGGGACCTGGCTGCTCTATGCCACGCCTGTCTGAAAGGCTGCCTCTGCTCCCAGGAGCCAGCTTCGTGCTGCTCCAAGCCAGAGATCAGGGTCAGACTACGCTCAATCCACAGACAGACCAACCAATTCCCTTCATCCAACTCCTCTGCTCAACCTCCTATGGTAGTGTTAAAGGACCACAGCTGTGAGAAGTGCAAGGATGCTTTCGATTGCTTCAGACACTACCCTCGAATGTGCAGCATCACTACCGCTGCTGCCAATGGAGACTCATCTAAGGATCAAGGCACTCCAGTTCCCCAAACACATGAGCAGAAGACACAAAGCATTTGCCACAAGAAGTCTCTGCTGGCCATCATGTGTGCAAAAAGGACTTCAGAAATAGACTTCCATATTAATTTAGAGATGGTTCCAGGGCATGCAAAAGTGGCTTGGCCCTAATATTTCACTATATCACAATGTTTACAGAATACCTCTGCAAAAATTTGGCAGTTTATGTTCTTTCAGGTGTGGAATTACTTTATTTCTAGAGAGAGAGCTTTAGGTATTATTCATTATTAGTCTAACACTGAACAACTCAGCTAATCTGCTTCATGGGGACTGTGTGGATGTGGTTTGATGGGATTGGATTGACAGACAGACAAAACATGATTAATGTACAGTATATTATGTTTTAACTGTTGATCCTATGGCTAACAGTACCCTCAAATTAGAGCTGACATTCTGCACTTTCAACATGTTTTTTTGGAAGTGCTGTGCAAATACTACCAGACTTAAGTGCTTGAAATTAGTTTTAAGTCATTGACTCATTTGCTGCTAGCATGATCTTGTGTTGTCTTCCTTTCAACCTTGAAAAAAGGTTTTCAAAATGTTTTTTTGCTTTTTCCAACGTTTTAAATTTAAAATATTTTCTTCTACACATTTTCAGCGCTTATTTCTACGTCCAATATTTTCTGATATAAAACAAAAAATTTAAACGGGCCAATGTGACCCGAAGTCAACACAAGGGTTAAAACCTGGGTTAAGCCTCAGGGAATCAGGAAATTGGCTGGGAATAGTGGGAGTATGACAGTCACTGGTGACTAACAACTAATGACTGATATTCATATAGTTACTATCATGTGAGTCCCACCATCTTACACAGGTTTTATCCTGGATCATGGCTTTTTTTGTGAAAGGGGTATAACATGCCTTTGGTGATTTCCATGGTCAGGACTCTCTTCTGGTTAATTATTACAGCAACATGTGTACATATGAACTGAGAGCCATCTAATTTCAAAAGCTTTACTATGCCAGCCCGAGTAGTTTACACTTGACAACTGCAGGTATATAGTGTATGGTGCTTGATCAATTATCTATGTATTATGCTGCATAATACCATTGCACAATGTTGTCTATTGACCGATATTATGTGAACTTCAAGTCATTCTTTATGTTATTCATGAAAATTGAATATTTCTTTAGGATATTGTATATATTGATGTCACTACAATAGAGGAAAATGGAAGAAAGACACATGAAACAAACAATTGACACAACCCAAATATGCAGCTGTAGATACCTTATTTAGTGGAGAAAGACTATTAAGTTCATGCTGTCTGTAATTGTTGTGTGTAAATCCATTGTGTCCAGTAAACATGACTGGAATTTGATTAAGGCAACTAATCAGGACCAAATCATTGACAACGCCAACTACTGTTTCAGTTTCTCTACCACAGAATCTCTATCACAGAATTGTTACCCTCATATCTGCTTATCCAATGTGCCTACTGCTCTTTCATCAATTTTAATTAGACTACTGTGGTTTTACAAATTTCTTAGTTGCAAGGCATGATTATAACAAAGGTACTTAATTCAATTTTATCCATCGATCAACAGGGTGCCATTTTAACAGCATCCCTGAATCTGATAGACAATAGATGTAATTACCGTTAAGAAACTAGAAAGCCTGTTCACATTTGTATCCCAAGACCTTATCAATAATCATTCATGGCATGGAAGGATTAATATTCTTGCGTTTAGTGAAGAGATTATTAAACTCACCAGGTGAAATGGAACATCAGTGGCTGTTTGATTTGCAAAGACATACTATCATCACATCTGTAAACCAATACATGTGGGTTTAACAGTCTTTTCAATGACAAAAGGGAAAATCAGTCTCCCTGTCAGGTGTGTTCGGAGGAGTAAAGGCGGATAATCTAGACAAACACAACAGCTGTTTAAACTCTAATGCTCAGGAACAAATATCCACATTATACAATATACTGCCCTGTAAGAAATTGCCTGTTTTCAGAGTATCGTCTTAGTTAGTATATGCAGAGCTGCCTAGAGTCTAATTTGGGGATTTTATGTTATCATTGTGTACAGGTATATTGGGTTAATATTTTCTGGAGTGTTCACATGTTAGTTTTCTCTCCAGCTGTGTGAACCTTTCCATTTCTTTGTGTGTTGCATTGTGGGGGAATAGTGTCCATCAAGAGCAAAGTCAAAAGTCAAACACTTATGGGTATATTATATCTTGTCTTTTACTTCATTCTCAACACTATCTTAGATTTAGGATGTAGTCTGGAATTAGGATACAGCTATATTCTGGATATAGTTGGTGTCTAATCTCAGCCGTGTATATGTTTTTATTATATTGATATCCAATAACTAGTTGTAGGAGATAACCAATGAAACACTAAACTAGAAACAATTTTAGCTCAAGGTGTGAAGTGCAATCTATGAAATACATGAAATACACTTATTTTGAAATTGTAGACATATGTACATACAGTTTATTCAAAAAATCAAAATGGCTTTAAAATAAATTTAGATCCAGGTTTGGGAGAGAAAAGGGTGATGTAGTTTTTTGAGTCTATTATGTAGTGAGAACTACATCGCGACTGAGACCCAGTACAGAAAGTGACAATGAATTTTGTAATGAAACAAGACATGAACAGATCCAAGACATATTTAAATGGTGAGAAACCTAACTTGTATTCCAAAACACTTGATACAGTACAGCAGATCATCAGTTTAAAGAAATTCATTATTCAGTTAAAGCTACAGCAACCGTGCACAAACTCAATGGCTTTCCCATCCCACAATCATACAGAGAACTACTTCTGAAAAACATACTTGACAAAGTTTGTATTAAGAATATTGCTTTTGTAACACCTCTTGCTTTGACTTCCAACTACAATATATCATCTGACACATTAATAAGAAAGACCAATCCTTTAGGTCATTATTACTTTATAGTAAATCAAAAAAATAAACAATGATTTTGAACTTCTAGATTAGAAAAACCTGAACCCTGACTGTGTTCGTCTCTACTGCTCATAAGATGTTTGGTAGAAAAAGTCAGACAGTGACCTCTGTGGTTCTTATGAGTAACAAAGATACATTTCCTGGAAAGATACAATTGGGTTGAGCTGTTGAGGTTTCTTCCATATCTCATTTTCAAAGCTTTGAGCAACACAAACAACATTCTACCTTCAATTGTATTCGGCAGCGACAAAGACTATATATAGGGACAAGTGTTGAGAATTAGCTTCGGCTAAAAACACTATCATACATACATCAGATGACTGTTGAAGTTTATCTATGTTTTTTTGTATCTGTCCCTATCTAAATAAACCTTAAAAAAAAAAAAAAAAAAACGTTGCAAATAAAACCAAAATGAATATACTTTTTGGTTAAAAGGGAGCCTTTAAATGCTGCAAACAGTATTTCTTCCCCCATCATAGGTAGAAAGTCACTTAGAGGGAATGAGGTAGAACGTTTATCAGATCTGAGATGAAGAACTGCAGGCGTCCAATATTTTCTGGATGACATCTACCTTTATGTTGCCTTTCAGAGCACGACAAAGCTTCCCAATTGTGCAGCCAATACTTCCCTCCTTCATTTTCCAACGATCCAGCATCTGGTGCACCATCTCTGGAAGGCCATCCCGGAAACAGTCGTGCTCAATGGTCTCTATTTCCACACTGGTCAGACCTAGTCGCCGCGCACAACGCTTCCATTTGCCTCCGATGTTGTCGCTCAGCAGATCAAGGTGCTCCTCGGTCACAGCATGATCCTCTGAATGACAGAAAAGATAAATCTATTAGGGCAACTCTAATGAGAAATTGTTTCGAGTTTAACTCTGATTCCTGTAGTAGAAAATATTGTTGTCATGGACTATTTGTTGTGTCTGCACTGCTCGTCTGACCTGCCACCCAAAACTGCGTACTGCATTATTTACCATTTACTTAATCGATTAGTTGATTTTTTTGAACCATTTTTAAAAAATCCTTTATTTGATTTGGTCATATTTCCATTCTCTGATGCTACCCCAATGTGAGGATTTGATACTTCTCTCTGTCTCAAACTGGCAAATAGCAAACTGGATTCCTTCATGTTTTGGGCTGCATTTTTCACTTTCTTTTGACATTTTACAGCAAAAATAAATAAACAAAAACAAATTCTGCAGATGAATCAATAATATAAGAGACTGTTATTTGCAGCCCTAATAACGAGTGCAACTGAGCAACAACAAAAAGTGTACAGACAAACTATCACAGCTGTTACATGAAAGAATTGTTTATGGTTTACCATATTTCAGAATGTGTTCTTCGATGAGAGAGTTAGCTAAGGTGTTAGAAAGTAGAGAACTGTTGGAGGAATCGTAATTTCTGATACTCATCATGTTGCTGTTCCCAATCTGGATCCCGCTGGCATTTTGAATGTAAAGAGATCCTGGAACAAGCACAAAGCAAGAACACATAACCACAGTCTCTCCAACACATCAGCCAAAGGTAACAGAAGCAGCTGTGAACACCTCGGGCAACTAGATGTAGAATTTAACTAAGAAATGCTGCATCAAAAAAAGAACATGTTTGCATGTACCTGGATCTTGCTTTAAGCAGTTCTTGGAAGAGGTCAGGAGACGCCCAGGACTGATATCAGGAGCAGATGTATCAGACACTGGGTAAGCTGGCCAGGACTGCTGGCGGTCATAGTGGGAATGTGGTTGTTGCTGGTTAAATTGTGATAGAGAAGGGCTGCTGGAAGACATTGGCAAGTGGGATGGAGTAGGTGTGGAAGAGTTCATGGAGTCATAGAGACCAGCAGTAGGGCGACACCAAGCCTCTTCCTGGCTGGTGGGCTGCACCGGTTCAGCTTTTGTCCAGGAATGGACAGAAGATGCATTAGAGGGTCTGTCTTGTTCTGGTTGCCTGATAGCGTGATCTGAAGGGCTGAAGTGGTTATGCAGGAAAGGATTTAAGTTGTTGGGATGGTAGAAGTTGGCAACGTCAGGCTCACAGTTATAGCTACCATGTTTGTGGTACTGAAGCTCCCGACCCAGTTTCTCCTCCAAAGCTGAAGGGGGCCTGGCTGCCTTGGCGTCTGTCTGAACAGACTCCACAGGTGGCTCATATTGGATGTCATGCATGTCCTCAATACTGGCTTCAACTGGCACAGGTACACTTCTGTCTGAACTCACCAAAGGAGCTGGGCAATCTGCAAGGGAAGGAGAGAAGTTAAAGCAATAAAGCTACTCAATCCTTTGCAACAATTTCTCTGTGTGTACAGTATATTTAAGCCAGGATTACCGACAGTGCTCACCTGCAGAAAAAAAAACCTGGGAGAGTGATAAAGATTTCATCTTCTCGACAAGGTCATCTGGGCCTTCATATAATTTCTGCATTAAAAAAAAAGAGAAAAACATCACACAGAGAATCAAGAATTTAAATACTTTCATCAGCAACTTTAACTTCAAATCTACTTCTTAGTGTTACCACATTCAATTCAAAAAGAAAATATATTTACCTTCAGATCAAGTAAATCTTCCTCTACGTGTGGTTCAAGTGTTACTGTGTAAATAGGAACGAAGAAGTCGTAGCCCTCTGCAAGAAAAGGAATAGGGAGGGAAAGGATGAGAAGAAGAGCCACATAATAAACTGAAGGGGTCAATTGACTTAGCTTGAAATTCAAGTTTACATACTGTATGCCTGTACAACATAGTGACACAAACTGAACAGCTGAGGGAAAAGCAAAACCCTGCTGAAAATGTTCCTAGCATTAGAAAATGTTAAGAACTTCCTGTATATTTCAAATCTAAAGGACCATTTTAAATATTATTTTCACTCAACAACAGCAATATCATAACAATGTTACAACAAGATCATATTTGTATCTTAAATGTGCATATTAGCTGCTGAGTAACTAAGAGACATTAAATAAAATCTCACACACACACACACACACACACACACACACACACACACACACACACACACACACACACCTTTAAATGTTGGCCGTTGCAGCGGTTTGTGATCCCAGCACCTCTTCATGAGCTGAATTATCTCTACAGGCGTGTCGTCTGGAATAAGGTTCTCTGCAGGTCGGTCGCCGTTTCGGACACACTGGCTGATTTGTTCTTCACTTCTTGCATCTGGACGTAGAAATGACACTTGGTTGTCTGCATGACGTTTACCTAATGTAGTTAGGAGTTATGGATCTAAAACAGTGCATCACCATGTAATTATTCATGGGGAACATGTCTCTTGTTATAAGGACTTGAGCATGCAACTCACTTGCATATGGCTCTTTCCTTGTAAGGATGACCCAAACCACAATCGCAAAGCTGTAGACGTCAGACTTCTCAGTAGAGGGTGTATGTATACTCTCCAGGTGCTCAGGGGCCATGTAGCTCAGTGTGCCGGCACCTCTCACCCCTGCTGATCGACCTAAACAACTCTTCCTGCGAGACTCCTCCTTTGTGAGTTTGCTCCATGTCTGACAGGTTGCCAGGCCAAGGTCTGCAATCTAGAAGACAAAGAGGGAAAACAATACTTGGATTGCAATGCCAATGCTTGCTGTCAGAATCATAAATGTGTCATGGGCCATGTTGTGTATATGTATGTAATATACCTTGATGTGAAAATCCTTGTCCACTAAAATGTTTTCTGGCTTGATGTCCTTGTGTATGACATTTCTCTCTGTGAGATACACCATCCCTTCCAAAATCTCTAAGATGATTCTGCCTTTGATGGATATTGGCACAGGGACCTGGGAAAGATTTAGTGTATTAGTACTTTCATTCATGTAAAAATACCATGAGTTATTTACGGCAGCAAACTATGGATGAAATCTAGTGGAACTACTGGAGTTACAGACATTAATTTGGAATCTTTCCCTTTTCAATATGACTACGGTTATTTAACCGGCTGACCGTCTCTAGCATGACCGACAGGTTGCCTCTGGGGAGGAGTTCCATAACTAGTGAGCAGTCTCTATCTTCCATGATCACACCCAGCAACTTGACCACCCGTTCATGGTTCAGGCTTGCCATGATGTTTCCCTCCTCCAGCAGCGACTTTTTATTCTCCCTGGAAAGTATAGAAAACAATAGTGAGAACTGAATATCTGCCAGACAAGTGGAATAGCATCATTTTGAGTCTAAGGGATGCACCGATGAGGATACTACTTGTTTTGTTTTTTTTACGAATCAGATATCAGTCATGATGTGATCCATATTAAATACAGTGTCTGCGTCAATGTCATAAAATTCAGTGTCTCTGCCATAAGTCACAATCATTCAGACAAGCAACTAACCCACATTTTAGTGCCACAGAAATCAATGCCAAAATGTTATCCTACATACAAATAATTTAAATGACTTCCACACAGTGATGTACCGATTTTAAATTCCGGAAGAAAAAAAAAGCACTTGTATTGGATCAGTATTAGGTATCGGTACACCAGAGATTTAGGTGCATCCCTTGCAGGATATATAAGAAATAAGAAACTGAAATCACATTCTGCAATAAAAATAGGAATGTTTTTTCAAAGGAGAAGGGTTGTAAATGTAAGAAGGTGCGTCCACAGATAAGTTGTTATCGAAGCATGTTATCTGAAAAAAAAAAAAAAAAAAAAAGAAACATACATCCATGGGAAAAAAAACGAATGTTGGACCTACATCCGCATTTCAAATGAACTCATGTCTCTCTTGTCCGTCTAAAATAGGAAGTTCTTAGCAAACATTCTTCCATCAATATCACATAATATAACATGCTGTCAAAACTATATCAGTTAATGTTAGTCTCACTGAGTTGTGTGGAGAGCCTGCCTCAAGTATCCTGCCCGCTGGGGCACATGATTCAAGTTACCATAAGCGAAGGGGAATACCCAGCAGACTCCATACAGTGGATACAAACAGAACTTACTCAGTGCGAATAGGGCCTGTATACATGGTCTTCAACACAACTTGACCGAGGGTTACATGGTAGCACAGGTAAACTTCTCCAAATCCTCCGTAGTCCAGGGCCTCTTTTTTGATGAGATCAGTCGATCTCATATGAAGTGACTGTGGCGCGGTGGCCATCCCTGGATAAAAGTCACAATAAAGCACAACAATTCAGGAAAAAAACTCATAACAAAGTGGCTAAAACTTGTATGTTGTGAAATACAGCAAATGCAAATATGCCGATTAGACAAACTGGATGACTGGAGCGGCGACTCAACCGTGAATACGTGTAAAACACTTGGACAAGACTGAAGATGTAAGCTAACGCCTAATGTTAATGTCAACGTTAACAAAAGTTTCGGCAACAAGACAAACTTAGCTAGCTAGCCCTCGTTACGTTAACCAAACTCTTCACCCGACAAACAACATTATACATCCCATTCGCTACCATTATCACAAACACTGGAGTAAAACGAGTAGCTTACTTAATATGGTGCTGTACAATCCAAGTAACGCTAGGGTACTTCCTCGTTCAAAAGCGAAACCTGGGCTGGCAGGAAACATTAAAACTACAAACAGCCTCACAAGTCGATAACAGATCAGGACGACTAGCAACATTAGATGTTTGTGTCAGAAAAAGTCTATAAAAAAGCATATTCCATAACAAAACACAAATGCAGGATACGAGATGAAGTTGTTTTATTTCTAACTTTGTTCATTTTAAATGAGTTTATGAGACAGATGTTCCTCTGAAACAGGACCATTGTAAATCTTGTCGTGTGGCATTGTCGCCACCTACTGGTGAATTAAATTATCGCAGACTAAACAACCTTGCATTGCCTAGTAGAATTGTAGCTTTTCAATTTGAGATTTGATGTGCATATTGATACACTGTTTTAATCGTCTTTACCTCTAGACAAACAGCATCTGTCATCTGAGCAAAGCTTTTACAGAACCAAAAAGAATGAGGAAGATAAATAATATATTGGAAGTACAATTTCACATCATTATTAATTAAAGCAGCACAGCTTGAATAATGCTCTAGCCTAATAATAATAATAATAATAAAAAACAAAAAAACAAGTTCATTGATAAAATAATCATTAATGTGAAACTAGAGTGGGAAACCACCTGAATTGCAGCCTCTGACAGCGTGGGCGAAGTATGACATCTTGGCACATTTTGGGCAGCCTATCTGTGAACACCCACACTACAAATTCCTTCTTTGCACACTAAAGCCACAACAAAGCAGTATCATAATTTACCTGTCTTGTACTGTCTCGGTTTTTTGTACATGTTTTACATGTATTGATGGTTATCTACAGGTTATTTGGAAAACGTTCCAACTGTGACTGATTGCAGTGTTTTGAGCACTGTTAGTGTTGCAGATACTAAACAGACAAATCTATGAATAAAACGCCATCGTTTGCACAAAAACTATCCATCCACAATTAAAATTGTTCGATGAATGATTTATGACCTGGATCAAGTGGCATGGATCCATTTGCATTAAAGATGCATTATTATTTGTTTACAAATATGTTTGGCAAATTATAGGTCCATCAGACACAAATGAAATTTCCATGCACTCCACCAACTTTATCACGAGTTATTTCAGTTATTCAACTATAAGACAATGGCTGTTTTAAACTAATTGAGGCCAGAGTAACAGGAGTATTGTCATGGAGGAAGAGGGGTATCAGCATGAAGTGGACTGATAACCAGCTCTGTGTTTTCCAGCTCCAGCCATGGTACAAGAGGCCATTTATGCCATGTGAGGCAGCACTCTGTGTAGTAGGCAGACACCTCCTCCCATTCAAGCTGTAGTCTGGTGGTCACACACTGCCCCATATAGAATAACAACAGATCACCAGGAAGTTAAACCAACTGGCGCCTGCAGTGTAAACGTGCTGTGAATGTAGGACAGTGGGTAGCTGTTCTTCCTGTTGTTGTTATTAACACAATGATAATCAGTAAATAACTGACAGGTGCCTTTCTTTCTCTCTTTGTAATAACACCAGTTTTCTATGCTGTTGATTGGCTTCTTAATGCCTGCCCCATGCAGGCATCTTACTAGTTTGCTGTTCATGCCTGACTCTTAAGTAGTCAACCAGCAGGGTCCATCAGAACTGGCACAGGTGAACATTATTGGCCTGCTGCCACCGATCAAAGGTCCTGGATTGCCTGCTACGTCTCAGGAGAGATTGATGATCCAATGTTCTCTAGTGTTGTTTATTTTCTTAGGAGAGGGTAATTTAAGCTCCCTCTCTCATATGCTGTCTCCTCATGGTTTGAAAGACTCCCCAGGGGAGAGTCATGTCCAGGTGGACATTTTCATTGGCGGCACCATTGTCTGTTTCTGTTTTCCCTGAGGTTTGACAAGCTCAATGGAGGCAGTTTTCCGGATGTATCTTTCTGTGGTGCTGACAAATGACTCTTCCCCTGGTGTTTGGTAGGTCCCTCAGGTATTAAGGATGGTGTCTGGAAAACCATTTCCAATGGTGTCAAGTCACAAATGATGCTCTGATGGTGGCAATGATGACTATGCTATCCAAGGTATAGGGAAGGAAGAGACCCTGTGTGTGGCCAGTGTGACCAAACCTCACCATCCCGTGTTAATGGGTGATTCTTGGTGCACATCCTTTCCTCATTCAGCACCATGCATCAGCATTGGAAATTGGGGCAAAGGGGGAAAACTACTCTCAAATATTGTTGCTTAAGTAAATCACTTAGTTTGTCTCATCCTCTGGTGTGAAATTTGAGATTAGTGTTCTGAACAAGGAATTGCATATCTGCAGCAAAAGCCCATAGTCACTCTCTCTCCAGGCTATAGCTGGAAAACACAAATTAACCAACTTAATTACTAACAGTGTGCATAAAAGTTATTTGCTATTCAACAATGAGGTAATGGCCATCTCTGAAACCCATCTTCGGAGCATCTTAAAATATGTCATTGGTATATTTCTTCAAACCATGCCCAATTTTAGCATGCTATCTCACATAGGCTGATTGTCATCTGTAGTGTAATGAATACTGATAGGCTAATCTAATGTAGTTTAACACAAAGACAATCTTACATGGACAGAAAGTTGACATCTGACTTTTTTTGAAAGACCATGAAGATTGGTAATTTCTTCACAATCTCGAAAGTTTGAAAGTGAAAGCCCCCATTCTTTTTCACAATGAGTTTATATTCTATTTAACTTTATGGTGGCTTGTATTCCCATAATAGCCTATTTCCACAGGGGGTGTTGGCTAATTTGGCTCTGGTATGTAACAGTCTGTTGTATTTT
The DNA here is from genome assembly GCF_031162955.1 of Sander vitreus. Taxonomy (NCBI): domain Eukaryota; kingdom Metazoa; phylum Chordata; class Actinopteri; order Perciformes; family Percidae; genus Sander; species Sander vitreus. Next base: position 13,466,228 of record NC_135866.1, read on the forward strand.
AAAAGTTTATTTTAGGGTTTAGTATTTGCTGTCATCGGGCCTGGGGGGCAGGCTATTAATATTCTCATCATATCTAACAAAAAAATCCAGGATTGGATTTAGACCACACGTGTTATCCCTAAACGCCGCTCTCTGTATAGCATCAAACTACAACTCCCAAGATTCATTGCGGGGAGCTTGGGAAGCAGTTCTCGGCTTGCTCGGACGCGGAGCTGCTCCATTTGCACCCTACAGCGGGATTGGGAATGCGTCAAGCCGCTGGATAAGCATTTTTTAAACAACGAGGAAACACTGCGTGGCATTTCTTTTCACTTTTTTTTTTAGACGGGATCTTTCAGCATGGGGAATGGCATCAATAAGGTAGGATTCTCATCTTTTACACCCGACTAGCGTTGCACACACACACACACACACACACACACACACGAGTTGTCCTCGGTGTGTTAATTAAATTAAATTTCTATCATCTTCAGTAGAGTCTTGATTTATCAAAAAGAATTACGCTCATTAGTTTGCCATGATTCAATAAGAGAAGACGTGTCTTCAAAATAATTAAACATACACTTTTTAACTTAGCCTAAGTAGTTAAACTATGAATATTTAGGATTACATGGTGATTTTTTTACCTGTTAGTTTGTTAATTATTGTAGTCTCATGATATGTCGGATTTGAACCTATCATTTATAATTATCACTTCATATTGTCAGGGTGTCATTTGAGTCAGCTGTTTCAATTTCCAATATCTCTGTCCTTATAGGTCCTGCCTGACTTGTACTTGGGGAATTTCAAAGGTTTGTCGAAGTGTTTTTTATTTTTATTTTTTTAATTTTTTATTATTATTATTTTTGATCTGTTTTTGCATATGACAGCACATGCCCATTGTTTCTGGTGTTATTTGTTTGTGTCAGATGCAAGAGACCGAGAACAGTTAGCCAGAAACAACATCACACACATCCTGTCCATTCATGACAGTGCAGCTCCTATCCTCCAGGTGAGAAGCTCTCCAAATCCTTATTATACATATAACATATTTGCCCCTAGTGCGCATCTTAAATGTCTCATTAATCTTTTAAGCAGAACGATTAAGCAAATGAGAAAGAACAGCTCTGATTGGCTGAGCCCCTCTCGTTGTATTAAGACAGTGCACATAATTAGAGCTCTCACACAGTCCATAAACCGGCCTGTCAGGTCGGTCTGGAAGAGGTGCCATGCTGCCTCTTGAGCAAACGGTTGTCAGTCCCGAGTGAGTGAGTAGACAATAAGCAGGCGAGTTTCATACTCATGTGATAGTTGGAGTATCATGAAAAATGCCAGTCAACAACAGTTGGTTCGGTCAGTGTGCTGAGATGTGTGCCTGCGTGGGTTTTAGAGTAGGTGGTTGTTCTTGCTTCAGCCAGTGTGGACTGTGCAGTGTTGATTCATAATGTAATTAATATCACTATTTTATTATTTATTTGTTTTCTAGGTTATTGATTTTGATGTAAAGTCTCTCTAATAGCTGCAAGTACAAAAGCAGCTTCTGTTCTCAGTTTTGTAATTTATAAAAAAAAGGGGCATGCACAGGTGTGACTACAAATCTGCTTCCATTGCCTCCATTGTTCCATATACAGTTGCACAGCCTGTGTTCACCATCAGCAACACACATAAAACCTTAAGAGCGTTGATGTCCAGGGTTGTTTATCACCTGCTGGTTTATCGATTTGCGTTAAATGCATCAGAGCAAGTGACTGCTGACAGGTAACTAGTAATACTTTGTCCCTCAGGAGATGACCTATCTCTGCATTTCAGCAGCTGACCTGCCCACACAAAACCTGTAAGTACTCAGAGAGAGAGAGAGAGAGATATTGTGTGGGTGTCTGAGGATTATTTTCTTCAAGCTAACATGTAAATTATATGCTTTCACAAGCTCATTATTTAAGTGAACTTATTCTCTGAGTAGATCATGGATTCAGCTCTTGGTGCATGCACAAACACACAGTTGTTTTTAAGTGGGAAACTGGGGAAGACAAATCAAGAAAGTCAAGGTTGGTGCATGTATCAACAAGGGACACCCTGGTTTAGACATATTCAAACACAAATCTTCTAAGGCCAAATTCACATATCAGGCGGTCTTTTAGCAGGAAGGAAGTCTTGCAGCTCAGTTCTGCAGGTTTAGCACTATGGTTGGTGCTATTTATACCTCCCCCATTTATACACACACAGACACTTGCACATGGGCATTCACACACACACACACACACACAAACACACACACACACACACACACACACACGCATGCACACGCGCGCTAATACCCTTGTCACCCTTACTGGCCCAGTTGCCTCATACCTCTTAGGTTCAGACTGTTGAGGTGTTTGAAACCTGTTATGCGAAATAAGACACCAACTCTCTCAATCATGACATGAACACACCCCCATCTCCATCCATCCAGGATAAGAAACAAAAGGGTATGAAGTCAGCTGCAAAAAACATACACACGGCATGTACAAAAAAAACTTGTGTACACAACCAATCCACCTTTAGATGCATGCAGGAGCTCTAAGGTGTCAGTGAGGACAAAATAACAGCACAGCTCTGAATGCAGTTCTTGCTGTGTTTTCATAATAGTTTAATGTGGCCTATTATAACAAACATTTTTATGCTCCACAGGACTCAGCACTTTAAACAAAGTATAATGTTCATGCACGAGTCCCGCCTCAAAGGAGAAGGCTGCCTCGTTCACTGGTGAGAGCAAGACTGCTTGTTGTGTCTTTACTTCAAAGCTGGAATCAAGGTTCGCTCACAAAAACGAGAGATACTGAACTAGATAGCATTCCTCCATCTTTTTTATAATACAGTCATAGACGTGTTGAATATAAATGTGCAGTTTATCTAGAGCTGGAAGATAAACTGAGATCAACCAAGTAAACCAAGTGAACTCATGTGCAACTGCTGCACAGAGGGGATTAAATGATAAGCAAAAGTCTATTCTTGAACTTCCCAAAACTGAGTACAGTAACAAGTCTGACAACACTGTGTTTGTGTAGTGGGGTAGCTGACCATATGTTCACAAAGGAAAGTTGTATTTGGTTAGACAGAAGGTCTTCTCAGAAATACAGGGGAACAAGAGGCTATTTATAAGATCTGCACTGCCAAATGTTTCTCTACTATACGTATTGATTTATTGAATTCCATTCAGATATGTAGTGTGTAAGGTGTGTATTTATCACTTTCTACACCTCAGTCCCCTTATTCTACCTGTCTATCTGTCACTGTTTGCAGTCTGGATGGTATTGCCTGTCACCTGGTTTTGAATCTGGTTTTACACATTTAGGAAATGTTTACATGTCACAGTATCCTTGTTTCTGACGCACACTATTTAGGTTTCTCGAAACTTGGGATAATAATAATAATAATGCATACTTTATTAATCCTGTAAGGGATTCAGAAAAAACATATGCTAATCATGTAGTATAACTTCATGCATTTCATGCATCATACCATTTGTCCATCCCTCTCTTCTTACAGTTTGGCAGGTGTGTCCCGCAGTGTCACCCTGGTGGTGGCTTACATTATGACGGTGACAAGACTGGGCTGGCAGGAGGCGCTGGCTGCGGTGAGGGTGGTCCGGCCCTGTGCTGGCCCCAACCTGGGCTTTCAGCGCCAGCTCCAGGAGTTTGAGGCTACTCAAGCTGATCAGGTCAGTCCTAGGAATTGAGCGAGGATAAGATTGAGCATGAGAAAGTGTGGAATATATCAACGCAATACTGAATAGACATGTATATAGCTGTCTAGAGACAGTGAAAAATCAGTATTTAGCATTTTGTCAAATTCTTTACATTCAGTCATCAAAGGACAACGCTGTTTTCTTTTCTTGTAGTTCAGAGAATGGCTACAGAAGGAATATAAGGACAACCCCTTCAACGATGAGGCTGATCTACGTGACTTGCTTGCCAGGATGTCTAAAGTCAATGGTGAACGGGTGGAAAAACAGGCATCTACCCCAACTGGAGGTTTCTAATCAGATCTTTTGAATAAAGATATTTTGCTGCTCAACCTGGAGGATTGCACCAGCGTGTGATGCTACAGTATTCTGGACCTATCTGGAAGTCTAATGGGCTTTGGAGTGGACTATTATCAAGATGTTTATCGCTGTTGGAGTGATCCTCTAAATGCCATATATGAACACTGGAAGAGACAATTAACATGCACAGACATGCACATGTATACATTTTTAGCTCTGGTTGATGTTTGTGGTGCTGTGTTTTTTTTCTAATTTATGTGGGGTTTTTTTTGGCATTGTTTCATGATTTCAAATTCTGAAATAAAAGGAGTAAAGTCAAGCATTTTGTGAGTTTGTCAGTCGGTGGGCTGTCGTATCGAAGGTGATAAGAACACACTGTGCTGTGTTTACGTCTCTGTTTCCTGGTTGTCTTCCTGTTTGTCTAATGTGCAAGGGAGGTCATGCATGGTGACACTGAACACACCAAGATCATGTTCTTTTATCACTCTTTCTTCTCAATTGTGTTTAGAGACTATACAGCTATAAAAAAACATTACTTTCAGCATGGTGAGACATTGCATACAGTAGTCTTCTTCAGATAGCTGGGGATGCACATGGATAGCCACTGGAGGGCAGTAATACTAAAGTAGCCTAAAACACATTTTTCAGATTCAACAATGTCTCTTCTGACGTTGGTTCCTCATGCCTCAATTCAGCCTTTCCCCAATAACAAAATCAAGATCTAGCTATAGAAATTTCTAGTTAACAGTTGTCACTGGAAATTAGGTTGCACTTGTAGGCTTTTAGAAAAACAAAAAATACGTGTGGGGAAATATTTTTGTATTGGTGATATGCACAGGTAACGGTTCCATTCGTCCCGATTCCTGCTTAGGGTGTCACTAGAGGGATTCCCCACCCCAGTGCTGCGTGGGCGCCGAGTTTCACACTGAATTTCACAGAAATGAGCGCCTGATTGCTGCGCATCTCCTCTTGAGCTTCACAGAGTACGAGAGGCTCCTCCCAGTATCAAATCAAGATGTAATAACATTTAAGAATAGGACACCGAGAGCTTCAAAACAGATTTCAGCGGGGAGAGCTCGCGTGATCAACGGTAAGCGTCAGCAGCTCCTTTTCAACGAATGACTAAATAATGGAAACTTTTACCAATTTACCCCAGCAGTTTGAGTCAGGAGAAAATGCCTGATGTCAGTCACTCACCTCTGTACAGTATCGAGTCTAAAGATAATAGCTTTGTCTTTTAACTTAGAATTTCTGGTAGGCTAATAGCATACATTTTATTATTAAAGTTGAATTAATATCCTACTTAACTGATGATATTAAGTTTCAACACTTGACTTGACCATACACTGTATTGTGTTGACACTATTGTATTTAGATTATAGCTATTGTTACATGACTTGTGTTTCTATGTATTTATTCGTTTATTTAATATTTTATTCGTTTATTTCATTCATATTATTCCAGGGACAGTGCACAGCTGCTTAGCTGTACCAGAGTTAACTGTAAGATAATTTACATGTAGTCCAGATAAAATGTTTTCACAGTGATTGCTAATATTACATCTATAGGGCTACAGAGGAGAAGCTATGTGGAGCACTAACTAACCATGGCATCTCTTTTATCACTAAAAGAAGTGTAATTGGAAAGTAATATTAACTAGGAATCGTAATAATCTTTTTTCTCTTTTCTTAATTATGTGTATGTTTTATACACGTGGGCACATGCATGTAGATATGTATGTATACGTGAATATATATATGGATATGCACTATGATCAGTAACATCTAAACTGGTAGTGGTGTAAAAAGGTCGAGAATTGTGTCAAGATTTTTAAAGAACACAAATCAATATTGACACAATAAAATATAAAAAATAGTGATAATGATACTTAAACAGTTTTAAGTTGAACCTAAAATTCTAATCAACTGTCTTCTCAAACTTATTTTCTCATTTTAATTTAAATGAGTGAATCTTACATTATAAAAAAGTAGAATTTCACGTAACTACGTCCCCTTACTGTGCCTACTGTTGCTTTATTAGATTTTTGTCTTTGCAGAGATGAACCTAGATGAGGACAGTGGAATGTCCGTCAGCTGTGGCAACGGCAAACTGAGACAGTGGCTGATTGATCAGATTGACAGCAGGATATATCCTGGCCTGATTTGGGAAAATGAGGAAAAAAGCATCTTTAGGATTCCGTGGAAACATGCAGGAAAACAAGACTATAACAGAGAGGAGGATGCTGCGCTCTTCAAGGTCAGACTATCCCATCTACCCTCTCACACTGCACATGAAGCCTCTAACAGTAGCATTTTAAACAACCTATTGCTTATGAATTACCAACAAAATGTAGTACTTATTCTAAAAAGGAGATTTTGTTTACTTTTTTCAAACTTTTTTTTTAACATAGGTATGACTAAAGAGGAAGTGTAAATGACTCTATTCAATGATTGTTTCAGGCATGGGCATTGTTTAAGGGAAAATATAAGGAAGGTGTCGACAAGCCAGATCCCCCCACCTGGAAAACAAGACTACGCTGTGCTCTTAATAAAAGCAATGACTTTGATGAGTTAGTGGAAAGAAGCCAACTAGACATCTCAGACCCCTATAAAGTCTACAGAATCATTCCAGAAGCAGCCAAAAGAGGTACGTGTATGTACATTTCATCCATCAAAAATGCTGTGAGAATTACATTTAGCCACCCATGATGTGACAGGTGAGTTAAATAGATTATGGTTGAAATGTGATAATAAACTGTAAAATCCGAAGCCGTGCCAAAGCAATGGTTCATTTGCATATCTGCATTTTACACAGCATCTCAGACTATTGGCAACTTTTCACATACATATGCACCACTGCAGTAGTTTCTGATGAGGCAGGAAGCACAAAGGAAGCCAAAGCATGTACCAAAAAGGCCGTAGTGCTTTTTTTAGAGGGCTTCGGTTACTAAGCTCAGGGCGCACATAACACAACCAGGCGACCTCCAGCCTTGCATAACTAAGTGTCTGCCATCATACAACAGTTTCTGTCACACCAGAGCAGGTCTTGCTATCTGAGCTAACACATCAAAATCAACAGGATTCAGCCTCAGTCGTCTGTTGCCCTTACTTTGCAAATACACCCCGTCCCAAATCACCCTGTCACTTAAATGAAAATAGTAGGACCTCACAAAACATGGAAAAAACATATTCACACTTTGAACCTGCCAACATGAATTAGGTTAGTTAGGTTCACAGAATATTGTGTCTCATATACTCTCAATTTATTGTTAATCTGCACAATAAAGCAATGTTATGATACTGGACTATATTCAAAGATGTCAGTTCTGTTTTTTTGTGGGATGGAGATGCATAGTTTTCACAACACAGCATGGCCAATATTGTGGACCAATTATCTAACAAATGTATTTTTGGTTTTGTACATTTACAGGAATGAAAATGAGTGTAGAGGAGACACCATCACCTATAAACTCCCTTGGCTATATTCCTCCATATACGTCGATGCACAACCAGGTCAGCAGATTGATTTTGTGGCTGCTGCATGCTATAGACTGGTCCGAGCATATATATTAATCTGCAGTATATATATATATATATATATATATATATATATATATATATATATATATATATATATATATATATATATATAATATATTGATGATTGCAAGTGTCTTGGTTTAATGACATCTTCTCCAAGTGACCATCCCTGTGGTTCTTTCTCAGGTATCTGGCTATATGGTTTCTCAGGAGAGAAGGGACTGGAGGGATTACTCAACACCAGAACAACAACCTCTTGCTCCTCCACATCACCATGGGCCACATGCAGAGCTGCAGTATGGTCAGTGCCACTACCCGTCACCTTTCAGTCGGGCTTGGCCAGGGTCACACACAGAAAATGGTAAGATATGGCCAGGATTATAAAATGATAGAGGGAATAGATAGATTTAATCATGTGTTACACTGTGCATGTAAGTATGACTGTATTGTTTACATACTGTATATTATGCAAATAATGGCATCGATTTTCAACACCTAGCCGTGACACCCTGTGATTCTTTTTATCAAACGAGAAGTCTGAAATGGAATAGTCACTTTACTGACACTGAAAATGTAAAGAGAGTTTGTAATAACGCTTATATGTTTCATCGTGTAATGCTCTGATCCATCTATGAACTGAGCCTTTAACAGATCCTAAGGTATTATCATAGATTGTTCAAAATAGAGTAGTATCAGTGATTTGTAGGGTGTTAGGTAATTTAAAATGTCAGTGGAATTTAAATTTGATCTTTAAGGTGGAAAAAACCTGTTAGGTTAGGTTTGGGTGATAGATAACCCCCATGGATGTAATCAAGTGAGGTAATTGGGAAGCACAAATTATAGTGGAAGAAGACTCACTGTTAATTTTAATAGTGTTAATCATTACTGCAATATCAAGGTAAAGAATTACCATATAAAGTAAGGGCTGGGCAGTGTATCGATAGTATATTGACATCGATATATGAGGCTAGATATGACACAAGTGTTGTCTTTTCCAGGTTTTAAAGGCTACATTACAGTAAAGTGATGTTATTTTCAGAAATTACCAGACTGTTCTAGCTGTTCTATTATTTGCTTTTAACCACTTGTTCATTATATCATTACATCCACATTACTGATGATTATTTATCAAAAATCTTATTGTGTAAATGTTTTGTGAAAGCACCAATAGTGAGCCCTATAATATCGCTGCAATATCGATATCGAGGTATTTGGTCAAAAATATTGTGATATTTGATTTTCTCCATGTACAAAGAAAAAAACTAGCTGAACGTAGCTAGCTGTAAAGTCATTATGCTTAGTACCATGCAAATGGTGTATTGGCCATAGATTAATTAAATAAGGCAACACTGTATACTGTACTTGTATACTATTTAAAGGAAATATTTTTATATATTGCTACCTTTGTATTTTAGTCAGTACAGTCTTGATAAGGTGTTAACTATTCATTGCATGAAAAGCATGCATTTGAATGTGTTTCTCGTGATGCTCAAGAAACCCAAAGCAAATTCTGGGATACAAAACAGTTCAATTATATCATATTGAAAGGATATACATGCATAATGCCCATGGTGCTAATGCATTTGCAGGCTGAAGAGATGGCAGAAGTAATGGAGAAAGTGATAGATATGTTTTGTGCATGACTGAAATATGTGTGAAACATGTGAATTCTGTGCCATATCTACTGCAAGGCTCCAAAAAAGTTATGGATTTTTCCCAGTTTCTCCAGGCTTGATTTTGTTCCATATTCCACTTCAAGAATAAAGAAAACCCATCCCTGCAAAGAAGTGGCAGAATTCCCTTTGACAGTCAATACCCATTATTTATTTAATTTATTTTCCACAGGTTTTCAGCTCTCCTTCCACACCTACTTTTCAGAGTCCCAATCGCCCGTGTATTCAATCGATCAAAACAATGCCATAACAGGTAAAGAATCATCTCGGGCTCATTTAAAGACAAATGGACACAGACATTCACTCACATGCTTGTTTACTATTTTGAAAAGAAAAGAAACTACAGATAAGAAACTACAAACACTTTGTACAACACCTACTTACTTCCCCATTCTGAACTCAGAGCTGCAGGCCATGCAGGTAGTTTCTTTTTAATCTATCACATGATGATAGTTTTAAAAAAGGGTTAACAAGATGCTTGGAATGATGAGAGAATTGAGTAATACTCTGCATGCCAAGATTACTGAGAATTGTGTTTTATTTAAGCTTGACATTTCAGGGCCTCCATCTGATCAGGCTGGAAGGCTCAAATGTTTTCTACAATGATCCATTAGCTAAATGCTCGTCTCTTTCTTCCAGATGTCAGCCTGCATGTGTCCCTATACTACAGAGAGTCTTTGGTGAAGGAGGTTACCACCACCAGCCCAGAAGGTTGTCGGATCACCTCTCCTTCCTCCTCCTCTCCATCCTCTTCCTCCTCTTCTTCCCCATGCCCAGAGGACAAGCTTCACAGCGGGGCAGAAATCATTCTTTTTCCATTCCCGTACCCTGAGTCTCAGAGGCAGGGTGCTGAGATGCTTCCTAATGTACTGGAGAAGGGGGTGCTTCTGTGGATGACACCTGATGGGTTATACGCTAAGCGCCTCTGCCAGGGACGAGTGTACTGGGAAGGACCTCTGGCTCCATATATGGATAAACCCAACAAGCTGGAGAAGGAGCAGCCATGCAAACTGTTTGACACCCAGCAATTCCTTATTGGTAAGCGCTAATATGTTTCTGTTGTGTTTTATTCAAACCTGCAGGTTTGGACACAATGGCAAAAACACCTGTGCAATATGATGCAGTTCAATACGATACCCCTGCAATTGAAAATACTTTTGTTAAGTTTATATTGTTAGAAAAGTAGTAATGTCATAAAATAAAAGTGAAAGTCCTGTGTTTAAAATATTACCTTAAAGGTGCAATATTTAAAATATTTACTGTATTTAATCAAAAAATTACCACAATGTGTCATCAGATATTAAGGAAACATGCTAAGTTGAAATATTATGTTTTATGACAACAATGCTAAAGCCATTATTTTCTCCTTTTGAAATTTCCGGTCCATGACGGAATTTCTGTTTGTGTTTTGGCCTTTGTGTTGATATCAACTGCCTATTTTGATAGCCTGGCCGGGTTGCCAGATATACCTGTAAAAACGCAAACCCATCTCGCTACAGCTATAGTACAGCCATGGAATCAGCAAACAAACAAACAAGATCAACGGCGATAGATTAATTCAATCCGCGAAAAAAACAAAAACAAACTTGCCATCTTTCTAAATGGTTGCATTATAACCAGAGACGATGTAAAACAAGGGTAAACATTGGAGATGTATTTAAAAGATGGAGACAGCTTAGAGCCTAAAAGGACACCAAGTTGACTATTTCCTCCGTAACAGGTAAGCATTGAGCTTCATTCATTTGTATCACGGCTAACGTAGGGAAAGTCATTTTCATTAATTTCAACATTCATGTGCTCACATTAAATTACGTAGAGTACTCAAGTTAGTTACTCGCAAAAAAGATTTAGACACAGCCGGTGAAGTGATCCTGACTGGTGCTAACGCCAACATGCTAATACACGCTAACTGCTAACGTACGATCCATGACACATGCCAGAAACTGCATGCAACATGCAATTTTACTTTGGCAAAACACCCCGTAGCCTGAATTGTTGGATTGGGACACAGTGTTCTCTACAGGTCGCGGCTTTCCATCCATCCATCCATCTTCATCCGCTTATCCGGGGTCGGGTCGCGGGGGTAGCAGCTGCAGCAGGGGACCCCAAACTTCCCTTTCCCGGGCCACATTAACCAGCTCCGACTGGGGGATCCCGAGGCGTTCCCAGGCCAGGTTAGAGATATAATCCCTCCACCTAGTCCTGGGTCTCCCCCGAGGCCTCCTCCCAGCTGGACGTGCCTGGAACACCTCCCTAGGGAGGCGCCCAGGGGGCATCCTTACCAGATGCCCGAACCACCTCAACTGGCTTTGCAATGTATATAATGTTATGTTATTGTGGCTAACGTTACCATCGCCAGCTTCAAGGTTATTATATGTTGGACAGTAAGATGATTCCCACTTTCTTATGAACTGGCATGCAATGCAACCATAATGTGTAATGTATTGACTTACAGTGTACAGATATGCTGTATAACGGGTCTGGAAGTAGTAGTGCCGACAACTCCCCCCTGCAGAAATTGTTCCCTCACTACTGTTCAGCGGGCGTAGCCAACAAACAGTGACTGTGCCCTGGGTCTGCTGTTGCAGTGACATTAAGCCGAGAAAAGGTGGCTGTCAGTTGGGCACAAAGCTTTTTAGCGGTCTTTGTTGTTACGGTTAGTCAATAAAAGGTGAGAGCATGGGAGCATGGGCTTTTATAACCGTCAACATAGCAGCATCTAGCAACTCCGCTGCGCTGTGGTATGTGTGAGACGGCAATGTGAGACTAGCATCAAGCTAACATTGACATTGTGTGACATTGGGTTTAGCGTTCTCAACCTGGCAACTCCTATGAACTTCGACGCTAGGGAGGAGGGGGCGGGGGAGACGACTCTTTTCAGTATTTTGAATTTGGACTGCAGTGACCATTTTCAACGCTAGCTGCAGTATTACCTATTGGACCTTTAAGTTAAAGGTAAACTTTATTAATGCACATTTGCCAACTATTATAACTTCTCCTCAGAGGTAAAGTGTTATCACGTATGCAGCAATTTGAACTACTTTATATACAGTTTTGTAGTTTGATCTATAGGATGCATCATATTTTATAGGACATATAGGATCATATGTTTAATGTTGTAAAATATGAATCTGCAAAGTAACTAGTAACTTAAGCTGTCTGATAAATGCAGTGTTGTCAAAAGCACATTTCTCCCTAGTAAAGTATAAAGTGTAGCATGAATGGACTCCAGTAAAATAAAATTGTAATAATAATAAAATTGAAGTACTGTAATTAAGTAGGCTAAATGTACTTAGTTATTTTCCAGCACAGGTGTTGAGTCAAATTTATTGGTAATAAATGGTTAAAGCCAATAGTTTGAGGTACCATTGTATTATGGTTGATCATATTGCAAGTAAGCGTAACCATAAAACGCTATATAAATTAATTATTATTATTATTATTATTATTATTATTATTATTAATAATACTAATAATAATAATAATAATAATATGTGTTCACAGTATTTTGTCCACTGGTGTTTGCACCAGGGTTTGAGTCTAACATTTTGACCAAAACAAAACTTAACAAATGACATGACTGAATCTGACTGTACACTGTATTGTGTAGATGCTCTTTGGTAATGGATGATAATGGATTTGGGTTTGATTGCTTGTTAAACTCTTTAAGCGATTAGAATAAGTAATGCACTAATAACCATGCTGCTTCAGCTATTTACAGTATGACGATGGTTGTAGTCATGTTGATAATGGCTGTGATGTTAATGATAGTGATGAAGGAAAGGCTGCAGGTGCTTCAGCTGGGTAAGTCCCTCACAGTGTTGAAGTAGCACTAAAAATCTATAGTCACATTCTCAGCAGGGGGCCAAAGTCTGTGAAGTCCCCACCCACCTCCTGTGGTCCACCACACTGTATGACAAGATTGAGTTTTCTCTGCCAATTTACAATGACATTTCCATTATCGACATCAGTGGTTTCCAGAAAAGTCTTGATGATTAGGGAAAGTGTTGTGTGATAGGTAGCACATAGTGGATTTGTTGTAGGTAATGCACCTCATTGTCCTTTTCTTGTTCCTCTTCTCCCAGAGCTTCAAGATTTTGCCCATAATGGCCGACATTTACCGAGACACCAGGTGGTGCTATGTTTTGGAGATGAGTACCCCGACCCCCAGCGCCCGAGGAAGATGATCACAGCACAGGTACCCACACTACAAAGCTTTACCTAGTAATTGAAAACAGATTTCAAAGCATAGGAGCTATTCTCAGGTGGTGAAATATATTTTAATTATTTATCACTCTAATAACCTTAGCTAATGCATATGGTATGACTTCAATACTGTCTTACAACACAAAATGTCAAAATTATATTAAGTCATTAAAGTAAGTTCAGACCTGAATCTGATTCTTTGTTTACACATATTATACCATATATGTGTGTAATTTCTGTGAAAACACCTTAAATTTGCACTTACTACAAAACAGAGCTAAAATAAAGGCTAACCACAGTAAAGGCAGCTAAAGCAAGAGCCCTATATCATGCTACCTGGTGAGTTTTAGCTAGCCTTAGCTAAAACTAAAGATAAACAGCTCCTACTAAGGCTAATTAGCTTAGCTATTTGAATTCATGCAATTCAGTGTGGTTAAGCTACCATTAAATGTATTAAAATGTAAATAAATTCATTATATTGAATTCAATGAAAATATAAATAGTAGTCGAGTCCAACAGACAGACAACTAGCAAAACATATTAATGGACTGTAAATAATCACAATAAAGTAAATAAATGTATGAGAACTTATTCACAAGAATGCTGAAAGAAATATGCATATTTTAGGTATTATGTAGGTTCTATGGTAATTAAAAAAATGTGGGAACCTGAAAAGGCAATAAATGAAGGCATTACAATCGTTGGTAGGCTACACAGTAGCCTATGCTAGCCACCAAACCATCTTTCTAGTTCACTGCTTCTTTAGGTACTGCTCTCTTCCTTTGTAGGACACAATAGGATAACATGCTTCAGCAGTCACAGGCATATTTCATAGACCTAATTTCGTTTTAGGTGGAGCCAGTGTTTGCCAGAAAACTGGTGTGCTATTACCAGCAGAACAATGGCCACTACATGCGGGCTTTTGATCACATCCAGGAACAGAACACATCTCCAACAAACGACTACCCTTCCCAGAGATCTCTACAGCATATTCAGGAGTGACACACATATACACACACACACACACACACACACACACACACACACACACACACACACACACACACACACACACACACACGCATGCAAGAGGGCATGAATGTGAAAGTAAACCACTTGCCGTTTCTCACCCCTTTTGACTGTATTGCTGTGTACTGTAAATGATAGAAGCTATCATGATACTGAGGGGTAGAGATGGGGAAGACCCTGTTGTTTTCACTTGCACACCTATGCGTTGTAGTCTTTCTGTCTGTGACTGTAGAGTAATGTATTTTTTTCTCTCAAGTATTATTGTGACAGTGTGAAGGATGCGGTTTGAGGGTGGGGGGGATGAGGAGAGCGGAGGGCAACTGAGACAGGAAGTACTCGCACAGGTGCACAGGAAGAATGGCCCCTAAGACAAACACTGCTATGTCAAAGGGACAAAACAGAGTATGAATGACTATTTATTGCATTTTCACAGGTAACAGTTGATGCTCACACACTGAAGTGGCATGTTCACAAACTCTGCCTTTTAAACTCAGTTGACACAGCTCCTTTTGTGATTCAAAACTGTTATTACATACAGGACTTGATGTACAGAATAATAAAATTTGCTTAGGTGAGCAAGTGAACAGTCAACAATATCAATGCTTGGTCCGTTGTAGACCTCAATTCTGGTTTTTATCGCAAAAAAGCAAGCTACAACTGAAGTTTGAGAGAAATCGATGTTATCACTGGTCTGGTGTAGTAGAGAAAGCTTTTATCACACATTTTTTATATCTTGGCTGCTACATACAGTATGTTGCAGGACGCACTTACGGAAATCTATTTCTACTGAATCTGGCCAGCTTTTAAAAATATCACATTCATTTAAATTACATCAAACTGAACAAACACCTAAAAGGGATCACAAGATAATCTAAGAAGTCCCCAGATGATTACAGAGATAGTAAAAAACATTTTTTATTTGCTGCATAATATCATGTCTATTAATTTTCTCTTATTTTTCTTGTAAAATAGTGTATAGTTTTACTTTTTCAGGTCTCTGAAACAATCAGATTTCAAAACTCAATTTGTGATTGAACGGGTAACAACTTATGGACATGAACTTGTGTTTGCAAGTAGACATGGCTTTGTATTAAATTCTCACAAGCGAAAAAATGTGGGGGACCACTAGCTTATAACACATTATCAGAGAGCAGCTTGGGCATCAAGGTCTGTGTCACCAGAAAGAGTGGGTGACCTTGACCTTTTGGACTGTTGACTGGAAAAATCACACTCATCCTGTAACTTGCAAGAAAACTGGACCATTTCCTCTTCACCTGAAACTTTAGGCCTCACAAATGGGAAGAAAAACTACCTTTGTGGTCTGCGTGCAAGTTTAGCCAGGGAGGAGCTCTCTGGTTCCCATGCCGGAGATACCCTGAGTTCCCTGAGATACTGTTGAGGTTCACTGGATGTAACGTCCATACAAAAGCTATCATAAGATCCTAACAACCTAGTTAAGAATGTATCATAAGACATACCTATCCAATAGTGAAAATAATGCAATTCCTCATGCTGTCAAAGTCCTACAGGCTCATGCATCAAGGGATAAAGGTTTTATTATGTTTTTCTTCTGTGGTCCAGAGTTTCGATCTCTGCATTTACTTCCTTCACACTTCAACCACATCACTTTCGCAATGGCTTCAAAAATCTGACCAAAATCACAGGCGGGAATGTTATTTATTTTTATTTTTTTGGGTGCGTGTCTAAACCATAACTCATTTTTATTCTCACACATATCAGCCGGTCTGATTCTGTGCTGGTTGAAATTTTGTTTTACATTACTTCACAGTCAGACATTTAACTCATTCAAAATCAAATCTTAATAGTGAAAACATTACCAGCTCAACACTGTGTATGTGTGTGTGTGTGTGTGTGTGTGTGTGTGTGTGTGTGTGTGTGTGTGTGTGTGTGTGTGTGTGTGTGTGTAGTAAAGGGCCATGTGTGTGCATGTGTGTAGGTGGGTATGCATGTGTCACACAGTTGCACTATTACTGTTATCAGGAATTGACATTTATGGACTCAGGATAAAACACCTACATCAGTGACTCAAACACAGATACGCACACCCATTTCACATCACATTTTACAGTTACAGTAAAACATTCAGGAAATCATAAAATAAGTGCATACTAAAGAAAATAGTTCTAGCATTTTGTACAAAATATCAGAATAATGACAAGGAATAGAGATTATAAGGAGATTGATTAATATAAAATTGCCACATGATTTATTTTTAAATAAACATATCAATCTTCTACTACTTATGTCTGCTGTGCTGTTTTGTCTTTGAGCTCTTTTTGATTTGCAAACAAAAGGAGGGAGAATGAGAGTCATAATTGGTAAGAAAATGAAGAAAAAAAAGACTAAAGAAAAGCACATTCACACATTTGACATGGTGTTTCCCCCCTCTGCAGGAAGCCACATCATTTGTAGTCAGGCTTCAGTTTTTCCGCCCCATATGAGCCGTTACTCCAATTGACATCGCCTTGGCCCTTCAGTCGAAGCTTTGGAGCGAACAGTTTAGTCAATAACCCAGACAGGTTTTTACAGAGAAATGAAACTACCATGAGCATACCACATGCAACACTTTCTCCAAAAGAAAGTTCCATTTTGACTCAGTGACTATGATTAATCTGTCTGGGCAGATAGTGATACATAATACAGTAATATGCTGCATAAATCTTTTTGACTAATGTTTCCACTTCAAAAAAGAAGCAACAAAATGTGTCACAAAAATCACTGTAACATTGAGGGCCTATGTGTTGTATAAATATCTCTCATCTCATTCTGTTATTACTTTTACACGGATCATATTATCTGTTGGGGGTTTCACTGCAATTACAGTGGCATTGATCACACTTACTGTACATGTTTATACTTTTGAACTGAGATTCTCTCATGTTTTTTTTTATAGTGAGTCTGTTATTCCAATTTTGAGCTACATATTTAGAAAACATTATTGACTTGTTTATCTGTTTTTGTACAGTGTGTTTCATACTACATCAAGGCTCTGAGACAAGAAAGAAGTGAGGGTATACCACAATAAAACCTTAGTAATGTTTTGCTGACATCTGCTGGTTAGTGTAATTGCAGCTAAACAAAAAGCTCTGAATTTGAGGGTCGGCAAGATGATTAACAAGAAGAACTAAACGTGTTTCTGCTCCATAGAATAATGTTTATTTCTAAAGACATGTATCGATGATTTCTTCTCATTAAATGTGATTATTATAGTTTTTCTCAAAAAAAATATTGAATCTTTGATGAGTTGTGATATGACTATTGCTTTAAAGGACAACAAGCCAAAACAATTGGGAACCACTGAGATAGAGTCCAGGGGGCCCTATGCTAACTCCTAAGTCAGGCTTAAGGTATTACTACTACTACTTTCAAGCTCCAGGTAAAATACAGCTGACTGTTGTTGTGGGTTGTCATACATCACTCTAGGCATTGTACATACATTAGTGTTGGTGGTCATAGTATAAAATAATTCAATTCAATTCAATTCAACTTTATTAATCCGACTAGGGGCAATTCATCAAGACTACAGCAGCTACAAACAACACACACATACACAGCACACACGCCTACATATAGGCCTACACCCTAGAGTAGTTATCCAATTTGAGAAATTGGGGGCATGAGGGTACTTTATACCTATCTGTAGCTGTCATATGGTGTCTGACATCAAATGGAGTCCAGGAGTTTAAAGAAAAACAAAAAGAAGAAAAAATCTGCTCCCCCTGCTGGTAAGATTCCCTTACATTTTAAAACCCTATCCCTGAGAACATACCTTTGGTAATTCTACACTAGACTCAGAGTCTATGACCCCAGTTTGTTTAGTGTCAGACCTCTGCCCTGGATTTGATGACAGTCCTGTTTAACCCTAGTAAACTCTGGCTGATCCTGCTTGTTGACTCCCATGGTTAGAAAGGTGTTGACCTCATTCTCCTTTTTTCACAAATGTTGACCCCTGAATATGACACAGCAAATCATCACTTACAGGCCAGGCCCACTGCTAATGCTGTGTTTTAGGAAGCAGTAGCTGATGGGAACCAATACTGAGATACATTGTTGGCAGATGAACAGAGGACAATACAACTGAACTGTTTAGGTGTGACTGAGTACACACACATACACACACACACACACACACACACACACACACACACACACACACACACACACACACACACACACACACACACACACACACACACACACATAATTACTCTCTATTATACTTTAATGTAAGTCCTTATGTTATTCTTATTCTTATTAATAATAATAATAATAATAATAATAATATAATAATAATGATAATAATAATAATGATAATAATAAAACCTATATTATGAATTATCTGGATATGACCTACACAAGACATGAGAATGTCTCCCCCATCACCAGTAAATAAAATCTTTATCACCACAATTAATCAGATTGAATTGTTTTCAGATGTCTGTGTTTATCTGAGGCTCTTCAGATAACAATGTACTTGACCCAATACTTTATGATGGCAGGAAAGCAGTTGTCGGATAAGGAGCAGCAAAGTAATGGAAAACAATCAGATGACTCGGGACACGAGTGTAAACAGATTAGGGTTGATAAGCAGAACAATATGGTGGTCTACCTGGCATTCATGCAAGGGGATGGGCTGCTTGTTTAGTTTGGCTGGCAACTCGCTGGCAACTCGCAGAGGTTTTGGATTTTAAGGATGTTACACTTATACGTCTTTAGACAAAGTAGGACATTTTTCACCATAATCTAGATTTCCTCATGAGACACATAACAGAGATACAAAGTAAATAGTTACCAACCAACTAAGAAAAAGGGACTGTCCATGTATATTCGTGCAGTAAAATAAATGACCAGCAGGGAGTGATGTATCATTGGTTGGTTGCTGCACTTGCTGAAGAGAGTGGAAATATGTATACTCTACATGCAAAAAAAAACAACTGAAAAAAACAACAACATGAAAACACATGATGTTCACACATTTGGGTGCATTCACAAACCCTTTGATCACTCTTAATGGCCCATGGACGTTACTACCTGTAACACGCCTGCCTCAACATACAAACATACATCCACACATGCAGGAGTGCACACACACACACACACACACACACACACACACACACACACACACACACACACACACACACACACACACACACACACACACACACACACACACACACACACACACACACACACACACACACACACACACACACACACACACAATTATTATAATGAATTCCCTTACTTAATTGATTTGGATTCATTAACATTTTCAATGCTCTCTAGATTTCCTCCTATCAAGCGAAAGACTTTGGGATTCTCTTTCTTTCATTTTCTATCTTTCTAAACACAGATACTTTGTTTTGTGTGTCAAGTGACATGCAGAACCAGGGTTGACAGAGAGGCGGAGTGGTCAGAGTGACAGCTCGTGGACTTGCGTGAGAGTGACTCAGGCTGTTCTCAGACTCTGTGTGGTCTGGGTGTGTGGTCTCCAGCTGACGGGCAGGGAGGAGGATGGGAGAGCCCTGTGTGTGTGTGTGTGTGTGTGTGTGTGTGTGTGTGTGTGCGTGCGCGTGCATGCATGCTCATGTGTTTACTTTATCCAGAGTCAGGTCCAGGCTCTCTGTAGCCATGGCTTGACTAGAAAGCTCTGCCTTCCGCCACTCAGCAGTCCCGGTCTAAAAGATAAACACACACTGCCACCACTCTGACATGGCTCATCTAAGGATAATTTTTATCCATGTATACATATAGGACCTGAGAGACCTTTAGGTTAGAGGGTCTTAGGCTAGTGTAATTTCTGAAACTATAGCCTTGTATGGAGTAATTGTTCAACTGCTTTCCCTTACATTATTGGATAAAAAATTGACACAATTCCTTAATCTTACCTACAGATTGTATTGATGGAAATTTAGCATATTTGCAATTGTCACATACGTACATTTAACTTTTTTTTTAACATATTAATTTTTTTTCATCAACTATTATTTCTTATTAATTTTTATCCTTTATATTTCTTTTTTCTAATTTAGCACACCCTACACATATTACTTGTACTGTATATCTGACATAAACCTATAAATCCTTGAATCCTGGTTGATGACCAGATTCTTTTTTTCCATTTATGCTCTGAAGTAAGCCATGCATAAACGATGGTTCTCTGACTCTGAATATTTATAATTTTTATGGTATTCCTGATGCGCTAAAAGAGTACAGCTCAGTTTATTTATGCATCTGAAATATTTGTCCCATCTTGAATGAATCTGGGTTTTATGTTTTGGTTTTCATCTTTTCTTTTTTTTCTTGTTTGTGAATATTTTGGCAAGTGTGTTATGTGTATGTTGTTTGTGACAAAATCAAATAAATTTGCTCTTCTGTTATTTTATTATTATTTTTTCATGTCTTATTATTTGTGATTTAATCAGCAGACAGACCCAAGTAATAAATCAAAGGCATCACCAATCATTTAATGGTCTTGCCTTAATGATCATTAAGTGCAGATTCACAGTAAAGGAAATTAGACCTCATACATCCTCCATCACGCTTCCCTCCTGCACACACACATTCAAACGTTGGGCTATTCTACACTTCTCTCCCTCTCCCACAGCAATCTCAAGGGAAGGCTGTGTAATGCAGCACTGCTGAGAACGCGCCATGAAAATATAAATACAACCTCGCCGCATTTCAACCATGTAAATAAACAGGGCCACCCAAATTTCCAATTAGAGCTGGTGTGGAAGCAGGAAATGGGGTAGACAAGAAGAGACCACACCCCCTTCTCTCACTCCTGCAAAGGGTCCAGGTCCCAGGTCCAGGTTAGGCCAGGCAGTTCTTTTTCACTGTTCGTATATACACCTATGAAAAGTAATGCGCTATTTAATTTGTATATAACCCACATAATCGTGAGCCAGGATGTACAAGCTGCCTCTAAGGAGGAAGTCAGGTGATGTAGCATAAAGAGCAACAAAGTCAGTGTAAGGAGGAGGTCGTAGGACATTCGTAGGATAACGCATGGGAAATTGTGCATAACATTTAGTAAGCTATTAAGATATTATTGATATGTTGGACAGGGACATGGGACAGAAGCAGAAGAAGGGAATACAGCATTCAGCACCCCACTTAAGGCTGTTTTTGCATATCCCTCTTCAGCTCCACTATGTGCCTACTCATTACCCTTTCAAGGATGGGACTCACAAAGACTTCCACAATATTCAGATATGGTCATGGAACAAATGTGTGGGATTTGATACTATACCTATGAAATTACTATAATCTTGGTAATGCATAAGATCTTTGTGTCTCAACCTCATGAACATTTAATTTACTTCATTTTGAGAAACCAAGCCTTACACCAGCTTGCCTTATCAGTTCCATCAAGGTTATCAGGCCATTCCTATCTGGTTGAAATGAAGCATTCTCTCTGTATTCCACGACTTCTTGGAACAGCTAGGCACTGTTATTACGCATCTAAGCACTGAGACCACCCAGGAGCTGGGGTCCAGTTGTGCGAGGCAGGGTCCTTGTTGAAAGAAAGACAAGCCTTGGGATGGTGCTTTGATAGTGTAGCAAGGTTCGCTATCGCTGCCGGATCAAAGTCTGATAGAATCGCCTGGCACTCATAGGTCGAACTCAATCACTGCTTCAGCTGTGGTCAGTTGGCAAACATCATGGGGCCTATTAGTTAACATAAACATACAACTTAGTGAAATTACCCCAGAGAGTCAAAGAGCTGTGTCATGAAAGTCACTTTCACTCCAGATATGGCTGTAAGGGATATCACCACATGTCTTAATGATTATAATTTACCCGGAAAGGGCAGAGCTCATTTAGATAAAGTCTTAGGGAAGACACTTAGGTAATAATTTGTATGCAGCACAGTTGGACAACTTTGACAGTGTGTCCTGTTGAGTTGTCCTTGGATGGCACCAACACAGATACCCCAAAACGGTGTATTTGGAGCAAATCCTCCCCCATTCATCACACATTGTTCAGTGTTTATGTTTGATAGGTCTCTGACTGCAGTGTCTCTTCCCTCACAAGCTCCAAAACAGCCATACAGGAAACAGACAGTATAAACACAGGGCTCAGCAGATCCTCTCTTGCCTTCACTATGAGCTGCAGAACCTCATTGTACACATGCAGAGACACTGGCTACTCATTTTGAGAGAGTTTGTAAAACCATGAGCCGTCACTCAAGTAGAATTTCGACCAACTTCTGGTGAGGGTAACAGATTCACAAATATTTGCTGGAGACCGTGTTGTTCTCTTTTACTGACAACATGATGCATTTCACTGAGAGATCATGCCATATAGCTCTGACAGATTTGTCTGATGTTATGTAAGCTGAGAACAAGAGTCTTTAGCCATGCTTGTGGCTCTCTGAGGCTGCACTTATCTGGTACTTTGAGCCACATGCTAAGGTCATCATGCTAAGTAACATGGTCACAGTGACAATACATGCTGATGTTTAGATGTTTAGTAATGTTCACCATCTTAGTTGCTACTTAGCGCTAGAAACCAAATACAAAAGTAGCTGATTGGAATGTCATTAGTTTTCCAGGTATTTGGTCATGAACCAAAGTATTGGAGAAATTGAAAATTTGACTTTATGATAGTGCTCGTGAAAACGTTACGAAATCACTAAAGCAACATAAATATATCAGAACCCAATTTCAATCCAGTAGTTGTTGAGATATTTCACTCAAAACCACAAATGTCAACTTCATGGCGCCACTAAAGGAAAAGTCAGGAGATCACCAAAGTCATTAGGATTCATCATCTGGGAACCATGATTGTCTGTACAAGCATTTGTAGTGCTTTATCATCTTTTAGGTGTTGAGATATTTTATCTGTATAAAATTCCATGATAATCTATCAAATAGTTGGTGAGATGTTTTAGTCTGGATCAAAGTGGTGGAGCGACTGACTTTGTTATCCCTAGAGAAAATTGTAACATGACAGAGGATGTCACATTGGAAGTTAGTCAGTGAGATATTTCAGAATCAGAAAGCTGGGTATCATCATGGAACAGTCAAATCCTAGAGATATACAGTCAGGTCTCTGGGTTGCTACGTGATGTTCCACAGTTCAGGATTCAAACTGCCAGACTGGATTCAGAATATGGGAAAACACAATAGCGCAGCCTTAATTCTTAAGTGCACCGCTGCAATTACATTCTTTAAGGTGTAAACATGAAAAGGACACACTGCAAACTTTCCACTAATATTGACCTTCCATTAAAGGAGACTTAAAGCTTTCTGTCCTGCTTAAATGTTAAGACCCTGGCCCCGGGGGAATGTATTTTTAACAGCAGTGTGGTGGTTTTAACAACCTCGGTTAGAACAACATGCTGCAGACTGGTACAGCAGGGAAACACCCCGGTGCTGGATTAAATTGCCTACTGAACATCAGTGGGAACAACACCAAGATCTAGAGAATATTCATTTGCTGTGTGATAATAAAGATTAGTGACAAGCTGGTCTGTCAATAAAATATGAATGGAGCTCTTGTGTGCTTAATGTTTTTTGAGTCAATCTTGTGTAAGTTGTGACTTTGTCTCAGTGTGCATTGCTACTACATGCAATAAGCTGTCTGGAAAACGATTCTCAAAGCAGAATCTTTGGGATATTGAAAATATGCAGTCTACTTGTGTTGTGACCATAGAAGGCAATCATGTAACGTACTACAGATGTGAGGTCCATTGCTAAGATTTTTTCTAAATATGTAAAACAAATTCCACTAACGTTTTAAAGTTTCATACATTGTCTTTAGGCCTAAACAAATATGGAATCAATCACAATTTGAGCCTAGTGCGGCTTTAAATGCGACTTTAATTATCATTTATTCAGGTATAACCACAAAGATCACATACATAGTCTAACAGTTATCTACTCGTTATATTCTTTTGGGAAATAGAGGACAAATGGTAGTTAACTTAAAATTAATTTAACTTTAAAATCATCTTATGAAAATGATATGCAGAGTAAAGCATTTCAAAACAATTAAAACAAAATAGTTTAATCACTTCTGGTGTAAGTGTTTTGTTTTGTTTTTTGGGTTTTTGATTTTGTGGTACAGTAAATATAGCATACATGTTTTTTCTTATTTTCAGTGACACAGAATTTGCTTTCCAATGAATGAAAATGCACCATTTTTTTTATTTTGTTCCCAACTAACTCAAAATATTACACACAAAATTTCTTGATATGGGCCCAAATGCAACTTTGTTCTTTTTCTGCAACTTACAATAGCCTGGAGGCCCTGATGAACACAAATGTTTTTTTCCAAGTGAAAATGTAAGTCCACAGCAGCTTCTGCAAACAACTCTAGAAGATGTAAAATAAGCCAACAGACATTATAAAATAGATTATGTATTTTTTACTATATCATATACATTAAAAAAAACATTGTATTTGGGTGAAATGCTCCTGGAAATTTTTTTTTTTTAACCCCATTAGTGTTTATTGATGCTTTAAAATAATTGCTTATCTATTACAATACACACAATTAAACTTTTTAATGTATAAGAAATAGTAAAAAATACATAATCTATTTTATAATGTCTGTTGGCTTATTTTACATCTTCTAGAGTTGATCTTTCCAACAGCATAAACACTAAATACAATTTTTTTTCTGTTCTTATATATCTTATATACCAGATTTCAGAACTTCTCACCAAAAATGAGCTGTAAGTTGGAAGTAGAAACTGGTTTGTTTTTTAAGAAAACCAAAGAGAACGTGGATTTATTTAGGTTTATTACAAACATTACCAATGGGCTAATTCACAAATAATACATATTTGTATAAACCACATTATTTGCACTTTGCCAAATACAGATTACCCACCGGTCATTTACATAACATTTTCCTTATACAGACTATCATCTATGCCTAGTGAGACAACATGAAAACATGGCATACTATTATAAACACTTCATCACTGGACAATTTCAGAACTTTTAATAGATTAGACAGACAGACAGACAGACATTAGACAGTTTTGAAGACCCACAGTAAATGTATTATTTTTGCTTCATTTACACAAACCTTAAATTCAACAAGTCATCAGCTATTTTCCATCTGAGACACATGGGACCATCCGTCTCTTCTGCCCAGCAGGGGGCATGGTTGAACACACCTATGTGACCATTTTAAAATGGAATTTGGCATACTGTATGCTTACATCAAAAGTTAACTGAGAAGGTACAAGACTTTTCTGTGTATATATATACACAAAAAGTAAGCTTTTTCACAAAATATAGGGTTTTATTCAATTCAATTTTATTTATAGTATCAAATCATAGCCAGAGTTATCTCAGGACACTTTACAGATAGAGTAGGTCTAGACCACACTCTATAATTTACAAAGACCCAACAATGTCAGTAATTCCCCCAAGAGCAAGCATTTAGTGCGACCTTATGAGAAGGTTTGCAGTCTTCTACCTCTGCCTCTGTCTTCATTCTCTCTCTGGCTGGTCTTTCTAACTTGATGAAATAAACAACATCTCGCTCAACAGAAAGATTAATAGCTGATTGTCAATCATTTAACATGTGTGTTGTATGGCTATGGCATTTGAGTTTGGACAGCATCAGACCTTTGATCCTTCCACTGTGTGTCTGCCTTCATCGGGCACAAACAAAGCTTATCTGCTCACTACTAGTGCCACATAACCACTCCTTCCTTCAGGTCATTAGCTTAGTCACATAGACTGGACACTCAGACATGACC
This sequence comes from Sander vitreus, assembly GCF_031162955.1. NCBI lineage: Eukaryota > Metazoa > Chordata > Actinopteri > Perciformes > Percidae > Sander > Sander vitreus. The sequence goes on from NC_135866.1 coordinate 13,492,430, forward strand.
TTGCAAACATATTTGCAACGTTTCTTTAATACTTCTACCAGCACTAAGTCACCAGTCAAATGCTTCACACAGGATTCTTATGAGGCAATACACGTGTCAAGTTAACCAGACTTAGACTTAAAACAAAAGGGCAGGTTACATCTGACCCTGCAGGATTGTATAAGCCCCCAAACACAAATCAAACAAATGCGCGCAGAAACATCATTATAACTTTAAGATACTGTACACTCCTCGATTTTATTACACAGTAGCTGCCCCAACATGACATGATCTGTGGATTATCTAGAGCAGCAGTGACACTGTTTCCAGGAAAAAGATGCTGCTGTTCTATGTGCAAACTGTACAAAATTCCACTTGCCTCCATGATAGTGAGGTCAAGACAGAAATCTCAGAGACAGTTTTTTGAAAACCTGGTCAAATAGAGTCAAAACTATACGCAAGACTACCACGAGCAGAGAGTGAGACAAAACAAAAATGGGTGAAATGACCCTTTAATGCCTTCAGAAGAGCTCAAATTGAATTACACAAACTTGAGTTTAGAAAGATAAATACCTTGAAATATGGCCAAATTATAGAGTTCAGGAGTGCCAGTTGGGGTTCAGGAGCGGAACTTGTTCAAAGTATTTTCAAAACTATACCGTAAACATAAAGTCATGAGGAAACATTCCTGAAAAAGTAGCCTATATTTTTTAAAGCTATTGAGCTGTTCTTGAGTGACTTTCTAACCATAACAAAACTAATGCAGTGCAAACATAGCCTAATAGTGAAAGTAAATACACTGACTAATCTACTATTCTGAATTGCTACTGTATATTTTCACCTAATGTTAAGTCATTGTCTAACACTATGTTCACAGAAAATGAATACTGCATTTACCTAACTATACATGCTTTATAATGCATGTGAAAGCTGCACCCTCGCAGGTAAATACGTCACCTTCTGCTCATTAAATGTTTTTTTGTCAGCTAAGAGAATATTATCTACATTATGTAAGACGAATATTGTAAATTTGTAAATAACACACCCACTTTCTCATTAGGAACAATGGTAATAAAACAGACCAACAGAAATTTGACATGTGCTTTCTCAGTGTTGAGTAGTTACATCCTGTGAGGTCTTCAGTATACATGGCCGTGCTGCCCTCCTCCCCTTCTTGTTCATCTGTTGAATTAAATTCATCAAGTTCAATTATGTGATCAATAACCCCGTTTACAATTCCATGTTGCTGATTGAGTGTTAACTCAGCTCCTTTCTTTCTGGTGGTTTTGGCAATATTACAGGCATTTCTAAATTAATAGTATGACAAGTTCAGAAGGTAACTCAGAGAGGCTGTAAAGTTAGATCTCTTTGGGTAAGTTCAGTGCATCAACACAACAATTTTAACAATATTATATGAGGTTCACTGTTCATGTAGTTTCTTCCAGTGAAAGATGTTATAGTCAGACATATTTCTCCCTAAAAGGGGATACTGTATATCCTATATTTGATTTTCTCTTTTAAAGTATGGTGTTGTGCAAAAACATTACGTTTTGGGCTTTAAGATAAAAATAAATAAATCAGGTTAATAAGCATGGTATTTTGGTTTATATTAATTTAACTTACTATTTTACACTAGGGTTTTATTCAATTCAATTTTATTTATAGTATCAAATCATAACCAGAGTTATCGCAGGACACTTTACAGATAGAGTAGGTCTAGACCACACTCTATAATTTACAAAGACCCAACAATGTCAGTAATTCCCCCAAGAGCAAGCATTTAGTGCGACCTTATGAGAAGGTTTGCAGTCTTCTACCTCTGCCTCTGTCTTCATTCTCTCTCTGGCTGGTCTTTCTAACTTGATGAAATAAACAACATCTCGCTCAACAGAAAGAGTAATAGCTGATTGTCAATCATTTAACATGTAACTAATGCAGCCATAATCATGTGAGGACAATGCAGCCTAGGGTTAAACCAGGAAACATGCAACATTAATCACATTATCAAATGCATTGTGTAGAAACTAGAAGTGTCACTTCTGCACTGAATATATAATATAGTTATATGGTTGCCCATTAGGATGACATTCTAATGTGGACATTATTGATCAATTAGTGTTGCCGAGGTTTGCTTATGGGTATTATTTACAAATGAAAAGAAAAAAATAAAAGTTAAATATTCATATACCCCTAAAATTATTTTACTGTCTTATCTGCAAGAATGTTGTCCCACATGGTGTCACTTTTCAAGTAGTGAACTCCTAGTTTGAGAGTGAGACTCTGTATTTGTAACTTCAACTCTAGAGGGCCCTGCAGTCAGAAGTGGAGACCACTGCTTTGTCTTTATAGCGTGACTGGGCAGAACACAGCTGTCAAGAGGTGTGGAAAGGCACTCTCTGCTGCTCTCAGCTGTGAAAACAGTTAACAAGAAGCCCTTCACACACACCCACACACACTGACACCCACACAAACAAACACAGAAAGACGAATTGCGATATTAAATCTTGTGACTCTTGATCTGTTGATGAATAAAGTCTGATTGTGCCATAGATTACTGTATTGTCTAAAGTTCTTTGGCATTGTGAAAGAGAAATTACTGCAGATCAAAGTACAGTTCCAATAAGTATAATGTATCCGGAGCTGATTACTTTTATCAGTTGGCCATAACATAGCACTTAAACAATTCCGCCTAGTGTTTTAAATGTTAAAACAGTTCCACAGTAGCTAATCTTATAGATAACATGTGATGAATGTGGGTATTAGCCACAGTACTGAGTCAGAGAGCTTATAACACTTAAATACACCTCTCATATTGGTATCTTGGTGCATTTGTTTATCTGAATAAGGATCACACTTATAGCATGACACAGCAGAACACAGGTAACTTACACAAAATTGGTGGCAGTACAGAAGCTAATATGCAAATATAGTCTTTAAATATACTAACAAAATAAGGCATTGCTCAAATACACGTTATGTGCTTTCTATTCATTATCTTTGCTGATAGTGCCATCTCCGGTCTATAAATCAGGTGACATATTTTACATAATGACAAAAGTCTAGGACATCACTTGTTAAAATTCCACTATATGGGCTATAAAGAGGATATTGTTACACCATTTATTGTTCCAAAGAGTTAAATGACTCCTCTGTATCAAATAAATACAGTTTAAGTTTAACCGAGGTACTGCATAAATCAAGCTATTTGAACAGCTTAGTAAGGCTGCCTGACATTATCATCAAGAGAGAGGGCAAAGCAGAGAGAGAGGAAAAAACAATCAAATATAATTTACCTTTAACTTGTCATCTTATGTCTGGTGTTCATGAGTAAACTTATAGAGAAAGTATGATCCACTGATAGATAGGCTATTGTCTTGAGATGCTCATCCAGCATCTTCACCCTCTCGATGCACAATAGAAAACATGAACAAACTCCTTCTTGTAGACCTTACAGAATTGGCTGTGTCTTTCCATCTTTCAGTGAGTTCTTAACAGGGACAGCAGAGTACATTAAATTAATTTACCCACAGGATGGATCAGAGTTGTACTGTAAGTTTTCCTCTCTGTCTTAATCCATCTCTCTCACTTCTATTCTATCATATTTTTGTAAAAGGTAACACAAACACGAAATCTCTGTCAATATGTCAAATTGCTCACAATCGTAAGAGATATATTTAGGGTCAGTGGTTTGTGGTCTCAGATGGATCATGTATTGGACCAGTCTCTATCTGGACCTTGTGAGGTGTCAGTAACAGGAAAGTTGTGCACGTGAGCCTCGGGCGGAGCCAGATGCAGGTTTGTTTATGTCCTTAAGCCCACATCGCGTGCCAGAAGGAGTCACCCATGTCAACACGAATCCTAAAGCATAGAATTCCCTTCCATAGAGACATTAGTCATTACTGTTTACTATACTTTGTGTCTTACTCATCAGTTAGCTTATTAAAGTAAGCTTTAAAATCCCCAGAAGAATAACACTGAGGAATTTCAGGGCTGTTTGTAAATGTGTGCCTCGCTGCTTCTCCTCAGATTGTTTAGATATGGGCCTCACCCTAACTGAATGCTTCTTGTATTGTGGAACTATTCCACTGTCACCACTGAATGCATGTCTGTGCTCAGGTGCTAGGCAGGTTTAATTTTTTTTTAACTGACATGCACACTTCATGAGAGATATTTCAATTCCTCCAGCACACTTTTTGACTATTAGACATTTGACATTTATTTCACTTTTTCTTAGGTTGTATAAGGACAAAACTATAACTAAGACACACTAAAAAATAGCTTTCCATGCTACAAGGGTGTTAACCTTTGCCAAAATCATAATGAGAAGGTGTTTCAGTTCAACTAAGAGCGGTTGCTTAGCAGCATGTGTTTAACTGTGTATGTTTTCAACCAAGGTTAAGAAACAGTGACAAAACATAATTCAGTGCTCATGCACAACAGTGATTAAAGTTCCCAGAGAGTGATTATACTGTAAAACATCAGTTATTGAATAACATTTTTACTGTAGCACTGAGCACTGCTTTGTGTTGTCTGTTTGCATGGCTGAATGGACTAAATGGTAAATGAACTGAGCTTTTCTAGTGCATGCGCACAGTCAGACACAGATGCGAGCAGTTTGGGGTTCAGCATCTTGCCCAAGGACAACAAAAAGACTGCAGGGGCCAGGGATTGAACCCCCGACCTTCCGATTGGTAGACAGCTGCTTTACCTCTACTGATATAATGTGTTGATATTTCCTGTTGCTCTGGTCTTAAACCATATCGCAAAAAGGACTACAGTTGAAAATAGGCCAGCTGCCTATAGTGATACTAATGGCCATTGTCCTTAAATAAATGAAACAAACCACAATGTTCTATGCTATTTAAAGGATTATTCCACTTTATTACAACTTGTGTCTCACAGTTTCTGCAATTATTTCTATCAGTTATGGTAACACTTTACTCATCAAAGTATTTGCTGAGATCAGTGAACACGGCACCATTACCCAAGTGAAATCCAAATGGGAAATAAAAACGATCAGTCAGACTAAATCACTTTGGAAGTACAACTAAGTGAGTCCACCCAAAATGTCAGCAAAATTCCTCTTTGCCCACAAGAAACCTGTGTGCACGCACAACTACCATATTACAGTTGGTCAAAGTTGAACCAGAAAGTTGATCTGTAAACTGTGATAGATAGACACTTTTGGTAATTATTTTGTTGTTATTTCATTTTCTTCTAACTGGGCTATCTGACGGCAAGGTAAAGCGGTGAAAATATTCTTAATACAGCATACACTTTAACTGATATTGTTTTTTAAAGGTGCCTAAAATATGTTTTTGATGCTACTTCATCTACAGCAGTACATTGCTTAGCTTCCATGTTGGTACTCCGGTCTGTTTCTCCAAACGTGACGTGCCGACCGCCATACTAGATAATGTGTAGGTAATACACTGACTATGGATAAGTACCTCATACAACCCCACTCCTTTAAGTAAGCTACTGTAAGGAAGATGGTACCACCCTAGTTTGTTTGTTGTTGTGGACAAGAAAATATTCTGTTAAGATATGTGATGCTTATTTTTCTGGGGGTACTGGCACTGTGTTAATGGTTAAGGTGCCACAACAGAAGTAACACTGTGCTGGCAGACAATACCAGTTGTTATGTGATAGCAGCTAAAAACAACTTCTATTCAACAACATTCATTTTCAGTGCTCTTATTATTCCACTCTCATTGTTCTTATCTTCTATTATTATTTTGCGAAACAAAACCTTTCCCCTCCATATCTGAATGGCTTGCTCACTAAGGGAAGGGATTTACAAAATGTTTCTAACGTCGACCTTATGCGTCATGATGAGTCATACTGTGTTGACGGCTTTCTGAATAGACATCACAACCTCCTACACTCAGTGAGTGATTGTTGGTTTTCCCCACTGTAATCACTTCACCAGGAGAAAATCTCATCTCCTTTATTCGGTGCACTGAATTCAGAGTTGTGCCATCGTGTAGTTGTTGCATGAAAAAGGCGATAAATCAACAAACATATCTAACATACTTATAATACTACTTGGATTAACTTTTAGATGTTTTGTAGGATGATTTAAGAAATAATTCCTTGTAATAGGCTACAAGGTTTGCACCTGTGCTGTGAAGAATTTCAGCTATTCCAAAAGTCTTAGTTGCTAGCTCTCTTGAAACTTGATCGACTGTGTTAATTGTTGGCTCTCTGAAGTGCTTGAGAGATCAACATTTTTGTACTGTCGAGGATATTGGATCCTTTTATTGTTATTTCTTGTCTAGATGTTAGACAGACGTTTTCCTTTTAAGTTTAAAGTCTAATGTCAAATTGATCAAACCTGTGTAGAGCGACCTTAAGGAGTTCATAAATAAAGAAAATAGAAAGGTGTGTCCAGAAAGCAGATAAAATGCCAGTCTCCTGTGTCTGTTTCTGCAGTTACATAGGCATTGTGTTCTGGCCCTTTCCCTGACTATTTCTGTGCCCTTTTACCTCATCGTTTGTTGTTTTGTTGGTTGTGGTTGTTTGATGCTGAATGTGGATCCGATTACAAAGACTTTGTTTTGATCTCGCTCCATAGCACGGCGGGCTTGGAATGACAAGAGGTCAATGGACGGGAAATGCTTTCATCGTGCCTGACTCTTTGACTCCAGCCTGCCATTGTGTTTATGGGCCAAGTTCACGCTTCTTGATGGGGTTCCCAGATCATCATTAGGTACCAAGCACCGCATCATTTTGAGAGACATCTTTAGATTTAAAGATGTCAGCAACATTTGTTGAAGTTAACAGTTACAGGTTTACTGACGAAACACACAGAACTTTAATTGTAAGGACAGGTAAAATAAGATGATAAAACTTTTAAATATGTACTTGAGTATTTATATACATATTTGCAAGATACAAAGATATTGCAATAGAATTATGCATCACAAAAGTGGGATTTCCTTTTCTTCCCCCTCTGGCTTGTTTGCTCTTCCTCTCTCATGTTACGGTCTGGGTAAAAGGTAAGAGACAGACCGCAGAGCCCCAAAGGATGGATGTCCCCATCTTTCAAAGAGACTGAAATAGAAATTACAATTCACCTCCTTTGACCTTATCATAACCCACCTTCCCTCCTCAGACCTGACAAACACTGGGTGTAGTTAAGAAAACATCCTTTAACCAAGTTGTACCACTGCCAGTTTCCTAAGAAAGGTGTACCCAGTCTCTTCCAGAGTGTCTCAGAAACTTGAACTTCCCTGTTCAGCAACAACAGCTGGTGAGTCATAGCAGTGGCCTGTGAGATTCTCACTGAGATTACACACTGAAAATAAGTTTAGTCTGTAAAATACAATTGAACAATCAGTAGTGTTTTCAGCTTTTCATAGCACACAGTCTGTAAAACAAATGTATTTTCCCTAGACTCTATATGCAGAAGAAGAGTTTAGTCTGTCATGAAGTCAATATGTATGTTTAACAATGTTTTCGGTCATCATATGTATGCAATTTTAAGACAATCCAGGCAACTCCTGCCCTCGTAACTGTCTGGAAACCATTCCTCTTTTGTTGAGCACTTAATACTCCGGCAGAGAAGTTTTTAATAAAAATAGATGGTGCATAAGAAATTATAGCTTTCTCTGTTTTGGACTTTGGCTCTCCAATCCCTTAAAGTTCAGTACAATCAAGACAGTTTGCTATAAGCAAATATGGCTGTAAAATTGCATGTTAAAGTTTACAGAAGTTGAACTTGGCGGAAAGATTCGTACAGATTGCCTTTGCCGTGCAAGTGAATCCCTTGATTGTGTTGATTCCATTGAAATAAACTGATTTGCTGCAAAATGTCACCATCTAATTAAGTGCTGTGTAGCTAGGCCTTTAAAGGGCTGGATTTGACAGGTGTTTCTTGGCAATAAACAATAAACTATCTCTAAAGTGTGAATGAAGGCTTTAAGAATATTGTGTAAAGTAAACACTCTTAATATGGGGCATTTGTTGAGAAACATTTATACACCGCAGCACAGAGGAGACCTGACAAGGTCAGAAGAGACATGACATTTCTATTTACACTGCTCGGATTCCAGCTCATGGTGCAATTCAAATTCCTCTCTCATCTGGTTTGAGCCTTACCTACATGAATCATGCATGGACTTGGCTCATTTTTAATCATGCATGTTCACTAGTCATAATCAGGAATGTTTATATAGACATATTGATTCATGCTTCTCTATCTGATATTATTAATCAGATAGATGCGGAATGATTCAATGAATGGGGTGGAGCAGAGTCTTTCACGCACCTTTAGTGGCATGCACTGATTGTCCTTGCAAGCTTTTTCAACGTCATGCCCAAATTCTTTGAAAGTCATAATCTCAGCCTTTGGATGCATACAATTTAGGTAATTATTATTTATAACAATATGGTAAAACCAGCTTTAAAAAGACAGCAATCACTGCTGATGACTTCAAACACTGTGTGCATGCAGGCCTAATCTCTCTCAGATCTCTGAACTGGGAAGATTACAACAGAAGAGATCATATTTCAAGCACAGTTTACATTTTCCTCATTGTAGACATACCACACACCAAGACACATACAGTACTTGCTTTGCTGGAGAGTGAAAGAAGCAAACAAACATTTCTTGGTAAGCAAAGGCATGTGTTTCTTACAGATGAATCATTAAAAAAAACTCATTAGTTGTATGGGGTGTTCCTCAGTTGATTAGAATTGTTGTTGTAATGAATGTTTATCCTAATTTTTTTTAAAGTTCTGAATGCTGCTTGATATGAGTTACATGACTGACACAAGTCTAAAGTGCTATAAATGGGTGAGACATCTGAACTAATGACATTCTTTTAAATGACATCTACGTTAACATCTGCCATCTGACAGCCAAACATTAATTTGAAAAGATTATGAGGAAGATACATACAGTATGTGTGGGACAGTTCTTTCACTGACTAACTGCTACTGTAATAGACTAGCTGCTGTATTAGATCCTCAAGTCCAAACAATGCTTGAAAGACTGCTCCTCTGGCACATAAGGGAAACTGTAATGAACTTAAACATGATAACTGTCTCTTTTCCTCTCCCTTTCTCTTTGCACCTATATGTCATACTAATATGGGAATGATAACTCTCCTGCAACTATTTGCTGTGTGAACTTCAGCTTATGCAAACAACTCAGGGCTGCTGTTAGAGGGAATCTTTCTTTCTTTGAGTCCTTACATGGAATCACAGCTGGTTGTTAATGTAAGACAAATCGTTGCTACTGAGACAATAAGGGTGCTGTCAGTCGTTGTCCGCTTAACACAATTACAACTTATTCCTGTTTTGTGCAGTAAAACAATATCTCTTGTACCATAAAAGAATCATGCAGACCACCAATGAAATTCAGGTGGCACATGATGTCAAATGGAATGTGGAGATTTTTCTAAATGTCTGAAAAGTATGGTGACAGATTCAGGTGTTAAAGAATAAACCACGTGTTTCTGACATGACAGCTGATTGTAGCTCTCACTTATGAAATCAGGGTGAATTTATCAACCCTTGTAAAACCTTTAAATACACTTTACATCAAAATAACATTGCTTAAAAACACCACACAATATGTTTTGTTTTATATTCAAGGGATTAAGCTATGATTGCTCTAGTTCTACTAACTCAGTGTGCATTTAAACTTGTGCTTACAAGATCAAGATCATAAAATGCTGTAAGACCATGAGGTAATGGTGCTATTGCACACCATCTGTCAGTTTGTGACTGATGTAAGTCATCTTTGGAAAATCCACCAATGATTCTTGGTACACAACTCAAATCTCAACAGAATTGCCAAGTTGAGATGGCACAGTTAAGTTTCCAATTAAAAAAGAAAAATTCCTCAGCATAATTCATATAATTACATTAGAAATAAAAGAAGGAATTGTTTGAATGATCACATTATGGTGAATATCCCTGAGGTTATGACTAAACAAGGTATAGGCTATAAACGTGGTTTCACTTCAAGTTGGCTTATATAATAATGTAAACGCATGAAGTGCAGTTTATGTGCAGTATTTTCCACTGACAATCACTTTTTCATGTTGTCAGATTTGGAATTTCAGAGAAATACTACCTCCTAAGTAGAACCTACACTAAGTTGTTCATTTTTTATTCAACAAGAGAGAGTTTGGGTATATCCAAACTGTCATAAAAGATCTATTACTGATGTCTGCTTTTGTGCAATCACACTCTTATAGAGACAGTACAAGGAGTGGATACACATACTGATGGCAATGCGCACCCAATAGGGCTGCACAATATATTGTTTTTTTATCGTCATCGCAGTATCAACTGGCGCAATATACATATCACAAAAGGCTGCGGCATATCGCAATAGACACAAAACAGTTTTTTTGTGATAGTTGAAAGAAAATTATCAGTAGAAAACCGCACATTAAAATGTAATGTGATTCTTTTTTTAGGGCTGCCTTTTATATTTAATTCAATGTTCAATTTGTTCAATAAAAGAACGTTGCAAATTATTTTGTTTTAATTCAACAAGCAATGTGTTGTGTTTTAGAAGAATACTGAAAGCAACAGAACTGCAGAACTGAGTACACTTTAATATCTGTTTAATTATCGCAAGTAATATCGTTATCGCGATATTCAACAACGTTATCGCGTAATGCATATTTTTCCTCATTTCGTGCAGCCATAGTGCCCACACACCACTTCGTACACACTCTCATAAAACGTGCTGAAAACACTTCCCATTTACGAGTAAACGCACCAAGCTTGAGGCATTGAGCTGAGCTGAGGTCCAGCTAAGAGAACAGATCCAGAACAGGTCTGGAAGCGTGTGGCTTGGATATACTGTAAATATCATTAAACTCAGCTGTCAGATTGCATTTGGCTCTGCTGAGCGCGTCGGCATCCATAAGAGCTTGGCTTACCTCCATGCAAGCCCTGTTTTTCTCTCTTTCTTCCCTCTTAAACACACACACACACACACACACACACACACACACACACACACACACACACACACACACACACACACACACACACACACACACACACATGTACTCAGACCACCTGGGAGATCTGTTTATGGAATCCAGCAGAGTCCACAAGAGAAACAGACATAGCTTTTATTTTGCTTTAAGCACAAAAGATCTAAAAAGCCTTATTCATTTACATCCAAAATGTAGTTTTGTCATTGTGGAACATGGATTACAAAATCATGCTGTGATCACAGTCAAAGACCTTGTTGTAAACAAGCACAAACAGTGAATTTACTGTTCTGTAGCTTAATGCATGATAGTAAATTTGTTTTAACGTCTACCTTGCCTTGTGGTGTTTTATAGAGACGAGCCAATCAAATATGGAAAGACAACCCTGGTAACAAAAGCACAAATAAATAATGTGGCAACCATAAACCTTAAAATAAATGAGAATATGAAGATTATTATAACCCTGGATCCACACTACATTAAATCTTCTTGACAAGGTGGCATTTGCCCTCTGATTGACTCCAAACTGTGTAGGTGTAAATAAGGTGTGTGCTGGTAAACCTGTGTTGGTTTCGTGCAAAGCCAACATTTTACAGGCACTCACCTAGAAGGAGTTCCTCCCTGCATTTGCACGCAGGGCCCTTTGTTGTCTACGCTGTGAGCATTTTTTCCCCTGTCTTTTCACTCATTTGAAAATAACCCAAACAGGTCCTGTAGACGTAGTAACGGTGATATCATCTAAGCATACTTCACCTGAAGGGGATCCCATCACACTTTTTTTCTTCTTTTGCACGAATGGGGCCTGGAGGCCTAAAAGCAGGCAAAACAAGTTGAGCATAGTTGGGGCAGGCTAAGCCCTGCAAAAGCTTTTAGATTACAGTATGTTTTTATCAGGTTGCTGTAATAGACATTTTGTCTGGTTAATACACACAAAGTGTCAGAACCTTTTGGTTTGTCACCTTAAACGAATAGCAGCTATATGATGTTGCAAGACATGTAATAATTCTGACAATTCTGTTCTGTAACATGATTTTAAAATATATAAATCCAAGTCCTGTGTCATTTCAAGCTTAAGATGATGTTGCACTGAGACTGCTAAAGTAGTCTGTGTGTAAAACTTGAAAGACCTCAAATACGGTATGATTAAAATGTTAATGGTATCAGAGCTACCGTCAAGATCCTACATGTTGATTTACAAAGCAGCCTTAAATGTTTAGGCACAGGGCAGCAGAGCATGGCGTCACGCAACTGTTGTCCTTGCAGATAAAGGCTGTAGATTTCTGGTCAGTAGTCATGCTAGCATGCAGACTTGTTTGTAACAAGGGAAAATAATCACAAGCAGCATAAGGTTCCCATTTAAAACATTCTTTTGCAGAGATAATGGATTTTAAATATATTATTATATTGTATTTTTTTCTCTTCATTGTAGTTTACCAAAGAACCATGTGGAACTCCTCTAGAAAGCATGTTTTGTTTGGGTTTTTTTAAATCCCAAAAAACAAAATAAGTGTGACATGCAAGAAATCAAAATGTCAAAATGTTTTAACATTTGTGATCCTAGTGTGGCCACACATTGTAAAATGATCTAAACTAATTGAGGACAAATTTACATGATTATATAAAAAGTTTCCAATCATTATGCTTTAGCCTACATGTGTTCCTCTAGGTAGCCCAGGTGTCAGTTAAACATAATCAGTTTTGTGCAAGTTGATCAAAAAGGGAAATAAGGGGAAAATGTTGTTAACAATGGTTCAACTTCATCCTGTTTCCCAGGAACTGCTGACATGGCAGCATCAGCATGCAAACATGGGAGACCAAACAGAGCCATTGATGTCTTTAATAACACAGGGCGTGGAGCAAACTTAATTTAATTTTAATTTGGATAAACATTTTCATAATGTTTAATATCCCCTTTCAGTTTACAGAAGGTGCTGACTCAGTGTAAAGATCCGACCTGTTACCTTGATAATTTAACTACAAACTTAAGCTTGTCTTTCCGTTCTTTGATCGCTGCGGTCGCATATGGCTTTAGCTTCCTTTTTGAACCTCTTAATTTCATGTGATGGAACTTGATGGAATTTACCAATTGCCATGGCAACATAAGTTATGTACACAAGAAGAAAAGAGAGAACCTTGGCTTGTTTACAGCTTTCTATTTTAGATATGTGGTGCCATGTTATGAAGCTTAGGGCACGGAAAGACATGGCAACAAAAATGTATCAAGACTGAAGACAGACTGAGGTTATTGCAGGTGATGATGAACCTGGTGCCCCTTCTACAGAAGTACACAAAATGATATTTGACAGCAGACCTTTAAAATGAAACATAATGGCTAACCATTGACTAACTAATAAATGATGTACAGTGTGTATATAAAAAAGTTCTCGGTTTACTCATTTCTGTGTTAATATGTATAGGCTATATACTTCACAAATATTTGATTAGCAGTAATGTGATTCAAATTTCATTTACTTACTTTCGATGCAGATATCATGCAGTATTGTTAATGTAAATAATATAAAGTTACCCTTCAGTTGATCCTCCTTCTGTTGATTTACAGAAATAACAGAAGTCCTGTTGCCTGGTACTTTTAGGAAATTAAGTGTTTTTAAGAAAAAAAGAAAATCATTAGATTCCATGACTAAAAACTGTATCTCGAAAACAGATATGTTCACAAAACAGAAAGGATAACAATTCATAGACTATAATTTCCAACGTGCTCTGCATGGACCCCCCCCTCCCCCCCCAGGTCTCAGTCATGGTGCAACAATAAATGTAGATAAACATGAACCCTAAATCAACCATACAAAACTAAAACCCAGATAACGTAAATGCACACCCAAACTTTCACAAAAAACACTTTAACTAGGACAGAAACCGTGTCCCATGAGCCTTTGCACCGCCTCAGCGCAGAACAGTTCCAATGACCCCGCCCCTCCCATACAGAAACTTAACATCCTTAGTTATCTCTGCTTAATATGATCTGTGCACTGCATACTTAATATGATTATTACAAACAACTAATGTGATTTAGTATAAAGAATACGTAATAAAGAATAAGTAGTGACCACTAAAAAGTTTAATTACAACTAAATGTGGGTTTACAGTATAAGCAGAGCGCTAAAAACGTAAAAGTTCAGCCACCTATAATCTGGCCTTTCTCTCTACTATAGTGTGATGATGTTAACAGTTTTGTAGCCCTGCTGCCTGTCAGTAACAGCTTATGAGACTCTGTCCGCTTACATACTAGGCCTCAACACGGACCTCAGTACCCAGAACCTTGGAGAGAATAAATAGAGAAAGGATCGACCCCTTTTCTTAAAGCTTTCACTGTCATCACTCACACTGTTATGACGTTGTACCCCCATTCAGTGTGGAAACTGTTTCCCCATTTGTGAGGTAAACCACATCACAACCCCACCCTCGGTGCTGCGTCTCTGGCAGTGTTTACCCCCATTCCTTCTTTTTGTCTAAACATGCTAGAGGAGTTAAGTGTATTCACACAGATGGCTTGCATGAAGTAGACTAACACAGTCTCCGAGACCTAACACATACCTGTCCTCTCAAACCTTGTCCCAGTGTTCCTGTAAGAGTGGCCTCTGATGCAATTATATAAACGAAATAGGAACGTTTTCAAACCTTTTCATCCGCAGGATTCTCCCCTACTCATATTTTTTTTTTTAAACTAGTATACCTGTTTAGTTTGTCTGCTTTTGACTTTTACTATCAATATCAGTTTGCCCCTGCTTTTGATTGATGATGTTCACTTAAAATACAGCTGATATAAATGAGGCTGCAGACAAAGCAGTGTATTTTAGAATGGAGAAGCTGGGTTAACATAATGGAATGCAATACTAGACCACATGTAAAACGGTATCATTGAAAAATGCAAAAATGTACTGCATGTACTGCAGAATATGCAAAAAACAACAGTTAATCAACTATGACAAGGTAAAAAGTAAAGAAACGTGAAAATAAAAAAAAATACATACCCATATTATTTGAGAAAGTAGAAATTAGAAAGTGAAACAAGGGGAAATTCCATCTTATCCAAATACAGTTGATTACACATCTACAGTTATAGACAAAAAATTATGAAAGTTGTACCAGAAAAACATATTTCTTATTGAGTCTTTGACAGTATAATTCTAGTGTCTGTAGTGATCCCCACATGCTAAGAACAGGAAAAGAATTCAAAACCTGTAACCTCTCTTGATTGAAAGGTTTACTGCATCTTCAATACATTTTTTTCCTCTCATTTGTTTGGCAGCGCATTTGCTTTACCTCAGAAGTGAAACTAGAAAAAATAGAAACTTCCCAAACTGGCAAGAGGCAAGAGAGCCTGCTTTTATTCCTTGTTTTATTGCTACGTCTCCTATCAAGAGACATGAGAGAACTTGAACTGTGTTAACTGTCATCTGTACACCTTTTTTACCTATATGTAAGCCTTATTAAAGGACAAAGAAAAAAATTAAACTTGCTAAACAAAAGCCACATGAACAGAATTATGACAGAATCTTCCATAGATACTTACAGGTATGCATTTAGAGGGTGGGACCAGGCGTACATGAAGAAACATGTAGAGCCAAATATACATGAAAAAACAGACAGATGATGACTAAGAACAAGCACATGTTTGTGCAAAACCATAATGCTCCAGTTAAGTAATGAGACGCTGGTGACATGGTTTCAAAACAGAGCGGTCAAAATACTATAATTAGTGGCTGATGAAATATTTTGAGGTGGGATGTATTGTTCAGCAATAATAAACACATGGCTGCCATAAATAGCATAAGGAATGCCTTGAAACAACGTGAAATTCTGTTTCTATTTTGAACATGTGAATACATCCCCGACACTGAAGGCATCCAGTGACCTTAACGCTCTCAGCAACATAATCCTTTGCAAAACTGCAAACATCTGAACATCTCAAATGATCTGCTGCCTCACATGCAAAAGCTTTGTGTTTGCATAGAGAGGGACACACACACACACACACACACACACACACACACACACACACACACACACACACACACACACACACACACACACAAGCCTTGAGTGGGAGTTATGCAAACTAAAGTCAGGTTAACATCTTCACGGGGCTATTTTTAGACATTTTGTGGAATCTGCTCTAACAGTTTACATTACTGAAATGCTAAGCGGGGTTTCAGATTTTTCTATGTAAGACAATTATCTATTATTTAATATTACTTCTAAATGAATTAAAAATAAAACAGAATGATATTATGTGCATGTAAAAAAACTTTAAAAACTTATAATACAGTACATATGGAAAAAAGTACATAATAGTTTTTATCTGATTTGACATACTGTAAATGTACACTGTTTGCTAAATGTAAAGAAAACACATGAACCAGCTTACAAAGAATAGCTTTGTTTTAATTTCATTTACTCCTAATGGGAGACCTTTAAAAAAAAGGCTAAACATATTTCAAGTGTTTTGAAGGCTTTGTCTTCATCATCTAATTCCTTATTCCCATACGTGCGGTGCAAAATAATTTCAGCAAATGTTAAACCTACAATAGCATTTCCGAAATTCAACATAAGGACCCATAATAATTCAGTACAACTCAACATGAATTCCACAGTCCCATCGAACAGCATTTGTTGTTATCCTTCTTGTGCAGTGTTTAGCCACAGCTGTGTTCTTTACACCTGCAGTCAACTAAGAATATATATTTCTTCCTCATGCCCTCCAACAAATGACTGGAAAACAATTTTCCTTCACAAACAACTACAGACAGAGGGAACATATTAGAAATCATGGGTTTACTTAAAATTGTAGAAGACGCCGATGGGCAGTGCTACGACCGGCTCACAGGCCACAACAAAAGAGGGAGATGCACAGCAGACTAAGTATTAACAAACTGTCATGTATTAAATAAAAGTGCCAACAGAAAGACGCTATTGCTAGTCAGGATCAGTGGCATTCAGTATGAGGGTGTATGGATGCAGTGAACAATGTGTGGTGCATGTTGTCAGTGTCTAACAAAGGAAGTAACTAAACAAAGATGAACTCATGCTGGTACTGGGTGAAGGGAATGCTGCACACAGGTCTCTAGGAGGACTGCTTCTCTTCATAGTCGTCAGATGAATCTACCATAACATAAAAATAGAGGGAGGCAGGCCAGTACAGCCCGATCCGGCAGGGGAGAGTTCTAGCCCGACCAGGCTCCTCTCCTTAACCTGTCTCTCTTAGTTATGCTGTTATAGTTTTAGACTGCCGGGGGACATCCTTTGACACACTGAGTTTCTCTCTTCTCTCTCTTTCCATCTGTGTGCATCCTTGTCCCAAAAATGCTTGTTACTAACTCAGCTCTGGGGTGCTTATTCCCCAGAGTCCTTATGTGTTTCTTTTGCCCAGCATGTTTCCTTGGACTAGGGTGGCACCTAAATCATGGTTGCAGCTGTCCCAGTGGTCCTGCTCCGTGCCCTGCTATGCCCTGCTATGCCCTGTTACACCCCGCTACGCTCTGCAGTGCCCTGCTACGTGCTGCTACGCCCTGCTATACTCTGCTGTGCCCTGCTACGTCCTGTAACGCTCCGCAGTGCCCTGCTATGCCAGGAACTACTACAACTATTATTTCTGGTCATTTTTCCAGTATCTTTATTGTGACTATTATTTCCACTGTTATCACACCCCCAACCGACACCGTCAGACACCGCCTACCAAGAGCCTGGGTCTGTCCGAGGTTTCTCCTAAAGGACGATTTCCTCACCACCCGGGGTTTCTTCCTAAAAGGAGTTTTTCCTCGCCACTGTCACACTAAATGCTTGCTCTTGGGGGAATTACTGGAATTGTTGGATCTTTGTAAATTATAGAGTGTGGTCTAGACCTACTCTATCTGTAAAGTGTCCTGAGATAACTCTTGTTATGATTTGAGACTATAAATAAATATAATTGAAAATTGAATTGAATTGACTGGCCAGGTGCTCCCAGTCCTGTTGTTCAGCCTCAGCCACAGACCTGCAAGCGCACAAGAAAAACAACAGTACACAGGCACAAGGTAACAGGCTCTAGGTCGTCACGGTCAGCAACTGCAGGGCTCCAATATGTTATATGGAACATACACTGAGCTGTACGTGAGAGTCCTCATGCAACTACAGGCATAACTGTAGTGCATTGAATTCATGAATCTGGGCATGCAATTTATTATGTTGGCATCAGTTTGTGATTCTTGAATGTTTATGAACTGAGCACAGTGCCAACGAATCACTGCACTGTATCAGCAACACTCAGGGTGTTAGTCACTGTCTGACTATGTGCTTCACAGTGTTCCTAATTCCAACCTATCAACAAGTGAAACCTCAAGGCCAGAGTCAAAGCTGCAGCGATTGTATCTGGAAGGTCTAAATCTATTCCAATGTGACAAGAAATATGGAGAGCTGCTCAGAGATTGGTGTCATTATTCATTATTCATACTGAACTATGAAGGTTTCCATTTTAGGTGTGTGCTTTAAAACTGAGTAAATAAGAAAACTGAAAGGTCTTATCTGATCTGGTGTCTGCAGAAAGGCAACATGATCTACAGGCTCGTACATCTCACAACAGAGATCTTGACAGAGAGTCAAAAAAGGGTGAGACAATAAGAGCCTCTAGTAAAAACACTTTATGGCAGTGAGTCATTAACTGAGGAATATGTAACTGTGCGGGACATATCTAAGCACACATCTGTAAAAAACAATGTATTGTCTAAGATTAATATGCTTGCCAAGCATATGAGCTTCAATAAATATACTTGTATGCAGTACTTGGAGCTTCTATACTATGTTTGTAGTAGCAAGTAAATTCAGTTAAACAAGACATTTTACTGTTGTTTGTTGTAGAAAGATACACATGACAAAAAAGGAAATGATAGCATTGAACAACAAAAACATGTTTTTGCTACCACTGTCTTATGAAGGGCTTATAAATTGTAACTAATGGCTTAATTAATGTTCAATAAATGATTCACTAATTCTCTATAGATAAGTTATTATTAGCTATTCTAATAATGCAGTTATAAATGTTGATTATCAATTAACGAATGAGTTTCTCACTTTTTAATGAGACATGAAATCTGTAGATATAAATGTGAATAAGTCATTAACAAAGAGTTTTGAGCACCGGGTCTGTAGTTGTAAGTGCCTTTAAAATGTTCATAAGAGGATTTTGGTCCACATTGTCTTTAACCTGAAATAAATGATCAAACTAATAAAATTGCCAATAGTCAAGAAGCCAACAGTTGCTTACAACACCTTTATAAAAGGTGCCTTATTAGAAAGTTTTTTTTTTTTCATAATTTACCTTTAGCAGTATATGAGGTGCACATATTCCTTACAGGTTCTACCTGTAAAGCTGTTATTAAGTAGATCCTTATGTATACAAGAACACACACAGACCATGACGGCCTCACAAGCTGCTACATGCAGTGACCAGAATGAATACACGGCATTTAAGCTCTTGTCATTGTGTGGTTAGCTTACAGGAATCCATCTTTCACATTGCCACCTTTCAAAATAGTGACTTCACCCTGGACTGGGTGTCACAGACAACAAAAACAGATTAGTACCTGAAAATCATTCACACCAGCACAAACATGTGTAACCTAAATGGAGAAAAACAGCTTGAAAAGTACCGTTTGCATAAACAAAAGTTAAGCCATTTGTCACAGTAACAGCAAATCAGCGGCTGGTGTGATGTCAACATTGGTTTCCAGGTGATGTATGAGGTTATTATTTTTTTTTGTCCATTTGTCTTTGTTGACAGTGTTGCAGCACAACCAATGAAACCAGTGATTTGGTCTGATAATTTGGAGGAAGTAAAACCACCAATTATACAAAGATGGGTTGTTGAGTTCAACGTGACTTCCAGATGAACCTGAAGGAGTGAGTGGGAGGAGAATGTATCCGGGCTGTGGGGCGGCCCTAAATGATAATGAGACACTGACATTAGCTATTAAAGGCATATTTGATAAGTATCTTCATTCGGTCTACTCACCTGTTGGCCTTATTGTCATAATGACACTGTTCCTTTGGAATCACATGACACCCCCTGTAACATACAAAACCTCAAGGAGGTTCATTCAGAAAGACACAATAAGTATCACAATAAGTCATTTCTTAGGTGGGTGAATCCACTATCTTGGCACTGAGCGACAGGAAGGCCCAACCCCACTATTTGTTTTAAGAGAGCGAAACACAATAACAATGGTTTCTATGTGAGCTCTAAAGTTGGCATGAGCATCTGAAGTGCACAAGTAGAGAGCTTTGTGTGTGTGTGTGTGTGTGTGTGAGTGAGTGAGTGAGACACATGGAGCCCATTTTCTCACTGAGTTCTTTAAATATTACACTCCAAAAATAGTATAGGACATGGTTCTCAGTCATTAGGATGCACAGAATCTCTATGAAAGAAGTTCTGGCTACAGTGCTGCCTGAAATTGTCAAATGGTACTGCACCACACCTTTAAATACAAAGGAAACATACGCCACCTGGTTGTCTCAGGTGAAATAGTCCCAAGGTGTCTGGCAGCTCACGTTTCACAGGTGAGAACGTAATACATCTGCACGACATTGCTAAATAGTATATTATTGGCTCATGGGGAAACTTTTATTATGATCACAGTTTTAATATAGAGTATCATGCACGCAATGTGAAGATGTTTTGTGCTACAAATCTTTTGAAATCATTTAACTCCGCCCTCTTGGGTTGGCCCTGAGGTGAGCCGACTATAAACAGCTGCTCACACGGATTGGTAGGTGAGACTGGCTTCAGCACTGGCAGGTATGATAGGTAAGAAGAACTTCTTTGGATTCAATTTAGAGCACTGCGCGTCTTGACGCACACAAGGTCCGGACTTTACGCGGTAAGCATATTGGAAAGGTCTTATACAAAGAGGAAAATTCATCAAACAGCATGAAGTTGGAGGTATTGTGTGGAAGCCACTATGACATGAAACATTTCCAGATGTCCACTGATGCAGAGGGGAGAGTGCGCTCTCCTCCTTCTGCTGAGGAGGAGCTGGGGTCGGATGGGGACTGCGTGGCGCACAGCCCTCCACCTGTTACTCCATGCCCCAGCAACAAGTCCAAGCCGTACACACGGAGACCCAAACCCCCTTTCTCGTACATCGCTCTCATCGCCATGGCTATCCGGGACTCCTCTTCTGGACGTCTGACTTTGGCGGAAATAAACGACTATCTGATGAAAAGGTTTCCGTTCTTCAGAGGCAGCTACACCGGCTGGAGGAACTCGGTTAGGCACAACTTGTCTCTGAATGACTGCTTTCTTAAAGTGCTCCGGGACCCGTCCAGACCTTGGGGAAAGGACAATTACTGGATGCTCAATCCTCACAGCGAATACACTTTTGCTGATGGGGTGTTTCGGCGCAGAAGAAAGCGCATCGATAATAAAAAGTTCAGCAGGGAGCCAGAGGTGTCCGAGGAGCCGCAGAGCATCCAACAGTCTGCACCCGCCACCAAGACGGATTCATGTGTCAAGTTTACTAGTTCATTTGCGATAGACAGCATCCTCAGCAAGCCGTTCAAGATGGACTCAAACAAAGAACATTTAACACTCGCGCCTGCCTTCAGCTGGCCGCGCTACAGTGAACTAATGATGCCTCATTCAACTACACCTGCCTCATTTCACACGTCAAGCCAGCCTGCTATATGGACTCCTGTGCTGCGCATGTGCCAAACGCCTATGGCTGTGGGCTGCTTTCACACACAGTCTTGCAATATCAGAAATAAATACATTTGATGATTAAAAATCATCAATGTGCACTGATGATGGACACAGAGGAGGGAATTCATTGTGGTGGCAAGGTGTTACACTTATTTTTGTACCTCTTAAAGCATTATCAGATTTGATGTTTTATAGACAAATGTTTGTTGTAAATGTTACTGAACTGACCATTAACGTTGTTTGTTTAAATAACGTGTTAACATATGCACTTTGACTGTTGTTTCTTTCAAAACTACGCAACGAAATAAAATAAATAATAAATAAATAAATCTAAATAATGATGGTCTGCGTTTGCTATTGTTGCAATATATTTTGTATTGAAATAGATTGTGATCATTGGTTCTTGTGAAGACAAATTAGGACTGACACCTGTACGAGACACCTGTTAGGTGCCAAGGCAATAATGGCTATCGGGGCGTGTGTTCATGTGACTCCACCTTGCAAAATCTGCTCTGCTAGGGATTTGTTGTAAGTTTGCCAAGGGCCTTCTATATACACCTCTACCTATAGCCTATATGTAAAGGCCTTATGTACATATTATGTAAAAGATAATATATTTATTCTTAAGTGATAAGGATTCTTCCTAGTAGTATCTTTCCAATTTCTAGAAAAAAAATGACTGCACCATAACAGGGCATGTGTAGGCTACACTGCTTATAGTAATAATAACAACAACAATACTACTACTAACAATAACAATAATAATATAAAACATAATAAAATGATAATAATAAATGATGAGTGCAGTCTATTATTAGTATACGTTTCTTCTATAATTTATGATGCAAAAATAAATTGCCTTATAAACATTTACTTTTCAGTGTTCATGAAGCTCGCTGCAGCCGGATAGGGGCATCCAATATTTATGTTTTCTGTCTCGCGCTGCAAATAGCTGTCGCCTCAGTCACTACACATGCGCAGGAAAGGGTTTGTACAAATGGTGCATCCTGAGCGAACTCAACCCGAATCCACAATAGGATAGGAAGAAACATATTCCAAGTAGGCCTATTCTTCTGAGGCTAGAAAGTAAATTTCCTTTAAACCAGCTGTGCATCCTGGACGCAGGGGTTACATGTTTGATGTTGTTGATATTCTGGGTAGATTGTGAACTTTGCTGGTGTGGGAAATGATTTCACTTCCTTATAATAGTGGTGCTGACTTGCTCTTTAATGACACCTAAAACTCCACCAATGCAAAAACAAGATATTTAAACTTTGCACAAAATATACTGGAATATTTAATTATCTGAATCGTTCTTTTAGACTTTATTTAGAGATTCTAATCAGTTCATTTCTCCAGGGATGGAATCCAGGCTCCAAGAGGTAAACTGACACTGTGCGCTCTGTGTGGCACGTTGGCACGCTCTGATGGAAAAAGCATGCTTCCTCTCGTGTCAGAGTCCTAACCCTCAACAGATCCCAAACAAATGAACACTGCAGGACTCTTTCTGTCATACACCTTTACAAAATAAAAGTAGTAGAAAGCATTGTCACCCTTTGCAGGTACTCATGACAAATGGAAGTATTTGTCCAACTTGTGTCGTTTTGTTTATCGTGCCAAATATTAGTCTAACAAATGTATTCAGAGGTGTTTTAGAAAGTAAGTCGTGGGAGGAGATTTGTCTTACTCCACTGCGCCGTGTCCGGCTTCTAGTCTGGATCCTGGCCAGATGGGGAGGGAGTAGTTCCTGGCGATTTCTTGGAGGGATTTGGGGGGATATTGTAGAGGGGCAGAGAGATATTTAAGAATTGATAGGTGGTCGAGTTGTGTTTGGCCGGTTGGATAGGCGCAAGCAAAGTCGAGGAGCTTTATTCCCCCTCTCTTGTGGGATTATTGCCAGCGATGGACAGAGAGAGGAAGGGGGAACAGCGGCTGGTATTTCTTGATTTCCACGGTTATAAACGCACAGAGCATCGCAAAGGGACACTGACCTTTTAATTATCACATTAGCTTTTAATCGCGTTTGAAATATAGGAAACGTTAGTTGCCCACGTGTTATTAAGGTCCCCACGGTGAACGAGTTCAAAAAGAGGCGCAACTATGACGACCGAGAGCTCCAAGCAACATTTGGATCCATCTAATCCTCGCTGCAGTTCTGACGCTCTGAATGCAGCTCTGCTGAGCGCACAGCCAGGGATGGAGAGCGCGCACAATGCATCACCCAAGTGGAAAAAGGGAAACTCTGCCTTGAGGCGCCCTGAAAAGCCTCCCTACTCATATATCGCACTCATTGTGATGGCTATTCAAAGTTCACCGACCAAAAGGCTTACTTTGAGTGAAATATATCAGTTCCTGCAGGCCCGCTTCCCTTTCTTCAGGGGATCGTACCAGGGATGGAAAAACTCTGTCAGACACAACCTGTCTCTGAACGAGTGTTTTATAAAGCTTCCTAAGGGTCTCGGTAGACCTGGCAAGGGTCACTACTGGACCATCGACCCGAGTAGTGAGTTTATGTTCGAGGAGGGCTCCTTCCGTCGCAGACCTCGCGGGTTCCGTAGGAAATGCCAAGCTTTGAAGCCAATGTACAGGATGATGAATGGAATCGGGTACGGGGCGTCCATGCTGCCGCAAAACTTTGATTTCCAATCACCATCAGGCTCATTAGCATGCCATAACAGTTACAACATAGATCTGATGGGTAATACAGTGCCAGGTGGTTACGAGGGACTCGGAGGAGGACATCATGTCCCGCATTTGTCATCAGGCTCCGGGTCATCGTACATGGCCGCATGTCAGGTGGCCTCTAATTCGGACTATTTCCCGGACAGCAGCAGCAGCCCTCTGCAGTCCTCCCAATCGATGGTAGGGACTTTGGACTGTCAGTCTCCTTATGCAAATGCAGCCTCACACTGGAGTTCACCTGGTGTATCTTCATACATCAAACAGCAGTCACTGGCATCAAGCAGTCCCACCTCTTCTGCTCTGCACACAGGGATGTCATCCTACTCTCTGGATCAAGGCTATCTGCACCATAATGCTCGAGATTCCTCTGAGATTTCAGGTAGAACCTCACCGTATGTGCATACATGCATAAGTTATATACCCTATTGTATTTATGATGCCTGCACGTGCACCATGAAGAGTCGTACGAATCAAAGTGTAGGCTTTCAGGCATCACGTAGGCAACAATACATTTGTTTATGCTATTTAATGAAGGTGTATTGGATGAGCAAGACAATGCAAGTGCGAATCCGTTATTAACTGAAATATGAATCAACTACCACATGTTCCAAACTTAATTGAAACAAGTAAAACACACAAAAGTATCCCTGACAGTCTCAAACTATAATGTGGAGTAATTGATCAGATTGTAATGTCGAGCAGTTTCAGTTTTTATCATGCATCATACCATTGTGTGAGGAGTGTGCACGATTATATGTGCCTCATATAGCCTATTGTTTAATTTAAATTTCTTAGAATTTGGTTGTATTTTCAATCAAGCTTTCTTTAGAGGCCTCTAATATATGAAAGAAAAAAAAATAGGCACAATAACACAATAAAAAGGACAATATTATGGTAAAGGCCATCGTTACAAAGTAACCAAAACGACATTAAACACGCTGTCACAAACATATTCCCAGCAACGAAAAAGTAATGCCTTTCATTCATTTCAGTGCAGCTTCGTTAAGCATTTAACATGAGCAACAGCACAATAATAACCAGGATATTTACAGGCTGTTGATGTCTTATTTTGTTTCAATTATTTTATTTTGCTCATGTTGTTTACTGTCGTTTAATACACATAACAACACACATTGGAACAACTTCCTAATAAAGCATCCTTAATATTTTAGAGCTTGTAACTGATGGCTGTATTCATGTTTTTTTAATATTTGCTATCGTGTAATAGATCCATTAAAGCCCACTAAGGACATACTTTGGGTTGCATGTTGTGAAAAATCCATTTTGCTGGTGTTAAACCTCTTTCGCCACGTCACATGCTTTATGTTTTTATCTTTTTACTTAATGGGGATTGCTGCCCTCTAAAAAAAACAAAAAAACCCGGCAGCACAGCATCTGCACCAAAATGCATTTTTAATCATAAAGCGTTACCACGATTTATTAGCATTTACAACTGCAGACTTGAAGGATTATTGTAAACAAAAACAAACAAACCATGTATTCATATTTAACTAACATGTATGCCTGCAGACTAGACTGGTTAATTAGTAATACTGAATCTAAAATCGTCTGTTAATGGATTACCAACATTTGCATTATGGCCTAATACAAAGGATAATTTTGCTACCTGGCAACCCAAACATTGCTCTAAGCCAAATTGTTTGTAATCATTAATAAAGCCATTAGACACAACCTAAAACGTTACACGGCACCTTATTAACAAGTAGTGCCAACGAATTTGTACCTATATCACAGATTCAAAAAACGCACATCATTGTTGATATCCAGCAGTTGGAATAAAAATAATCCAGATCGATCCTGGTTCTAGAAATGATTTGACCTCATGTGTCCTCTGTGTTTTCAGCGGGACTGTCTCGATACTCAGCTCCTGTGTGTGACAGGAAGGACTTCGTTTTGAACCTAAATGGAATCTCTTCTCTCCACCCCAGCACCGGCGGATCTTACTATCATCAGCTCCATCACCATCACCAAAGTGTCTATCAGGATGTAAAGCCATGTGTCATGTGACAAAAACACCGAAGACACTTAACTGTCGAGAAGGTTTCTGCTAAATGTAGCCTATCCCTCGAGTGGCGTTATTTTGACCCAATCTCTGGTGAAAATGGCTATTACATGATTCCCTTCGAGTCAGTGAACTCTGACCTCTTTTTTTAAACCGTTTAGTAATGGCCACACACTCTCATTACATGCTGACATAAGATACACATATACATAAGCAATAGCAAAACATTTACGGGAAAATACGTACACGTACCTGAGTTAATCTCTGTTCATGCACTCAATTTTGTGTTGGAGTTGGTGGAATTGTTGCTGATTTCCTGCAGCAGGTCATAAAAGAGATTCATTTTTAAAGGATCATTTGGAAGTGTTTTAGCAATAAAAGTTTTTTTTTGTACGCAAAGTATTTTCTTTTATAAGCACTTCTATTGTCATTCGTTCTTTCTTTTTTCTTTTTAACTGCTACAAGAGGATTATAATAATAATAATAATAATAATAATAATTATTATTATCATCATTATTTTAATCTCAGGGCTTCTTAGGGAGATATTAAAAATGTAATATCTAACTGAAAATTACGCAATACCTGATTAGTTATGAAACACATTTAAACAGCGCAGTTTGTGGGCGATTTCGAATAACCCGATTACTCCCAGTCCCAACCCTTCGTAAAGGTTGGATTTAAATCACAAATCACAAATCATTTCAGAGATTCAAGTTTCAAAATCATTAATATTGGTCCCCCAGAAATACTGTCATCGCATTGAGCTTAACATATGATCAAGGATATGGTGTAGTTTTTTTATTTACATTATAATCACATATTTTGAATACGAAAAGACCAAATTTAAAATGATTTAAAAGAAAGTAGCCTAATCCTCCTTTGAGTTGGTTCACATGCTGAGGATAGCTTAAGTGTAATTTGGGTCTTAATTATCATAAAAAGCCTGTCTATATTGTTGTTATTTGATAATAAGGCTACTTAGGGGCAAAGAAAGAAAGCGGAAGGCACATTCAATAATTAACTCTGACATGAAAACGGAGACAAAAACTCACCATTCTTGTTTAGTGCTGTTGGCTTTCCCGTGACTGTACCGCCACCTCGTGGTGATTGAAAGTTGAAGGGCTCAAATTATATTTCATTCACTCATGCGTTATGGATAATTGCATGCGCATAACTTCATGCAGTTTAAGAGATGACCATGTTGTGCAGAGCAGTTAGTTGGTCATTTAGTCATTAGAATATAGAATACAGATTAAGCTGATCTTTTTTTTGTCTCTCTGATATGGACCGCTTGTAGATAGGTTGAGATACCTGCGAAACAGTATAACAAAAAGGTTTGAGTTGATGAATCCACTTCTGGATTGCCAAGTCTTTTCAGAATCTGATAAAAGATGTCGACATTTGTATTCTCATAAAAGTTGTAAAATGGATATATAGAGTGAATGACTTTCAAGATACATACTGTTGATGGATTCATTGTGTTCATTTTGTCTTTTTAAGCGGCTGGATATAACCTATAAAAAAATCTTCAACAAATGGCTGTAAGACCAACACACAACCATGCAAGTCCATTAGACACAATTTGTTCGCAATAAAGCCTACTCATTTGAGCATGCTGTCTGACAGACATCAAACATCAGATACATGGCAGTCTATGCTGTATTTTGAGTCCAGGTCTGACAGACATTTAAACAGTATGAATACTGTCAGTCATGTTGGACAGTGCTACACAGATTAGAACGATCAGTGTCATTTCCCAAAACCAGCTTTTAAGAGTGAGTGCAGGCATGGTTGTTACTACAGTAAAAGACTAAACGCGTTTTAATGTCTCTGCTGTCCATGGTGCTGAAGAGGATAATGAATACAGTACATTTGAGTTTTTTTGTGATCCATGTTATATTCAAAATACCCCAAAGCATGCACGTACGCACGCAAGCACGCACACACACACACACACACACACACACACACACACACACACACACACACACACACACACACACACACACACGGGTCATCTGTACCCTTTGACCCCCTTGACAGCAGGCCTGCCCTAAAGTAAGTAAACATGGCAGTGCATGTTAAATGAACATTAGATCACGTTGCAAACTAACTCTGTATTAGACAAAAAATAATTCATACAGAAACATGAACTAGAATTCAACCACGAAACAAATAACAATGTTCTTGCGTGACCAACCCAGGAGGCCAACTGCTAGACTGATGCCACATCAAGGGTTAATGTATGTCACATATATTATCCCAGTAAGAACACACTGCTCTCATTGCTCTAAATGCATGTCTCCACAAAGATTTTATGAAACGCATGTCCTTGCAAAAAACACAGAATAAGGGCCCAGTTTTACATACATAAAACAAACCTTTACTATAACAATGCTTATGCATTCTATCAGCCTGAGCAAACCTTTCTGACCATGTCACCTTCGCACTTACTTTCATCATGGATGCCAGGTTACAGGGCACACTGTGTATGGTAGTATTCTGAGTAGCACATCTCAGTATTCAAGTTCATGGCTTTCTCTTATCTGATAACCAGTGCATCCTTAATTACTGATCCCTTGTGTCCTGCCAGGCTGACTGCACAGGAGCGATTGTGCTACTGACTTCAGACTGTAGTACTGAAATAAATCGGGAGGTGGCAGTAATGTCTCTCTCTCTCACACACACACACACACACACACACACACACACGCACATACACGCACGCACACGTACGTGCGCACGCGCACGCGCACACACACACGCACACACACACACACACACGCACATACACGCAAGCACACGTACGTGCGCACGCGCACGCGCACACACACACACACACACACACACACACACACGCACACACACACACACACACGCACACACACACACACACACACACACACACACACACACACACACACACGGTACTTGTCTAATAAATTAGGTAGGCCTATATTACTTCACATGAATGGTACAGCACCATGTCCGTTATCTGTAAAACAATATAAATAAAAAATAAAAACGTCTCCTGAAATGTTGCTTTCACAGTTCAGTTATGAAATGGTTGATGGCCTTTTAAGAAGTAAAAGAAGATGTTTGCACTTTCTGAACACTAGAGGGAGCCAAAACCATAGTTATAATGAACCTTTAACTTCTCTCTCACTCACTCTCTCACTCTCTCTCCCTCTCTCTCTCTCTCTCTCTCTCTCTCTCTCTCTCTCTCTCTCTCTCTCTCTCTCTCCCCCCCCCTCTCTCTCTCTCTCTCTCTCTCTCTCTCTCTCTCTCACTCTCTCTCTCTCTCTCTCTCTCTCTCTCTCTCTCTCTCTCTCTCTCTCTCTCTCTCTCTCTCTCTCTCTCTCTCTCTCTCTCTCTCTCTCTCTCTCTCTCTCTCTCTCTCTCTTCTTATCTCCCCTTTCTATCTATTTTTAAAATGTCAGCATTGTGAGTTTAGTTTAATTTCCAATCACGTTATTTGGTTTGTATGTGTTTATAGGTCTGATTTAGTAAATACCATAATGCATTGTTTTAACAATTTTAACTTATCTATATTTGTAATAATAAATGTATTACCAATATTGTATTCATTCATTTTGTTTGATTATTTATTATTATTATTATGATATTATTTTCGGCCTTTTGTTTCAGGAAAAGAAAAACTTTGCAATGAGGAAAATTAAATTGGTAGTCTACGAACGCACCAAAAACAAAAACAAAACATTAAATGACATTAAATCCAATTAAATTGTAGAACAATACCATAACATAGGCTATATTTTATTAATAATGGTGTTATTATGTTAGCCTCATTATAGGCTATTGTGGATAAATAGCAACAGCCCGTTGTTTTGTTTTATTATTTTGATATCCATTCATGTTTTTCACCGCGCTTCAGTCGTGGATACCTTAAATAATAAAAGTTATGAGGGACTGGGTGGGCAGGCCGTGGTATTAAGTAAAAAGCCCGTCGTGAATTGTGTAAACAGCCTGGGGCGGTGGAAAAAGTTCATGCCCGGGTCCATGTAAGGAGAAACCGGCGGAGCACCAGGCCACTGCACGGACATTTAATTAAGACGACCTGCAGAGAATTACATCGATATTAGGACTGTAACTTTGCCTCACAATGACCGTTAACAATTTCATGCACAGTCGCCTTTGACAGCGGGTTATATAGAGGCCTTATTGAACTTTTGTCTATCTTTGGTCATAATCTTCTTTCAACCCTCGGGCCTTAAAATTAAATACACCGCATATAATTCCATAAAACACCTTATAAATCTCCAGGGACCTTTTTATAGAGATATAAAGATAAATGAATCTGTGGAAGAATGAACAAATATTTAATATTTTATTTCTTCTGCTACAGAGACAATACATTGCCAATAGGTCTCAAACACCCCAACACAACAGATATTCAAACATTTTGATGAAAAGCCCCTCGTGTGAGGTGTCATGCTCATCCCATTTGGTTCCCTGGTCTTAAAATCCTTTTCTTGAATAAACTCTGACACCTCTGGCCATTCGAAGCCCAAACTGTCTTTTTATTCCCGTTGTAATGAGATCTCACTTAACCGCCCACTGCCAACGATGCGAGGCTCTTCCTGCTTTGATCTCACAGAGATCTGTTGCTGCTGTTGAGTCTTCTCACTAATGAAATGCACTTTTAAAGACGTTAAAACTGGACGTTTTACGACGCCATTTGGTTTGTTGCTGTTACTATCTCTCCTCATAAAAAAGGAAATAATGAACTTCAAATTAGTAATGGCAGCCACAAGAGAGCATACGATATAAATTGTGATTTTGTTTTAGGGAAAAAATATCTGAATGAATATAATGCTAAAATATCCAGATTAATGTACAGATAATAAACATCTAAATTGGAAAGTCAACTCATCTTTTTCTGTTAATAGCCAGCCTGATAGAGGATGCTTTTTTGTAATAAAGTTTGCAAGAATACGCACTCCATGATGTGATTGTGTACATGTGAGTTCCTCTGTCACGTCTGAAGTCTTGGCTGGAGTGGGCTGGGAGTTACCGACACCTCCTCTAACTTTTCTAAAAGCCCTGAGTGTGGCCGGGAGCATTCTTGCTCTCTCTGCACGGCCTCACTTCCCATTGGACGACTCGTGCACTCTTCGGGGAGGAGCTCCACTGGCAGCAAAAAGGAGGAAAGAATTTAACTGCGCAAAAAGTCCTGTGTGGTGACGGATGTCCAAAGTTCAGAACTTTTTCAATGTGCGTTTCATAGAGACACAGAGATGGGGACGGCTTAAACACTGCTGAGATCCACCACGTTGCACTGTTGTTTAGAATTTCCTCTCGTTTTCTTTTTGAGTGAGCAGTGAGGAGCTGTGATTTGAGCGCCTCAGCATTCAGAGGAGGGAGAAGTGGAGCTCTCCATCTGCGTATTTTGGAGCTTTATTTTCGCCGAATCAAAGTGAAGACATGCAGGCTCGCTACTCCGTCTCCAGTCCCAACTCACTGGGCGTCGTGCCGTACATCAGCAGCGACCCGAGCTACTACCGGGCCGCTGCCGGTGGGGGATACACCGGGATGCCAGCACCTATGAACATGTACTCTCATGCTGCTCATGACCAATACCCTGCCAGCATGGCCCGGGCGTACGGACCGTACACCCCACAACCTCAGCCCAAGGATATGGTCAAACCCCCCTATAGTTACATCGCGCTCATCACTATGGCTATCCAAAACTCGCCTGACAAGAAGGTGACCCTAAATGGGATTTACCAGTTTATCATGGAGAGGTTTCCATTTTACCGAGACAACAAGCAGGGCTGGCAGAACAGCATCAGACACAATCTGTCGCTGAATGAATGTTTTGTCAAGGTGCCCCGTGATGATAAAAAGCCCGGTAAAGGCAGCTACTGGACCCTGGACCCGGACTCTTACAACATGTTTGAAAACGGGAGCTTCTTGAGAAGGAGACGACGGTTCAAAAAGAAGGACGTCATGAAAGAGAAAGAAGAGCGGCTGCAGAAGGATGTGCCGCCGAGGCAGCAAGGCCGGGAGCAGGAGCAGCCGGTGCAGGGCTCCAAGCCTGTGAGGATCCAGGATATTAAGACTGAGAACGGGACAGTCACGCCACCGCAGTCCGAATCGCCCTCTTTGAGCACCGTGCCCAAAATCGAGAGCCCGGACAGCAGCAGCAGCATGTCCAGCGGGAGCCCTCACAGCATCCCCTCTAACAGGTCCATCGGCATGGACAGCTCAGAGCACCACCAGCACCACGGCCAGGCCTCGACGCAGGGCTTCAGCGTGGACAATATCATGACCTCCCTCCGGGGGTCTCCACATGGGGACACTGAGCTCACCTCCGGCCTCACTTCCTCCGCCAGGATAGGTATAACACCGTCTTTGTCCTTAAACTATTCTCCAAATCAGACATCTGTCTACAGTTCACCCTGTAACCAGAACTCCATCTCCACTACCTCCAATGCAACCTATCATTGTAACATGCAAGCCATGAGCTTGTATGCCGGGGACAGATCTAGCCACTTGGCACCGAGCACCACCGTGGACGAAACGTTGCCAGATTACTCAGTCACTACCACCTCATCCTCCATGAGCCACGGTAATCTAAACTCTGGGCAAGAGGGCCACCTTCCGCACCAAGGGAGGCTGACCTCATGGTACCTCAACCAGGCCGGAGACCTGGGCCATCTGGGCGCAGCGTACCCAGCACAGCAGCAGAACTTCCATTCAGTCCGAGAGATGTTTGAATCCCAAAGAATTGGTTTGAATAATTCACCGGTGAATGGGAATAACAGCTGTCAGATGTCATTCCCACCGAGCCAACCCATCTATCGCACTTCGGGAGCTTTCGTATATGACTGCAGCAAGTTCTGACCAAAATAAATAGGCTCAATATTTTCCTCACGGTGTTTGAACTCTTCCAGTAAAATCCAACGTCTTCCCCCCCCCCCCCCCCACCCCTCACCTGCCCACACCATATGGACTAATATGAGACAGAAAACAAAAAAACAGAAAAGACTTGATGTTGGTTTTTTCTAAAGAACAGTGTTACTGCAAATAACACGTAAGTCAATCTTTGCTTTTGTGGCTTTTTATGTGATATGTTAAGGATATGTCAGTTTTCATGGACGTGTAAATTGCATATAGTAATTTATTTCTAAAAAAAACAATGTAGCCGGATATTATGGACCAAACACCAAAACAGTGTTTCTAAATTGAATTGCCTTAATTGTCCAAACAATTGTTCCATTATAAAAGTAAGAAAAAGGAACGTGTATATCGCCGTACTATTTCAAAAAAATTCTTCATTTGTTGAAAAGTATTCTGAAGGATTTGTTTGTTTGTTTAATAAATTGTCATTTTATGTGAGTTAAAGTTAACGCCTCGTTTCTTACAGACTTGAATACAGACTAGTGATATTTTACACTCAGTCTGGCCCATGTTGGCTATACTGTATAAGCCTCGTTATAAATCTGATCTGACCCTCTGAGGTTTAGCTCTTCTTTAATGGCGTGCATTCATTACAATATGTTTGGACTGTAAACTGCTGCACAGATTCAGATCTTAAATATGTTTACTCTCCCCAAAAAAACAGCAGCCTATACTTACGCGACTGCCCTCAAAGCATTTTGCTTCTCAAAAAAAATCTTTAAAAAAAAATTGAGGAAACATTAAAAATTTGAGGCAAAAAAGCAAATTTCTATCCGCACGTCCAAAGAGAAAACGCCTGTTAATCACATGTTTATTTCTTGGCTTTTTAACATTCATATCTCATTTACTGTTTATATTTGTATTGTCATATTAGAAATGCTTAATTTACGAGATGATTAAGTTGATGTTGACCTAAGGCCTAGACCTGGGGACCAGTCTGCACACAGCACAACTGTGTTTTGGATTGCGCTGTGTGTTTACTGGCGCATGCCAGTGCTTACTTAATATTACACCGCACATGCCAAAGATAGTCCCGTTGTCACTTCAGTTTTGATGTTTAAATTCTCACCAGTCTGACATGACGCTGACGTCAATGGAGACATCTACGACCCGTCACGTTGTTTTTGTACGTGACTCATCCTAGTTTTTCAGAGTATGTGCATATTTAATTGCAATAATGAGTATTTATTAAATTGGCTTTCTGTACTCGAAATGTCAGATTTATGTTTTATTGAAATCCAAGTTGGCAGTTGCCCTCAGTGACATTCAGGAATGGGAATCAATCTCTTTTAATCACGTTCAATGGAAACTAACAAATTACTTTGAAATAGGCATTTTATTTATTTAGTTATACATTATAATATATAGGAATGAAAATTGTTTAAATGAAATACAATACAATACAATACATTATTTTAATTTATATAATTTTTTTAAATTTTATTTTAGGGATTCTAAATATGTATTAATCACAGATATGTTTATTTTACATGTCATTAGTATTTACAGCATGTAAAAAATAAATTAAAATAGTTTTTGCTTGGATAGACTTGTGTGTGACATGTGCGTAAAATTGCACATGCAGTCTGTACAAAGACAATATTAATAATACGTCAGTATTATTAATAATAATAATAACAACAACAACAACAACAATAATAATAATAATAATAATAATAATAATAATAATAATAATACTTTATGACAAACTCAAGATTATAGCCGTTATTTATAAGAGTATAAACACAAATCAGAGTTGTTATTTAAATATTATAATACAGTAATAATCATCTGGTACATAAGGAGTAAAAAGAACAACGGTTAATAAATATAATCATTATAACAATTAGTATACACATCTAATTTGCACATTTCAATTCTAAAGCGAGATGCTTGAATTTCTATCGAAACTCTTTTACTGACATTTTGAGAACAATTCGGTTTCATTTCTAACTGAAACAGAGGGGTTGGCAACATATCCAGACTACAGATCAAGTAGCATGTCAAACTACAATATGCATAGTGTGATTCTGAAACACTGTTCTGAAAGATGGAACGTGGGTTAGATTGGGCGTATTGCTCATATCTTTTTCGTCAGCTTCAGGCCTCAACAGACCAACAATACACATCAAAAGAAAACATGTTGAGAGATAGCTGCATGCCATGTGCATATTACTACACAGGGCTCGTTGGCATGGGGGATATTTGAGAACAACGACAACAAAGAACAAAAAGAAAAAAACATGAGTTGTTCAGTAACCGCGATGAAATGCTGCTCTTATGTCTTTCCCAGCTCCCCGATTGCACCAACTATAATCAAGCTCATAAAAGCCAGTAGATACGTTCCCAAGTATCGGCCTAATAAACAAACGTCGTGTTAGTCAAAAGATTGATGGCGCCCTCGCAGAATATACCAGGTCAGGAAGGAATAAAATTCAATCAGAGAGCTGGAATCGTTTTTCATGAGACGGAAAAGGCTGAGAGGGAGACGGGGGTCAATGAGGAGGATGTCGGCCGCCAGAGCACCATCAACAATAGAACAGGACGTAGCACACACACACAAACGCTAGAGCTTAGCTTGTGTGTGTGTGTGTGTGTGTGTGTCCTTAAAATTGTAAATAATATAATTCTAAAAGTTTCCAGAAATAAGGTACAAATTTGCAGAAAACAGTTGAAATGGAGGATTATCACTTGTACTTTTGCACTGAAAATGAACTGATACTGTAATTAACAATCAGCCCTCATCCTGTCCCGACGGGGTTCCGTAGCAAAATAGGTACACATACACATTTCATTTCACTTTCATTTCCCCTCACTGTAGAAAGAGAAAGAATTAGGTTTACTAGTTTTGCTATTTTGTATAGGCCTACTGTCCCCACCTATAGGCTCCAGATGGCTGTGGTTGTTATTTCTCACAAACAGCAGCAGCAACAACAACAACAACAACAACAACAACAACAACAACAACAACAACTACAACAACAACAACAACAGCAACAACAAATCTAATCAGATGTTATTCAGGACTTAATTTCATGAAGCAGGGGCCCGTGTCTGTTTGGGGCTCCTTAACACACGAAGGCATCTGCGGACCCCTGCTTCATCTGTATGAGGCTTCACTCTACTTTCTCCTTAAACGTTCCGCTACATTCCTGAAAATGCGCAACTTCCTTCACTGCTTTGGGTCAAATAGCAAAGACAAAAAACTGCTATGTTGGCCAAACCTTTACTATATGATATTTCGAAACGGCATAGGCCTATTTGTTCCCTTGTTGGTTTTAAAGCAGATAATCCCTGCATGATTTCAAAATAACTATTATATTTAATAATATATGTTTTATCGGCGACCACATCGCCTATTATTTTCTGAAACAGCGTATAGGTGTATTTAGGAAAACAATAATTATCTAATCATCATGTCATCTGAATTTGATTTGACACACTTGAGGCGAGATGCACTGTGGGCCAGTCTGCGTGTGTGGAAGTCAGGTCAAAGTAAACAACTATTAACACAATTCTTGTTGTTGTTTTATGGATAAAATGTCAACTTAATTTAGAATAATGTTATCATTTACAATAAGGCCTAGAGCAAAGGCGTGATGACTGTGACTTATTTGATTAGAAACAATCACGTCTGCTGATGACGAACAAATCGGATGTAAAACTTGACTTTGCAACCTTCAGTTTTGACATTATTATTATTATTATTATTATTATTATTATTATTATTATTATTATTATTATTACCTCGTAATGAGAAGTGGGTGTTGACCGGAATTACAGTTACATTATACATATGCCCTTTTAGGTGTTGACGCAAATATGCTGTTATTTAGGCCTATTTGATAGAAGGTTAATAGATGTGTGGAGGTTTATCTCAGCACAGACAGGAGTAGACGGGATGAAACATGGATGTGGAGTCTCGGTTAGCCCCCGCAGACTGTGTGCACCTGTACGGCTGAGTGAGCGGCTCAGCTCAGTATGGAAAATGCTGTGTTTTAACTCTCGGTTAGCGCACAAGACCCGAGCTCCAAGCGCCATCTGTTTCTAATTAAGTGTCCATAGACGCAAATTCTGTGTTTGCACTGCGGCCAAACGAGTGAAAGGTTGGAGGTCCAACACTTGTCTCTCATAAGGGAAAATAATGCAGCCTCTTATCCTGCGTGTCACATTTGAAAGACAAATGATAATTTTCAAAGAAATGATTCACTCGGCTTTGTCAAAACAAGCAGATCGATGAGGGGTAAACAAGGCTTCTGGGTGAAATAATGATCTAGAAATCGTGCAGCATCTTTAAGTCAGAAGTAAGAAATGAAGTGACGCAGACGTCGTGTAAGCGCTGGGATGGCGGGATAATGGGTTACTGTGAATCCAGGCCGACGGGAAACGGCCGACCTGCGAATAACCCGACTGCCTTGGCGTGATACCTAAAAAACGAACAGAGTTGCCTTCAAGTTACAAACCCTGCTTTTCTGCTGCTCGGGCCTGCGGTTTCTAATTATAGCACCTTTTTACGCACCGAGCACTTGAATGTCCCAATTATACAGCGTGGCATACAGCAATTTATTGTCAAGTGTATCCTAGCCTAGTTTAATTCTATATATATATATTTTCAAGGTACTCATACACGACTTTTACAATCTTCTTTTAAATCTGAATGGCCAATGAGGAATAAAGCTTCATTTTATTTTTTATATTTTTACTAATTTCTTGATTACTTTTTAATTTTCTCGAATATATGAAATCATTGCAACACATGGATGTAAGGTAATTAATGCAGTTTATTATTAAAACACTGTAGAAACAAACAAATGTGTTAAACAAATGAACGATTTGCCAGCTCTTTAAGGGATTTGACGCTCTTTTCTTATTTTAATTATTTTTAATTTTACAAAACACATGGCGTCTTGAGCTCATAGTAAAATAAACATTGCAATTAAGAGGATTATAATTGAAGAAAACAATTCAAAAGAAGAGAGCAGATTTCTTTTTTCAACTCAAATAAAAAAATACTCACACTGCTTCGTAAAATAAGTAGCCTACTAACATTGCAATTTAGCATAATAAATACACACGGCTAAAAACAATATGCGTTTACACAAATACATGTATATACATGCTATGCATGAATTCATAGCATGACATGGGTTTATACGAATAGAACCTAATCCTGATAGCATGGAGCAAACAACTTGAACTCTGTAACTTGTGAAATGAGAGGGGCACTTCAAAGCTGTCCAACTGCTGCTATTTGAGCCACAGTAGCAGTTGTCTGTGTCTTTCGCGGGTGTCTTCTCGTTTTATGGTGCAAGGCGGCCACTGGGCTATGAAAACATCAACAGCAGACTTAAGTTGCTGTTACATGAGACACCAAACTACCTCTGCTTTTATTGAGAAGAGATGTTAACAGTCAGACATGTAAGATACATGTATAAACATCCATTTTAATATCATACAAATATAAATACTTTTAATGGATGATTATGTTGGTTCTTCTATGGCTGCTGGCTGAAATGTTAGTCTTTTTGAACATTAGACAACTGAGTACTACAAAATAGGGTTTATTTATGAAAGTAAAAATGAAATAAAGTCTTACATAATGTGAATTCTATGCTATTGTTTGAGGACTTTAAAGACCCCATGTTGTCACAGAATTGATCTTAAAGTTAACCTATTACTCAACAATGAGAAGAAGAAAAAGACATATTGACACATATGATTAAATAGACATAAATGAGCCCATCTATTTTCAGTGAATGCAAATTCATTTTCAGTGAATTTAATATGATTCCTGCTTCAAGGGCATCCCTGCATAATATATAGGTTATGTACAAACATGGCAACGTCACATCAGTTTTCACCAGACTCTCCACTGACCCTCACATGTTTTAAGCCCAGGGAGGTGGGTGTCATCTGCACCAAAAGAGGAGGAGACAGAGCTGGAAGTGAACCATCTCAATTCTGAGTCCTTTAGTCCGTCCAAGGAGGAGAAAAGAGAGGGAGAGACAGTGATGAAGTGGGCTGCAGAGCAAATGTCGTCTTTACTTAAAATAGAAAAAGGAAAAAAGTTGCTTCACACAGGAGGTGGGTCACTGAGGAACTTAAAATGTGATTTTAATAGAGGATGTGATTTTTGTTTGTGTGTGTGTAGAGGTAAAGCCATCCCTCTGGCAATTAATTCCTGGCAGAGACAGTGTAGCGTGCTCCTCCATGCAGTGTTGAGAGAGTGAGGAATCGTGTGTGAATGAATGGATTTTAATTTGTGTGGTTTTAAAAATACTGTCAACAGACTTCCTCCTGAATTATTTCCCACTAAGCGCTTTGTCACATCTTCCCTCTGCTGCCTTCAGTGATTGTGTAATCAAAAAGAAGGCCATGTTGACAACAGCTTGGTGCTCCCTGGGTGGACCAATACAGTAATTGATTAATTAGAAACAGATACATGTGCATTTTTTTTTACAACCGTCAGTACAGATGATCACATATTAGCTCTGTCAATCATACAAAGAGGTCAGTAGGTCATGAAATGATTTCATTACTAAAAAGTGCAAAATTCAAATCAGAATGTGAACAATAACACATCCATTTGGGGGAAATGCTACTTCATTCTTCCCCTTCTCCAAATGTCTAGTCTTTCCGGCCTTTCTGATATTAGTGACAGATTTGGTTAGTCATGATTAGGTAAATGAGGTTCAAAGGTGTAAATAAAAAATGTAATTGAACACATCTCATGGATTGCTTGCTTTATATTCATCTCAAGAACATTGAAACATCTCATTGAAATCATCAGATACATTTTA
The DNA here is from genome assembly GCF_031162955.1 of Sander vitreus. Taxonomy (NCBI): domain Eukaryota; kingdom Metazoa; phylum Chordata; class Actinopteri; order Perciformes; family Percidae; genus Sander; species Sander vitreus. Next base: position 13,532,499 of record NC_135866.1, read on the forward strand.
ATTACTGACTGTAGAATAAGTTAATCATGCATTTTTCTGATTTATATGATGACACTTGTCATCATGATTAAACATTATTTCAAGCTTAAAACACAATTAAGGATTAAATATGTCTTTCTCAGAAGGCATTCATCTGTTTCGTTGTAGATTGATAGCAGTGTGACTAATTCACTTTGCCACGGTTGCCGATTTATTTACAACAATGTGCTTCTGACAGACCAAAAGTGACTTTGAGTGCAAGTAAAAATAACGTGTGTGTGTGTGTGTGTGTGTGTGTGTGTGTGTGTGTGTGTGTGTGTGTGAGAGAGTGAGAGTGAGAGAGTACCCAAAGGCATGGCTGTGTTTGAGTGACAGTCTTGCTTCTCCAGGTTTCACCTAGATTGTGTTCGGCCCATGCAACCATAACAGCAGGAAGCAAGGATTTATCTGCAACCCCTCAGCATCACCACCACAACACACTCGCAAAAACACAAACACACACAAATAACATGCTTTGATGGAGAATTACTATGCAGAATGGGGTGTGAGGTGAAACACGGGCAAGGAAAAACAAACTGGTTAAAAGAATAACACTGACCTAAGCAACAACTATTGCACATTTTCACAGTTTCTGAAGAGAGGCTAGTTTTCAGTTATTTAAAAATAGAACTTGTGTGCAGATGGGACATCGCGTAATCCTCACATGGATCCTGCTTGAAGCATCAACATTGAATGGACACATATCCTGTGACTTGAAACAGCATCAGCATACAGTATGTTATATATGTATAAGCAATTCAACATCCAACATGAAACAAAAACAAAAACAAAATCTACAAAATCTACAAAATCTACAAAATATTGTAAAAAGAAAAAATGTTGTCATTGTAAAACGTTCTTGCAAAACAGGTAATGAAGGGCACAAAGTAGCTCTTTGCAGTGATCCAAAATGTATCTCAGATGTCAGCTGTCTGAGCTTGTGTCAATGGACAATCTACCCTTTGACCTCTGAGAGGAAAACTATTCCTCCCGATGGTCTTTTTCAGCGGCCCATTGTTTACTCTTCTGGCAGTTAACAAATTTTCTTTAAGTAGTCCTTTCTCCATTTTCATGCTTGGTTGCATTGTAAAGAGCATTCTCACACAGAGGAGGGGGAAGTTAAGGAAGAGAGTCTTTGGAGAGCACAACAAGGGTTTGAAAGATTAAAAAACAACATGAGTCAGTAGAATCAGATCTGTATATACCAAGAGAGAGAATTAGTAGAAGAAAAAGTCTGAGCAGTGGGGGTGAGGGATTGATTGATCTTTTCTCACATATCCAAGTGGTAATACATAGTTCTCAGTAAGTGTTGTTAATAGTTTACCATTAAAGCTTTTTTTAAAGTTATTATTTAGTTCTACTATGTCTATGGAGATGATGTGATGGTGATGAGGACACACCCTCATCTCCACATCACACCAGGCCATGCTTGAATGAAATGCCTCAATTTAGTTTGCAAAATTTTTTAGATTCTGCTTTACTTTGAATGAAATAGTCATTCTAAAAGCTAAAGAATTAATGTTAGTTGATCAAGTCATGCTCTCTACAGTCTGCAGCTAAAAGTATTCTATGACCTTTTGTGACAAACGTTTAAAAAAATTTCCTAATATAAAAATCTATCGTGGCTCACAAGGCAAAAGTAGAATATAAATAAGCACATATTTAATATATTTCCTATTATTTACCGTGTTCAATAAACCCAAACAAAAGGCAGTACACACACAACCCTCACAACACATTCATATAAAATCAGTGGTTCTTCATGTATTTCTGTGAGGTGTGCAGGTGTGAGGTCTTCTCTGTCTGGCGAGAGGCAGCCAGATGGTGTTTGTGTGTGATGGCGAGCAGCAGCGATACAGCGGTGGTTCCTTTCACAGATCAGCACTCATATCTCTGTTCCATCTCCAGGCTCTCGGCTCATATAAACATCCCCAGTACATGGGCCTCTGATGTTTTCGCCATTGTGTTTACAGTGAGAAGTCAGGCAAATACGTGAACTTTAAAACAAAGAGCACAAGGATGAACAATGGACTGAGTGGCTCAGCGCTCAAATTGGTTATAGGGAAAATTACAAATATTCTAAAATGCAATTCTTGATAAATTATTAAAAAGAAACTTTAGGTAAAGTGTCCTTTACCTACTGAAAGAAATTGACAGTCACCCTGCTTCTACTGCACAATAGCATTATGTTCCCTATGTATGTATATCCCCTGGAGCCGCAAACAGATCTTCTACTGGGATCAAACAAACAGCATTTAATCCTGTTGAGGTGTTTATGTGTGCTCTGCAGCCTCAGTCTGCACACCATACTCTGTCCACACGCACTAGGAAACAAGTTCAATTACACTGATTTAGCATGGACATGGGCGGACCCAACACTGAAAAAAAAGAAGTCACGTTTCAGCGCTTAGGGCCTATGGCAACCGAAATAAGAGTTCAGGAAAAGTGGAATGCAACACACACACGCACACACGCACACACACACACACACACACACACACAGACACACACACGCACACACACACAGACACACACACGCACACACACACACACACACACGCACACACACACACACACACACACACACACACACACACACGCACACACACACGCACACACGCACACACACACACACACACACACGCACACACACAGACGCACACACGCACACACACACACACACACACACACACACACGTGCCCACACACGTGCACACACGTGCACACGCACGCACACACACACACGTGCACACAAACACACACAAACACGCACACACGCACACACACACACACACACACACACACACACACACACACACACACACACACACACACATGCTTACTCATTCTGCCAAAATGTTAACTTGTCTTTGCAATGGAGCAAATGAGATGTACCATTCACTTTTGAAATGGAACTTTGTCTAAAATTAATCTCACAAAAAACAATCATGCACATTTCCAATCAAACCCCATGCAATGCTATGACCCCAACATCAAAGCGTGCTCAAAGCGATTGTCTCCCCCTGCTCCTTTTAAACTGCCTGTTTTTCAACTGTAGAAAGAAGAAAAATCCCCCGAACTTCAAAGACGGAGACAGAGAAAGTAATTTAGCCTTATCTTAATTGAGCTGCAATTTTAATAATGATCTTACACATTGGGACCGAGGAGGAGAGAAGGAGCAGCAGGCTGCAGGACGAGAGGCTGGCTTCCCTGCTCTGTGCTCTGCTGCTCTACTCTGGTTGTCTAATCTCAGCTCCAGACATATCATTGGCCAGTGATTTATGATGACCTAATGTTTTGTTTACTTCATGCTCATAACAGGCGGGCAGATTGCATGGGGCAGACGTATGGGGAAACATGAAAGCGTTGGGACTGCTTGCAGGACTGCAGTCCCAAGCAGTTTGCAGAAATAAACAGCTCTGAACTTCAGCCACCTGGCACAGCACCTCCTTCAAGTTGAAGGCCAGGGCTGCCGACACTCTGAAGTGTACAAAATCCCAGGCTGCGTGTTTCATTAGCTGCCATGAGGCAGCCATCCATCTGTAATGCGGAGGTTACACACTTGATTTAACCTCTGGAAAAACACATTGACCCCTCTGTTCATGCACTTTCTCAATAATTGACTTGCCTTTGCCATACAAGAGTGCAAATACTGTGGGTCTCAAAACTGCTTGACAGTAAGGTCAAGAGTCCAGTAAGTGTCTTGGATTTGGCTTCTGTTAGTGCTTTAATGGTATTTAGCGAAGCAATTGAGAGGGATGTTACTGCTAGGGAAAATAAACACAATAGTAGCTTTGTGCAAACAATTTAAATGATAAGACAATGCAAGTGTGTTGTGCAAGGAGTTTGCGGCTTGTTACACATTTGCTTAAATATTGTGTATCTGATCTGGACTATATAATATTTTTATTATATTTATTTATTATATATTTATGGCCACTTTAAATATTTACTTTTTTAAGTTAAAAACTTAGAAAGTTAAAAACCTGGAGAGAAGAACAACAGAAGAAGAGAAGAGATTCTAGTCAAAAACATCAACAAGTTGCCTCCAGCCAAATCTCACCCGTGTTTCTGTTGTTCATACCACTGCCCAGAGGTCATGCCTACAACTCCAAGAAACGGAGATGTCAAGTGTGTAAATATTTCTCCTTCCCTGTCTGGCCATTCAAAATCCAATTTGAAAATCCCATCAGATAGGCATTTCCTCCTTCTGCACCAGCAACCAGAGCAGGCAACTGCTACATTCTTATCTTATCAGCAGCAACAATCTCGCATCTCGTCGTGCCCAAACAGGGAGAAACAGAATTATATTGAAAGTGGTAATTTAGCTCCCACCTCCACCACAAATAATGCACATGCTGAAACTAATATGAAGCTTCTTTAGTCATTGACTCAGATTGGATATTGGCTTTTTGTCAAGCAAAAGAGTATAAAGGAAAAATCCTCTTCTTGCACTTAATACTCCCCCTGCTTTCCTTATTTTTCTTCTCTCCTGGCACGGTGACATGCATGATAAGAGCAGCGAAGCAAACTGTGAGCTGTCTAGGTCTGTACAGGAAGTGCAAGGGATTCAGTGGTGCTGTCAATCAACAACAGCTCTGCTGCCGTCAGGACCTAGAACAATGGCCACAGCCTGGCATTGGGAAAACTTAGTCAGCCTGCAATCTCACTAGCACAGAGGAGATAACGTTAAGAGGAAAATGAAAGAAAGTAATCAAAAAATTACCTTTACTTGCATGTACGTGAACACAAAGGCACATTTAGATCCACCTCTGATTTTTAAAAGCTAATGAATATCTCATTCAAGTCCTTATGTCATGAAAGTGGGTTAGAAAGCTTGACCATGAGTCAAGCTAACATTAGCTCCATGGGTTGGGTAAAAACACTGACTTTTTAATGTTACCAGCAGAATTGTTTTAAAATAAGAATCCTGTAAAAAGGGTCTTAAATATGCACTTAATGCATGACGTGTCCCAGGCAAAAAAAGTCAGCATCCTCACCAGTTAATGATAGCAGGCAACGCTAAATAAAGAAACAGAATTGTTCTTGTATTGTGGTGTAGAGCTAGTAAGTCCTTGTATTATAAGCATGAACAAAAAGATTACACATTTTGTTATATTAACATAACTGTTAGCTTACATATGAATTTGTATTGTTTCCAATTGTTAATGTTAGTGCAGATAAACATACTGTTTAATCCATTCCTTACACATCCTCCAAACTCTTTAGATGCCCAGTAAGTCTCTTATTAAAGATCCATTCACACGGTTTCAGCAACTGGAGGAATCCAAAGTTTGAACTGTAAACAGGCCTAGTTAGGGTTGCTTAGCTATGATCAATCAATGGACAATCACTGTTCGTGGGAAAAGTTGATTCCCCCATTGAGACCTCACAAAGATATCACATTAAATAAATTTGTTTACAATATCAATGTGTCCAATACACAGTTTGGTTAGAGAGCAGTAACATTCCTGCCTTGGCTTTCTTTACACAGCAGGAAATCCAACCCCAATCACCCAATTGCAATGTAAAGGCTCGATACACTATGAAAACAAACAAAGCATAGAGACTTGTTATTGTAATGCCATGGCATATATTATTGCAGAAAAAGATTTTTCACTGCCAACATAAATACATTCCACCTTCACATTGCACATAGTGAGAATACAATATTATCAATAATGTAGTAACTAGTGTAAACAATAGCCCGCAGACCAGCTGTAATGATGATAGATCTAATTGCTTCTGTACAGAAATGCTTTCAGGCTTCTGAAACTTAAAAATTAGGAAACGTGGGTTACTGATGGCTAAAATCCCCCCAAATCAAGTCTTCTTACATTGAGGGAAAGTATGGAACAAACATCTGGGACACACACACACACACACACACACACACACACACACACACACACACACACACACACACACACACACACACACACACACACACACACAAACACAAGCCATCTGTCCAGGACAGGACACAGCAAGCGCAACCTTCAGCTGACACTTACTAGAGGGAAGTCGGGCCTTGAGGCTGTTGTATGACATCAGCACAGCAAAAGCGACACCATTTATCACCGGCCACCGAACATGGAGACATTCATAACATCCTGACAGGAAAATCATGTGGAAAATAATCACTTGGGCTTTGATAACAACTTTGCTCCTTCTTTTGCTCCTCTTTTGGACAGTGTCCTGTTCTCGTTTGCTATTCTTTATCTGTGACCTTTATTCATTCATCATGCATTGATGCATTGTTTATTATTAAGAAATTAGGAAATTGCCATTAAAGTACAGCCTTATTGTAAATACACATTCTGTCTGTGACATAGCCTTTGCTGATGCTTTAAAGTTACAGAAGAAAGCTATTTGGTCAATACAAAAAGGCAATGTGCGCTCAAGTTGATCATATATCATCTTCTGTTGGGAAGACAGTTATCAGTGTGATATCCATATTATGGTAAACTCATAAAAGAAGAAAGCGGAGATGACCAAATTTTTCCAGAGCACTCTCATTTGGGTCCAAAGGTTAGTCAGCCCTTTCCCGTTTAAGCAAAGCACAGAGTTTCTAGCAGCTCTTTGTAAACGACCTGCTCTCACTTTTGGTCTTCCTTTTGTGCTCACGGTGAGAGTGGAGCTTTTGTCATATGTCAGACGAGCATGGACAGCAGCCAAACCTGTCCCTGGGTCTTCCTATTTTGACACCCTCAAGCACCTGCCCTCACTGGAGCATGGCAGGGAACGTCGCAAAGAGAACAATAGAGAAAGGGCCTCTTTCCAGCCCCTCCTCACTGGCTGATCCAGCACTGACTGCCTGTCACTCAAATCCATTAAAGGTCAGTGTAGCTTACTACCTTCCAACCCTCAGGAGGACACACCCTAATGGACCTTGCCAGTTTTACACTCACTTTTTCCTCTCCACCATCTCTCCTTTTACCCTCAGAGGTCATATGAGGGGGATATCCCAGAAGGAAATGCCTGAGCTCTGAAGGAGGTGCCTGTGCTCTCCATCTTTTTTTCCCCCCATTACTTAAAGCATAGTCCTGGGTGTTATCGCTCTCATGTGATAGAGTGCTGGGTGCTGATAACAGGATAACAGAAAAAAATGACATTCCTCCTATTTTGATTTGTTCTTCTTGGCTAAAACAGAATTACTTAAATGTGCAGTTAATCTCACGATACCCAATATTATTAGCAATCTATATTAGATCAGATTACATTCAACTTTATTGTCATTGCACAGAGTACAGGTACCGAGACAACAAAATGCAGTTGAGCATCTAACCATAAGTGCAAAAAGCAGTTAAGTGCAGATAGAATAAAATATAGAATAAATACGATGTGGCATAAACAGTAAGGGGAATTAATACACTAGATATATACAACATGAGCAGTATGAACAAAGTCAGCAGTGCAAGTGTAGAATATATAGTGCAGAATGTTATTACAAGTAATACTTACAGTAGGCTATTATATACAGAATGCACCTGGACGAATGATATGAATATGGTGTGTATGTATTGTAGATGCGTTGATGATAGCACTTAATCAAATTGCTTACTTCTTAATCCATTTGTTGTTCACCTTTCTGAAGGATATAATTTTGAAACAAGACAAATATTTCCTCTTCACACTCCTTTGTTTTGAATTAGTTTACATGACCTAGGTGTCGTCATGGTGCATCTGTAGACATAAATGCCTCACTTCAAACAGCAAACCTGTACTTCAAGTAAGATAATAATTCTTGATATGACACATTTAAAGTTATGATGGGTTAATACACGGTGGCATATACCAGTTGGCAATAACCCTTTTGCACAAGCAATAATTCACTTGTTTCTGCAGTTACCAATTAGCGTCCAAAAGTAGAGATTTATTGGTTGTTTGGACCATTTTTATTTTAAATCTAACTGCCATTCAACAAAGGTGCTTGAAATAAGTCCACATAATTAAATGTAACCAAAAATGTCATAGAGAACTGCTACTTGAAATAATTGTGCAGGTCCGGTGGCTTTGTATCATAAATCCAAATGGAAATGGAAGAATTTCTTACCTTGGTTACCTGGAATCATCTCTCACATCCATTAGACCACACTGAAGAGAAAACCTGAACAGCAACAAGACATACTGCGCATAAGCAGAGGCATGCACACAAGCAAGCATGCACACTCAAGCATAAGTGTGTTCAGCAATATCAGCCCTGGCTTTCCAACCCCTAGCTTGGGTGCAAGAAATGATTTAGGTCTCTTCCTTTTGATAAATGCATACCTTCACTGTAGTAAAATGAGGGTGTGCAGGGAAGAAAATATGAGGCACCTGAAGCTGTGAAACTAAGGAGACAGGTCGTCGTGGCGATACTTCATGCTGCACCTCATTCGTCTTTGGCATTGCGAAGACAGATAAATCGCTTTTTTATGGCAATTCCATCATCAAGTGCAGGAGATAGAGCGCTCGCTGCCATGGTAATGACGACTCACCCCTATCACTGCACCACACAGGCCTGAAGTATAGAGAGTGATGTTTGACTGCCTAGCCTCCGCATCAATCAAGACCATATATGAAAGGACTATTTGTGATTGACGAAACATGTAAAACACATTCAAAAAATATTTTCTATATATTGGTAAGACACACACACCAAGAGCACAAGTTCACCAAAGTATTGAAGTAATCCAGACCTCAATGACTTTCAAATACGCTAGACCATTGTGGACTTACAAAAGCTTGAAAAATAGCTACGTAACAAATGTCCTTATTGTCATATATTGGATTACACATCCCATGACGGTGGAATAAATGGCTAACCTCAGCGGTTATCTTAGTCTCAGTTTTTAACAGTTGAAGGACACAAAAGGAAAAGTAACTCCTCCAATGATCTACTAATAGCCCTGGGCAAGCTTCAACCACAAGGCTGTCCATCATCAAGCTACAGTTCCTGCCTCTGGGTTAATAGTGAACGTGAAGATAGTGTCAGTCAGTTTACCTGCCACAGTGACAGCTCTACTGGGGTATTTTTGCTCCTAACTCACATTTGGGGATTTACAATATGTCTTTGTCTGGCCTATGTTTTTAGCAAAAAATAAAGTACAAAGTAAACAAGTCAAAGTAAAATTTTATTTTTCTTGTAGAAAAGAACATGCAAAGTAGAAATGTGGGTAAAACATAGTTCTGTTATTTTCTCGCTAAATCTCTGCAATGTATAAATTCTAGTCAGCACAGATGTTTGCATTCATCAGTTTTTCTTCTTCTTCAAGATCAGATTGGTTTTGAACTTGCTAGTGTAAGTAAAGTAAAGGTAAAATCATAAATGTGCCAGTGAATGTGCTCATAACTATGTGCCATATCAACAACAAGTTCAGTCAGCTCATCTGAGGATACTGAAGCCTAGTTGGTGCTGATACACCAGCTGCATATCTCATCAGTTGCCTGAGAATTGATTAACATGTTAGCTCTTCTTGTTTTTGGAAGTAAACACAATTCCAAAACATCAAAGATCTTTTTTGTGACATAAAAAATCTAAACCCGGACAAATAAAAACCCACACTGAATACATTGTAAACATTTGAAAGCAACTGAGTAGATCAGAGCTCTTCTGAAACTTTTGAGTCGAGTCGTAAACCATGTGAGCCAAAGAGATAATAGCAGGTCGCCTGCCTCGTCCATGGCAGCTGTCAGCCTTGGCTCGTGGTTCCCTTCTCTGGGTCAGAGGTCATCCAGCTGTGGCCCCTCCCCCCATCTCCATCTCCCCCTGACACAGCAGATGTGGTTGGACCACCATGGTTAGGGCCTGACCACATCTGGCTCTGATTACAGCCAGACAATCCAGCTTTATCAGCCCCATCCACTTTGCTGAGCTCTGCTACACTTATTCTCCCAGAGGTGATGTGTGACACATTCTCAACTCACCAATTCCGGCTTTACAGGGTGATTTATACAGTATTTAAGTAACCTAAAAAGGGCTTATATGCTGTTGAAGTTCTATTTTAGTTTGGATATAACACTTGAACATAATATAAAAAAGTAAAGACTATAACTAATTACACATTTCTTATCTACCTGCATAGTAAATCTTTATGTTCTCTTGCCCTATATTTTCCCTTACTTTCCTCTTAAGGACATGTGATAAATCCCTGATTGTCAAAGTAAACTAATGACTAATGACTTCATGATAAACTGCTGAACCTTCATCAGTTTGTCACTGTTAGTGAGCCTGTGTTTAAATATTTGCCTGTACTTGAACATGTCCGTTCAATTGACGAATTGTGTGATAGCGTCAGCGTCATTATACTTACACATAAGTATAGTACATACCACCTTTATGTGATCTGGATGAGAAATATGTCACACTTGCAGATTGAAATCCCAACATCCATAAACAGGGGAGTTTGAGAAAGGATTGTGTTGCATACAGGGATCACTGGCTGCAGTTTATTTTCCCAGGGTGCCTTTCCCAATATCTCCACCCCTTTGCCAATGAAATATCCACAGCCCTTAGTTCCTGTGGTTACATTGGGATATCTCAAATCACTTCAAACAAACAGTTGACAGATAAGATGGAATTCCACATCTATGAAAATATGAACCTGAAATCCAGTCTTCCATGAAAAATCTATGAATAATAAGTGAGGGGCAGAAGTGTAATGCTTGTTTAAAGCATTGAAATACCAGGTCCATTGCAGTGACAGTAGTGCACTTCACATCTCCTACATCCATGAAGCCTGCCTCAATGTTTAACACCATATCTACATTTCATGCCATGTCACATTCATTCCATGTCTCCTGTGGCCCGCTGTCCTCATCACATCTTAAGGCTAATAGGAGATGTTGTCGGGGTGGTTATCACAATGCTTTAAATCCTCTTCTACCCTTCCAACCATCATCACCCACTTTAACCCCACTCAACCCCAACAGCAGCCCAGTGCCTGGGCCACTCTCTGCAGGCTTCCGCATGTCAGGGGTCCCTGCGCAGTCCACTCGCAGGGACACAGGCATGTGCACTAAAGCTGTCACCGCCTCCTACTGCTGCCAGTGCTGGAGGTTATCTTCCTCACAGAAGTCCCAACTGGCCCACTGTGGCTGTTTGATCTTTAATACTACAGAATTACTTTTGTTTTCCCCCACTTGTAACCATCTTTGAATTGAGATTGGCAAAACGTCTGGCAAGGTATCTACATTCGTGACAAGAAAACATTCACTATTCCAAAGGTCAAACTTTGATGCACATGGCAACAATGCGGAACAGCCCACAACAATACATGACAAGAGCTTGGCTACAGTGTTACTGTAATTCTTGCCAAGCCAGACTGCTGATGAGACTCTGGGTTTATGGATCCTATCAGCAAGCGGAGGAAATGGGTGAGGTTTTTTTTTCTCTTGAACTGTGAGAACAAATAAACAGAATGGTAATTAGAGAAGTCCAGTTGTAAATGGCCTCCCACTATTGGTGAAAACTGCTAATCAGTGAGGAGGGTACATCACCATTTTATTATGAGCCCAAAAGGTCTTTCAAATGTATTGGAGTACATTAGTCATAGTAACAGCAATAGCACACATGTAATGTAATGGTGGTTAAGCTTGAATCACAGGTTAACACAAGATCACTTTCTTTAAAGAAATAGTTTGACATTTTGGGAAACAATTTACCCTACAGATATGAGAGTGGTATCAATGTTCTCATCTCAATTCGTCACCAGATAGAGAATAAGCGGATTTCACTAACTGTCAAGTTATTCCTTTGAAGATTAGATAAGGCCATGAAAGGTTTTGCTCCAGCTTTCACGCATTTTATTAAGCCAAACGTTATGTGCCGTTGGTCTATCATCAAATGCTAACATCACTCCATGTGCATTTGCATATGACAAACACCTTAGCTGGGAGAAACGTATGCAGATGGCAGTTCAGATCTGCGAATCATTCACTCACATGGGACAGCTACAGTGTGAAAGCCAACTTGCACCAAATTGGTAATCAGGGTTTACTGACACTGAACTCTTTCTCTCTTTTAAAGTGGAAAATCATTGAAATCAGACGTGCTGCCAACTGGCTGAGGAGTTTGCTACTTTTTAAAGGTGTCATCAAAGTGACCCAGTTGGTTAAACTTCCAACATGTGTGAGAGTGTTTTTCTTTCGGGGGAGGAGTGAAGGTCTACGGGACTGCAGGGAGCTAATTAGAAGCTATTCTCTAACTCAGAGCCAAATGGAGCAATTATCTGGCCGAGTGAGTAGATAATTCCCTCCCATTCATCTCCCACTGTCAGGGTCTCACTACCTATCAACCTGTGCTGAGGATTGGATGCTGGGGCCTGTTGACACCTAACCTCTTTGTCCTAGTCCCTACGTCCCTTACTTGTAGGTAACTCCCCGCTGTCTTTTAGCAATAGCCAACATGGTGGATCACCTAGCTGATAATTTCTCCCATGGTTGTCACATACCATTGCCTACCCCCAGCAGGATTTATGACTACCACATCTTAGGTTCACCTAATGAGTCTGTTGAACACTGGTGGGAGAGCTGGCGTAAAGGGATGATTAATGCAACAGCATGATAGGTCCCATGCTTGAAACAGAAAAAAAGAAATAGAAAAAAATGCAACGTATGGACTTGCTGATTGAATTAAACACGGGTTTGGCAAAGGGACACAAAGAAAATCTGATTACCTAGAAAAAACAAAAGTTTAGCAGCAGTGCTATGTTTCTACAATATAAGCACACTCTTGCTCTATGCATGACTTACCACAGGTGACCAGTTTATTTTCGTTCAAGTTCAGTATTTTGGAACGCTATGTGAGAATTGTAGGCTAATATTTTTTACGCACTGGGAGTTAAAGACCTCTGTCCAAAGTTTAACGTTTCATTGCACATCGAAGGTTAGCAAGAAAGTTCATGCTGCTGACAGGAGTTGCCATTTATTATGGTGAGTACCTCACTTATGAGCAACACAAAGAAGGCATCCTTTCAACACATATTCTGTACTGAAAAGAAGTGTTGGGAAAACACGACTAAAAGACTTCACTCATGCAGAACTTAAGTATGTGAACGTACAGTTGTTAGTATGGGTCCTAAAAGTAAAACATGAATAAGAGTAGTAAAAATAAGTAAACATGAATTGTTTAAAATGTACTTGGCTTTTTCTTGTTCTTAGTCTCTAAGAGTCCCTCCTCTTAACTCAGGTAATAATAGTTTACAGTGCTGCAGACCACAATTATATTATGCCAGAGTATTTAATTTTCAATATGGGGATCATATTTGCATATGATGTTATGCAAATATTGAATAATGGGAAAAACTAAAAGTCACAGCATCAAATTAAAAGACTAATGGCTGACAAGCACTATTTTCTGAAAATGTCTCAGAATTGTTTTCTGAATGATCTTCTGGGTTTAGTTTCACCATGGTGTGATTTTCCTAGAGCAGAACTCCTTAGCTCACAATAGATTATTTTTTACATATATTTTAAACAGTATTGACAAGTTCAAATAATCAAAGTAATGCTGTCGACACATTGAAAATGGTTACTATGAGACCATATAGTCACACACAAATGTAATTAGGCTCTTAGGATCTTAAGTCACATCCAATTTCTACAATGCCAAGAACTATAGGTAGGCTACCACAGTATGCAGAAACAGGGAAGGGAAATAGGTGATAACAATATTAACATATTTTCACTATTTCAATCATTATAATTTTCACTTCATGCAGAACTCTGAACCTAACTTACCTAGGCTATAGCTAGCTGACATGTGTCAGACATGGCTGTAAATGACTCTCACCAAAGCCAAATACAGCTCATTCAGATATCTTGATGTGAGACTTTAATGGACCTTTTTGAAAATGTTCATGCCCATTTAGGTTTTAAACAGCTTCGCCTATTTTGAAGGCATGTTACGACCACTTCCCAACATGCTAGCTTAATGCGGTTGACACCTGTCTGTGCAGTTTCAGGAGCTTGTCAAACACAGACTTTTTTTTTTTCTTTAACAATTATTTGTAAGGAGTTTAGGGGTGCTTCATCATCCATAAAAAGGGCTTAAATCACCCCTGTGTGTTAGAGTGGGGATTCAAGAGGCGGCGCGATTGCAAAGAAAGTCAATGGAAAGACCCAAGTGGACACAAACAGGTGAAGAACCTAAGTGAAAATTTTGCACTTATCTCGATGCTATGAGACAAGAGGAAATAGAGTAATTTGAGGTAAATTACAGGATGGAGTTCCTGATAAGTTTGAGTTCTATACAAATTTGTGTCACACAAACATAGGCATACTCCGCACATACACAGTCGGCAGGTACGTTGCTAGCTAGCTACAGCCAGCTAAATCTGTACTGTTAACATACAGTAGCTGTTTGTGGTCAACAAAAATGGGCTGCACAAATTGTAAAGTGGCCAAAATTATGCAAACAAAGCATGACAAAACATTATAAAAAATAATAATGAAATAACAACTTGTGTATACAAGGTTTGTGCAAGATAGATGTTTATACCAGCTTGAATTGTATATCATCATAGAACCGATGGCATCTTTAGTTTTCGGATTTCTTCTCACACATCTGCAAAAGCAAGACAGATTTTGGTCAAGCCTCCGTGTCTCCAGTGGAATCAGGTTAATAGAGGCCATATCGCTAGCCTACGCCACCAGAGAGGGGTCACTGAGGCAAAGGGAGATTTAGGAATGTCTGGGCGCCACTAATGAAATATTCAATCACTGAAGATGGACAGAGCTCAGAATACAGCACCAGGCCTCCCCTCTCCTCCCACCTCCAGAAATACATGCCCCATCACACCTGAGTAATCTGTGCTCTCAGATCTGTTGCGTGAGAGAACTTCTCACTTCACAGCCAAATGTTTGTGTGACAGAGCTACTTTTGAAGGCCTCACTTTCTCCGTCTTCCTCTACCATTTTCTTCTTCCTCTCCCTTCCTTCCTTCTCTTGCAGCTGAGGTAAGAAGACGGGGTGAGAGGAAAGGGGCTGACGCATCCACATGACCTTGGAATTAGTAGAGCTCCAGGGACACAGCTTGCTGGGTGGGACTGCATTGGCAGCTGCTGGATTTTTCCCCTCCCGGGTGTATAAGATTAATGCGTGCATTGGGGTTTGGGGGTGCTGAGGTAGTGGGGGGCTTTTGGGGCATGTGCAGTTAGAGTAAAAATGATTCAGGACAGGTCTGCACACTGTGAGGGACTCATGCAGTACATTCTACAATGGGACAATAACTTGCTATGAGGCAAATGTCAGGAAATATTACTAAGTGCGAGCTCCAAAGTCTGTAGTGAATTGCAAAAGCAAATTTCCCATTCATCTATCTAATAAAGCGAGATGTATCTGTATGTGTGCATGTGTGTCCGTGTTTAGGGGCGTGTTTGGGGCGAAGGTAACCTGCTTTTTAAGATGTCTAAAGGGATCATAATTGAAATGTTTACCAAGTATATCTCAAGGTTCAAGGTTCAATTTATTCACAAAAGTTAAAGGACAAGTACAATGATAACACATAATGCAGATATGTGAAATGGGACAGCCTGGTAAGCTATTGGAAGCTTGTGTAAAGAGGCCCAGTCACTGGCAAATAATACACATTATAAATACAATCATCTTGTTTGGATAAAATAAAGTAAACATGTATTATACAATAAGATTTACAACCTACACAAAAAGAAAAAGAAAAGAGAAACCATAACTACCCTAACCCTACTTAAGTGGTCCCAACACATTTAGTCCATCAATATGAAGTATTGGTCAAATATAAATTGCAAGAAGCAAACAACAAAACAGGTAAGTATAGCAGTAGAAAAAAGTAAATAAGAAAAAAGAAAAATAAATGAATTCAGAGTCACTATTTAAAAGTCCCCAGCCGTTTAGAGTAGGCTATTCAAGCTTTTAACATATTTTTGTAGTAACTGTTGTCTTAGTCTCTTTTTAAACACAGACACAGATAAATACATTCCAAACCTGTGGTCCTCTGCACACCACACTGAAGCTTGTGCATTTCAGTTTCCGTTTTTTTTTTATTACCATTAATAAGATGCTTTTTCCTTGTCCTATATGTATGTGAGGGAGAGTAGATTGGAATGAGGTCACAAAGTCTGTCGTTAAGCATATTTACAACATTATACATTTATACAGGCATTGTAAAGGATATGACATTCAGCAAGATTCAGAAGACTGTAGCTGTGGAAAAGAGGGTCAGTGGGAGCATTTACCTTATCTCTTGGTCTAGATGCTGTTTTGTTCTAAACATCAGCAGTGGATATACAATGCGTTTTGGATTGTATGACCCTTGCATCACACTGCTACACAGGACCTGTGTACTGCTTCCTGTAAGACCACACACACCAAACACTCTGGAGAGAGAGACGTTTCCCCTTTTCTCTTCTTGTGTATTATTTTCCTTGAGGTAGAACAGTGATCCATCCACATTTTGCATGATTCAGCCCATTTAATACAAACCACAAGTAATCTGCAAACTATGCTGTAATATTCCTCATTGTTGTATGTAGGCTATTTATCTAACTTTTTTGGTAAGTTTTCCATCCATTTATTTATGAAACCCGATTAGTTGACACTTGAAACCCTTCAGTTTCATGCAGGAGATTTCTTTACAGGGTTAATATGATGGATCAACCGCATGTAGCAAGCTTCGAGAACCTGCTTACAACTCATGTATTATTTAAAAAATTGTCCACAGGAACATAAGTTATACATGATTTGCAATTGCAATTAAGGATTTAATACTTGCAAAAACACTGACATAGTCCTTTAAAAGGACAGAGAATCAAGCAGCTAACATCATAGGTTTTGATTGGGCAACTGTGAATTTTTTACTAATGAATTTAGCACCTACTGTACCAAGAAGTTAGGAGTACCATGTGTTACTGGATGCTCCAGTAACAAATTTTCAGCCTTTTCCCCAGAGTTCACCACTACAGAAGGCACCTTTACCTTCGGCGCCACCACAGCAGCACTTGAAAATGGAGCTTCCAGACCTCAGTGTAGCTCAGCTGCTCAGGCAATCAGTGCTCTTTTTTTTTGTTTAGGAGTGAGTGTGACTGTGTGCACACGTGTGTTTGTTTGTACACTGTGAGTATGTGTAGTGTGCGGTGTGTGAACATGATGCATAAAACATATTAGTGTGACATAAATCCCATGGCCTCAGGTCCTAAGTGTCACCAACACGGGAAAATAAATACTGGAAATAAAGGTGCGGGCTGACTGACGTGTCATCCGCTGTTTGACTTCTGTATGTGTACTCATGCCACATATATCTATTTATCCAACAGTATTTTGATTAGGTGAACAAATGTAGAAAGATAAATGCTGAAACAGTTGAGTCCGTCGCATAAGATGTATATTTATCCTGGCACTGTAGAGTACTTTTGTAACATTAATCCTGTGGCGTTTCATGTGTAAACAGCATTTGAGATTATGTAAAAACATTTTAGGATTATGTAAAGGAACAATTAGTCAGCAAAACTGCTGGCTCTGCTGCATGCACAGACACAGCTCAAAGTGGCTGTACTCAACAAGCCCTTTCATCTGGTATTAATTGAGACATTTCATTTAATTTTCTTTTCTCACATGTAAGTTTGTCTATCTTTCTGGCAGGTGTTGACAAAGGAAAGCTACTACACATTCTGACAAAGCCATCATGTCTGCCTTGCTCCGTTCAGCCATTCACTCCTTTTATTCCACAATTTCTCTCTCTCTCTCTCTTATTTGAATTCCCACTGACCTCATGACGTAGTGTGGAATCAAGGTATTAATCGGGACTTAGGACCAGCCTATTCTCGACCTCTCATGTTGGGAGTGCCTACAAAGGTGCCAGAGCAGACCAAATCCTGGCTTCATTTCTCCATATGAACTCATTTCCTTGTGGTGGTTCTCGAGGTCATGGTAATGTAACCTGAGGAGAGCATGGACTGAGGGCCTCCAGGGGATGAAAGCATCCAAAAAGCCTGAGAATTAACCCCTCGGGTCAACTGCATTATCCACCTCTATTTATAGTTAAACTTTAATTTTTACCGGGTGAAAAAAGGCAACAAAACAGGATTACAGGGGTCACAGCAAGAGATTTGCAGTTAATTAAATCAATCGCAGAGATTGACAAACTCTGTGTCTTTTTCCCTTCAATATTCTATCCACTTAGTGACATCTTAATTAGATTACATGACTAAATTTCACAATCAAGTTTTGTAAGAGTGCCCAGGGTCTTTTTCCTTTTTGTTTCTAAAAGCTGATTTATACTATAAATCTCCCATTTTAAATAAGAGAAAAACGTGTTTCGTCAAGAGTTTTATGCTGGGTATTTTATGTTAATATTGGTTCATGATTAATTGATCAGTTGCCCCCTCACACTTACTCTCATATTTGCTGATTGGTCATGAGGTAAAACTTCTTTAGAACAGATTCCCACTGAACAGAAAAGTCCTCTTAAACCTTAGTGGGGCTTTTTGTTTAGACACACCAAAAGCTCCTTAGTATTCTGTAGAAAAAAATTATACATGGTTTGTCTAGCCATCAGAAAATTGCTACTGATGGCAGCTTTGCTGTGGAGGAACGTTGACAACAGTGTAAGCCATAAACAGCCACATCATAGGAAATTCACTGAAATATCTTGACAGCTATTCCGGAATAATAAACATATCTCAAAACGTTCCGTTTTTAACTGTTCCTGTAAAACTCCCAGTCAGTTCTCTTTGGCAGGAAGTAGAGCAGTCTGGCCAGCTATATTTACTCAAATCTCAGAATAGTCAGTTACAGTGATCCTATTATCAGTTTTGTTAAATGTATTTGATACAAGGACAAGTACAAGTGTGTGGATGATTGAACTAAATACAAACGGAAGTAAAGATGGAAACTGGTATGCTTGTGTTTGTTTATGTAAGAGAGAGAGACCCGATCAATGCTTGCTAAGGTTTCTTTGTGCGATCAATCTAAATATCTCATTTAATCATAATTTAATCATTACAAACTGTCATTGTGTAGACTGAAACCTCATACAACATATTAAGCATTGCATAGTAGTGCATACTTTAATGCACATGCACTTATATTTTCACAATACATATTTAAGAAATATCACAAATCTATGCAATCATCCAATAACCAGATCTTTGATTGTTGATTGGCAATTAATCAGGTGTTGTGATCCTCCACAAACTGAAGTCAAACGACAGCAATTCTAAAATTATTTGGGGCAACCAATTTGGAGATAAGATCAGGCTTACTATATACAATACGGCCTCTGGCTAGATTAAGGTGTATAGCTTGAGTTTAGCAATCGTACAAAGATGAGTTATTGACTTGTCATAGCAAGAAAGGCACAAGTCTAATCAATAACATTTATTATGGTCGTGTTTCATTAAGGTGTACCAGTAGGCCTTGCTAGAGAGCCAGTATGGCACAACCACATAAAACACAGCCATTATTAATGTTATTAGTTACACCTGCGGGTCAAACTGTGAAAAGCTGCACTGGTTGTAGGGGAGAAAGGACTGGGTCCTATTTGGGATAGTACCCAATATAATGGATGGTTTATTGAATAGAAAATAAAGACCATGTGACACTTTAAATGAGAAGATAGATGATCATCTGTTTGAGCGTGATAATGACCAAGTGGTAATTGCTCCAACAGTACGGTCTTCTGCTTGTATTGCTCCCATACACCCCACCCATCTCTCTTACTGCAGTTTGCAGCTGCCCCCTCAACCCCATAGTAATGTAAACCCCTGCCCTGAGCACAAAGGGAGCCTGTGTGAGGTGTTCACCTACCCCTACCCCCAGCACCAACCTCTCTGCTCCCAACCCCAGCCAGGCTCTCTTCCCCAGTGTGGCTGATGTGCTCCATTTGCTGGTTGATGGACTGAGTGGGACAAGGCAAAAGTTCACACACCTTTCCTGTTCACATGGCAGGGAGGCCGGCTTGACCCTGCTGGGCTTGCTCAGGGGCCACCTCCCATGTGCCACTGCTGGCTGCTGGCTGCCCTCCTCTTTGTACTACAATTTGTCCCCTTATTTAGGGCCAGCCCCGCCTCTGTTGTGCTAATGCCATAACTGCTCTCAACTGCGTTGGAGCTGCCATTTCCTTGCAAGGGAGGGAGAGAGGAGGGGATGTAGGGGGAGGTAAAGTGAGGAATTTCTTTGTAAGTTCAATAGTTACTACTATACAAGCACACAATGAACATACTATGGTTTAGCTAATAAAACCAATTTTGCTACGACAAAAATACTTGTGTGCTTGTTCTTTTTCTTTAATACCTGCACCACAACATCCTGTTATAAAGTTGTGGATTGCACTTTGCAGAGGCCACAGCTTTCAGGAGTAATTTTGTCCACATGCACAATGCATGCATCTGATAGAAAAGTGTGTGTTTGTGTCTTTAATCAGTGTGTACTCAGCATGTCTTGGCGAGAGGCTGCAGCAAGCAAAACAAATGGCAGAGCCACCATGCTTCCTCTTTTCCCACAATTCAGCTGTCTCAGTGAAAACGATCTACCAGTGACTGAGCACAATTTGGCATCCCCGCCCCCTTTCACCACCACCTTCCCTCGGCACACAGACACCCACCCTCTGACCCCCACACATGCACGCCGCCCTCACTTACGCCCCTCGTGAACACGCTTCACTTCAGCCCAGAGGAATTCATTTTCTAATTTTCCTTGACTGAGAAAACAATACACATGCCTTAACAATGTTGACATCTGTAATGCCTTAAAACATAGTAGTAATGGAGCTTTGATTGGTAGTAAGTGGATACAGGATTACAAACACACATAGGGAGCATTTTCACTGTACTGTAGTCTTTATGACCTCCTATGACCAAATATATTAGAGGTAAACTAAAGTGAAAAAAGGAAAAGTACTCAGATTATTTTAATCCTTTAACAAAAACTTGTTGATGTTAAAATAGAATGGAACAATGGGGAATGCAATGATGATTGGAGATAACAATGTGTTTGTGAAGGTATAATATAATCCCAAATGTACCTCTCACATAAAAAAAATGTCATGGTACCTGAAGAACCAAACATTGTAACAAACATTGTAACAAACATGTAACGTGTTGTTGTTAGGATTGGATTTCTAATTTCACAGTCTTGTGCATTCTCTGTTTGTGGTTATACACTAACTATGCAGTAACACATTTAGACTTTATATGTGATTTATTTCTTTTGCAATGAAGGTCAGACGGGCCAGGCACACATGACTGAGGACTCAATCTCAGGACACACATAAACTAGGCAACAAATCTGAGCTGGATGACTGAATGGATGATCATTGTATGATGGGATGAGATTATTTTACAAAGTATTGTTCACGCATTAAATTGTAGTTAATAAACATCAACTGCTGGCAGCCCACTTCATTTGAAGCATTTTATCGTCCTTTAGCAGTGATTTGGTGAACAGATGTCAAAGTGGTAAAAGTCAGAAGATAGCAGACTTAAACAGGGGACACAGATTGATTCGATTTTTTCTACTACTGCTATGTCATTAATGCTATGCATTTTCCTTAACAAATGATTATTTAGATTTTGGTATTTTAATCTTCAATTTGTGTTTGACACATTTCTAATATATGCGTTTGTTTCCAAAACTGACCAACCTTATATAACAGTATAAAACCTTATAATTTTTTTTTCATTAACAGCAAAAATGTAAATGGTATATGGAGACCATCGTCGTTTTATATCATATCGTTTGTCATGTGTTGTGTTTGCAGCCAAAAGTGACTGACATGATTTTCTAATTCTGTTTTATAAATAAGACACAATTCTTATATTACATTTTAAACATCCATTTGGTAGACATAATTTATTGACTCTCTAAAATGGTTACAATATTTTGAATCTAGTTGTGGATTAAAAAACTGTTACATGTTGTCCTACAGCTGCAAGTGTGTTTGTGTATGTGTGTGTGTGTGTGTGTGTGTGTGTGTGTGTGTGTGTGTGTGTGTGTGTGTGTGTGTGTGTTGTGTGTGTGTGTGTGTGTGTGTGTGTGTGTGTGTGTGTGTGTGTGTTGATTCTTCACAGTTTGTTGACTGGATCATTTTCACTTTCCTCCTCCTTTTCAGGAGCTTCCTTTGCTACAAATTTCATATTCTCATTCTCTGCAGGGCTGTGATCCAAAAAGAAATCAAGCGCCTCATTCACAGTTTGTCGCTCGCTCATTGTGGTGCTACCACAGAATGACATGTGAGCAACATTTGTAGGCCAAAGTTATGAGAACTCATCATAACTGATCAGTGTAGTAACATATCATGTTAGTTGGATGAGATCTGGTTAGCATTCACCCTTGTGTCGTTTTAATATGTTATCTTTCAAAAGAAAGGTCAATGGCATTTTAACTTTAGTATATTCAAACACCTGCACTTGGGTAACCTTTATGTGAACAACCAAACTCATTTCTATCACGGTCATAGTTAAAATTGCATAGAGGACTAAGTCGCTGCATGTGCATGTGACGAAAGAGATTGCGTCAAATCAAATGAGGCTTGTGCATGATGCAAGGTATTTTGCAGACAAATGCCATTCTGTCCTTTTGCTATTCTTAATAAAATGTAATGTAATCTGCAGATGCTGGAATTTACAGTATTGCATAATGTACAATAATGTTCCTTTTTATAAACTGCAACAATTATCTTGTACTAAAGTACAGGAAGGTAGCGAAAGCATAGATGTCCTATTCAGTCTACTAGGATGGAAGTCACCGATCTAAGGTTACATTCTTCAGGCTTCCCATGACAGGTCCTTGTCTGACAGCACTCATTAACCAGTTTGTCTCCCATGAACACCTCTGTCTGTTATAAAAGCTAATTGTTAGCCAAGTTAACGGCAGCAGCAACTTCCCTTCCTCAGGCGGCCGATTTATAGCGGCCCACATTTTAGCTTGAGACAATTCACACCAGTGCACCTGTCACATTCCATATAATAAAGAGGTAGTGGTGGTAATACTTTGACACTTTCATTGCTATGCCACTCCATGCAATACATCAACTAAACATAGTTAAACATCAAATAAATATACAATTTTTTGTTTCTCAAATAAATGAAATTATTTTGTCAGAGTTGCTCCTTTCCTTTTTATTACTCAAACTCTAGGTAGGCTATAGGTTCGGAAGAAACCAAACCACATTAAGACTAAAGTTAGCAAGCAGAGGTATATTTGCACATGTGTGATTAACATACCTGTTGGGGGTAATAGATTATCAATTGCTGATAACACAGACTAATTAGTGTGGTCGTAATTTCTCAATTGCAGAAATGGACCAAACATTTGCTGTGATCTCACTAAAGCTGTGAATGTTCAAATCAGGCTTAATTCATCATTTTGGGAAATTTTTTTGACTTTCTTACTGAGAGTGGTATTGATCTTCTCAACTAACACTTGGCAAGACAGCAAAAAAGACCATGTCCCAAAATGTTGACGAATGTCAACGAACCTCAAGGTGATGCCTGGAAAAATAGACAAAAAGTCATGCAGTCATTTAATAGTGTAGTAAGTTCTATTTATTTGCATAGGCATGTCACAAACCACTCACAAACCACACACACAAAACCCTTTCTGGAGTAACGATATGAGAATTCTGTGTGACCCTTGAGAGATGACATGTCTCCCATGTCTACGATTCCCTGACCTCATCATGTCCCACCATTTATGTGTTACCATGAAATCATCTGTTTCTGGCAAACAAGCTGCTGAGTGACTTATGCCCGGCACAGCAGCCCAGAGGCGGCAAGAAAGGCAGTCCAATCCCGGAGACAGGCTAGTTCTAGTTCAGCGGCCCACACACCAAAAAAAGACCCCTTCAATCATTCCCATGGTTCTTATTCTGGGCAGCAAGCATGGTGTCTACAGTTTCCCAGGCCCCTCCTAAAAAATGACACATTCTCAGACCAGATGCTTCAGGCAGCCAGTACAGAGCTGTGATTATTAGCAGGGCTCTCTTTTTCTGTCCGAGAGAGGGGGCAGGCTATTTTTAACCCACGATGAAAGTTTGAATATCCTTCCACCCCTTGAGCACACCAACAACCGCTGCCAGATATTGCAGGGTTTCAGCCCAGACAAGGGGTGTCTGGAGGGCATGGCTCCCATTCAGAGCAGCAAGACAGCACTGTGTCATTACAGGCAATGCTACATTTACTTTCTCTCAGTTGAATGCTAAAGAGGGATATTGATGAGTGATTGAGAACGCTGTAACACCGTTCTGGAGCTTTGTGAAGGCTTGTGACTGCCTTCTTGTTCCTTTGTTAGCTGGCGGTGATTGCCAGTGGCATTCCAAGCCATACTTCCCATACATTCCTTCATGTTTGGAGGGGGTTTCTGCAGTGTGGGCTGTCAAGAGCGAGATGCGGATGACAAGCTGGGATCGAGAGCAGAATGAGGGCTGTCAAAGCTCCGCTGCATTAGATCTGATGAAGAAAGACAAATGCTTACACACAGGACAAAATAATGCCTGGTGCACAGAGCAGGCAGGATTCATTGTTTTTGGTGCTCAAACTCACTTTGAATGGGGAAATGACTTGGAAACCAAAAACAATAATGTTTTTGTGCGATTCTGCGCTGCCTCTCTGATCTGCCGTTCTACTTACAGTTGCTTGTCATCATGAAATCAGATGATGTTGCACACATGTACTGTAGCATAAGGAATACTTGTTTGCAAACAACTATATTATGAGTGTTCAAGCTCAAATTTCCACCATATTTCTGATTTTACAACACTGATCACACACAGCTTTAAAATCCTTTGAGTCCTGTGTGCTTTCTGTACAGTAGGGGGAGTGATGTGGATTTAGTTGTGAGGTCAGACACAATTACAGTGCATCAATTGAGTCAAAATGGACTGTGTCTAGAGATCCTGGCTGCAGTACAAGGGGTGCACAGTTCACACAAACTGTCTGTGCCACATTAGTTTCTGTGAACACTTAATGAAATAAGTATTTGCAAAAGAAAGGCCATTGATGGTCATTGTAATTCCCATGGATAGAGACTCTATCCATCTAATTAATACATTATCTCAAAGAAACAAAAATAAAGACTGAAAGCAGCAAACAGATCTCAGGCAGAGGCAGCCATAAGTCCAGAGCCCAGCGCCAGTATCAGCTGAGTGAGCGTATTTGTCAGAATCTCAACCACCACCACAGCTGCCAAATACTGTTAGATCAGCTGTGTGCACACATATATTTCCTATGAACCGTGCCTCATTAACAAATACAGGTACAGATTATGCAAATTGTTTTTGCATGCACATGTAAGCGATAAACCTGACATGTTATATCGTTATAACGATGGCTCTCTGCCAAACAGCTAGTAAGAATTCCTCCTGCTCCTCAGACTTCTGCAGGCGCCAGCCACCATTGCACTGGAAATGACTTAGCCAAGGGGAGGAGAGGAGCAAAAGACTATTTTAGGAGTTTGCATAAAATATTGAATAAATAATGAGAGAAATGAGTTTCCATAGTTCAATGTGAGTTAATGAGACACTTATAACGCCTGAGATTGCAGAAGGACTGGAAAATGTATGTTATGTATAGAGATTTTGAGTGTTTTTGTGCATTCATTGTTCTGAAAGGGGGGTAAATGGAAAGAACATGCTAAGTTCTGTCATTCTTCTTCTCTCTAAGGCTCTTTCCCTCATCTCTCCATCTCTCAAGGGGAGGAAGGTCTCAGAGTTTCTCAGGAATGTTGACTTCTCTGTGCCTCGGTCCCCTGGGGGACGTTGGTAGGGGTCTTGACCCTTCTCCTCCTGTATCCCTGGAGCCTATCAGCTAACTAAGTTAGGATGAGATAACGCTCTGCTCCTGGTCCCCCATTGAAGCCTCTTCTCTATACATTACCTTGACAACAATGTATGTTTACCCCTCTTTTGTCGGCTACTCACAATCACAAGCAAGCTCAAATGCTGTTTTCTTTTTTTTTTTTTTTTAAACAGAATTATGACCCTGAAGTCCGAAAAAAAATTCTGTTGATCACGTGAGCAAAAGTAATTATTTTATTGTTTGGCTTTGTTTTTTTCAGCATCCGTAGTTCATAGAAATCAAACCAGCTGCGGGGAAAAAACTAAAACTTTTAATGTCCTTCAAAGCCTATAAAACCTGAAAAAAAACAAAAAATATTGACTAGCTTTTCATTTCTTTATTGAATGGAATAATTGAGTGCTCAGATTAACATAATTTTGCATTGACGTCCAAGAAAATCATGTGAGCAAAAGTCATCATTTTATTGGTTGGCCTGTTTTAATCGGCATCAGACATTTTCAGAAATCGAAAGAGCTGTAGGAAAAAAAAAACCTGCACTGTGAAATACAAAAGTTTCAGATTAGCTGTGGCCTCATAGAGTTAGATGGGCTGGAATTTTTTAACTGACATGCGGTATACTTGCATGATTTATTGGCACAAATTATTGGTGATTGGGGATTGGTCTGAAAAGAATTTAAGACATAAAATGTGAAAAAGTCAAGGGGTCTGAATATACTTTCTGAATGCACTGTAATTGTCTACTCTTTTTTAGAACTTCAAACATTTCATTGTCACCTTTAAAACAGAAACCTTAAATGGAAAGCAGACTGATAATATAGCCACTGGCCATTAGAGCTGAATGGCTGACCCATGCTGTGACCTGCCCATGTCATGCAGACAATATTTATCAGGACCATGAGTTGAAGATGACTGAACTGCCTCCTGTTTGTTATCTATTTTCTCAAGCCTTTCTTATTTCCCTGTAAGGTCAGTAACCCTGCAATTTTCTCCCACACACTGGTGAGTATTGCCTGGCTATAGCACTGGTCCACCTCTTGTTCTCTTCACCCCTCACATTGCCTGGGGTGCTGCTTGAACTTAGGGACACACTTCGTCCCTCAGTGGGAGAACTTGGAACCAAGAGGAAATGGGCTTTTTCCCAAGGTTTGGACAGACAATGCTAGAGAAAACATGAGGATTGGCTTAAAACAGGACGCATGGAGATTAGAGGGGCTAAAAAGAAATCGACAAATGCTGTTTAAAAAGGGTGTCACTGCAGAGAAGACGTTAGTTAAAGAATGTGCGTGCATGGACATGGTGACTTTTAAATAGCTTGAGGGTAGAGTTGCTCGATTAGAAGGTCAAAGAGCTTCAAATAAGAGAGGCATCTATGAACTTCTAACCTGAAATCTGGATTTAGTTATGTTGTTACAAGTTCTTCTGCCATAGTTTCTCAGTGTACCCTGGTTGTGTCATGCTAAATATGAAACCACAAAATACTGGCTATTATTTATTATTTACGATTTCCATACTGGAACTGAAAAACAAAGGAAATGGACAAGTCCATACCTTGTTTAAAATGAACCGCACAATTTTTCCTGCCCCTCACTCGAGCCATTTAATGCTTGTCTCTTAAATATACTAGCGGTCTACAGACGGATATTACTCATAACTCCAGCCACTGCCAAGTCCTGGTCTGAGGGCCATTAAGGTGTTCAAAGTCAGCCAGGTGTCTATTTTAAATATTCCCCTGAATTTTTTTAATGAAATATAGCCATGGTAACAGAGTGCACTGCATCATACCTTAACATACTAAAATAGGCCTACTAGGCATCATTCAACATCTTCATTTTTTTCCCAGCAGGTATAGCCTGCTATTTTTGACTTTTGAACAATTTGAATTAGATATTTACAAAAAACATTTTGGTCAACCTCCAATGGCATTAATTCTACTAACTCCAGGCGTTGGCTGCTCCAATTTAAAAAATAAAAAGTACTCATAGCAGAGTATAGATGTGTTGAGCGCAGCAAATGTTTGCCTTGCATCATTTGCACAAATGTGACTACTGCACTATTGATTGATTGATTGAAATTGTTTATTTTGAATATGTATAGAACAGAAACAGCATACAATAAATAATAATTAAAACAATTTGTGGTCATTAGCCCTAAAGAAATAAAATGTGCAGTTTTTTATCCGGTAGAATTGTAGAACTCATGAGCCAGTTCTGGTGCAAGGTATATCGTCATAGAAATAGTTTAAGGATTTTTTTGCAGTCCCAAATATGCTGAATGAAACTTCCAGGTATAACTGAAGCATTGAAACCATGGTTGCTCTTCATCATGAATATGTATGTATTCTATTTAGTGAAGCTAATTCTATATAATCTGTTATATGAATTTGATGTTTCACTAGACAACCCGAGTGTGTGATTGGCTACTGACAACAAGTGTTCTAGCTTAAATTTAAGAATGCATGTTGGCTCACCAGTTTTGGTTTTAAAGGTGGAATTCATAAAGTAAACATGTCGTTGGTTCCAGTTTTGCACATACCTCCAAAGTTTCATGCATAAAGCAGTAGCATACATGTTAATTTCATAAGCAATCATATACATGTACATCTCAAGACCAAGACGCTGCAGGTGTTCACTATAATCTCTGAACCAGGGGATTTCACTCAGCCATCCCTCCATCTGACCAAGGCTAATCAGTAAAATCAGCTGTTGTCAGTGGTAAAAAAACAAACAGTTGGGACTCGAGGTCACACTGTTGCATATCCTGAAGTCTTCTTCAGCAGTCATCATCATACCCTCTGAAGAATGATGAGTTTGCAAAAACATAGCTTCTCTCAGCATTTAAACTCCTTTTTGCTGCTTTGAATTACCAAACTGTGACACATCACAGTGGAAGTTCAATAAAGGAGTGACTGAAACTAGCTTTTCT
The DNA here is from genome assembly GCF_031162955.1 of Sander vitreus. Taxonomy (NCBI): domain Eukaryota; kingdom Metazoa; phylum Chordata; class Actinopteri; order Perciformes; family Percidae; genus Sander; species Sander vitreus. The sequence continues at coordinate 13,561,190 of NC_135866.1, forward strand.
GTGTCCCTGTGCAGAAAAGCCCCTTGGGGGTGCTTTACCCTGGAAGACTCTTTATATGAGAGGCCGGGGAGTCATGCACGCAGATGGAGTTACACCAGGCCCCTGTGACCTCGGAGTCACAGGGCTAAATGCAAAAGTGACAATGTAGGTAATTGCCTGCTAAAGATAATGGACTGCTGATTGAGATCAATGACTTTCCCAAACACAGAAGGGGTGTAAAACTAGTACTGACTGAATCCAAGGCTAAAATGTGTAGAAGCAATGAACAATGGGCGGCTTGAAGTAATGGAGATGCTCTGTTGATCCGAAATGTGTAGAGAGACAGCTTTCTAAACACCGATGTCACTCACAGCAAACGCACATTCACACCTTCACGCTTGAGAGCTTACAAACAAGGAGAAAGGCATGCACACACATGCACATTCACAAATACTACAGACAAGTGGTACATGCAAAATCCTGGCGCGGCAGCGAGATCTACGTCATTTTGACGTCACATTGGCGCGCGCGAGCTCGGCTACGGCGACTGTAAAATGGCCTTGAGGCACAGTGTGTTCTCACATGTTGGTAGTGGTTCTCTTGAGGGAACCTCTGCAAAAGTAAAATCATATTCAATTCAGTTGTATTAAGAAGGGGACAGTGCAAATTAATAGAATGCATGATAACACGTGTTTAAAATGCTAGAATTAGCCAAATGGCTATTTTTAATCTGTAGTCCCCTGGCCTTGATGTTAAAAAGGCTTTTTTTAAATACAAATGAACAAGAAAGAAAGACAACACACACAAGACACAGCACACAACCAAAAAGATTACCAACAAAACATAGCACAAAGCAGAACAGGTTACAAGGTAAAACAACAAAGTATGGAGTACAAAGATAAAAAAGACACAGCTGTTGAGAGTAATAAAAGCAGTAGTGGAATAATAAATAATTTATAATAATAAATCAAATACATATATCTACTAAAAGAACAGAATATAAATATAGACTATAATAAAAGTAAAGACTTACATGTGTTTAATTTTCTGAGATGGTCTTGGATTGAGTTCCACTCTCTTGACCCTCTGACGAACCAGGCAGACTGACTAAAAGAACTAGTATAAGTATGATGTAAATATTACATAATATATAACAATAACATATATATATATATATATATATATATATATATATATATATATATATATATATATATATATAAAACGTAACATAGCATGAGTTTTGTTTAGATGTTTATGAAGATATTTGATGGGATTTTAGAATACCTGCTTTTTTATTTTTCTCTAAATCAACCAATGGCTTCTGGAGGCACTAGTATTGTGAAACCAGAGACAAGTTAGTTAGAGAGCTATGATGAAAAGCAATGTTATTTTATTGGCTCAATGCCATTTAAGTTGCACACTGTTCGTAATTGCACAAAAAAGAACCCCGTCGTTTGCATAGGAGAAGACGTATGGAAAAGTGGCACAGCGGGATCCATCTATTCTCATCACACACAATACTGAGAGACAACAGATAGCTTGCTTCAAAGAAAGTAAGTAAAAAAAGGAATTGACCTTGATTAGGACTAATGTATGGCAGGAAAAGAAGCGGTGACACACCAAGGAAAAGTTTAGCCCGGCTGGGATGCTGGGGTCTTAAGTGAGGAAGGTGGAGCAGGGCAGTATAGTGTATATTGTATAGTGATGCTTTGGGGCTTTGATGTAAACAAGATGAATATCTGGCATGTTTATGCTTAAATTTGGTGCCCAATTGTAAAAAGATTGGTTACAAATTGAAAAATGAGGATCAGGTGCAGTGTCTGGGAGTAATACTCACCTCCCTTGGTTGAAACTCAAATGCTTACAGTGCATACACACACATGCCCACAGGCACAGAAACTCCCCATTTTTGTTATGTCCCCTTCAACAAGCCCCATCTGTCCATCAGAGTATCCAGGATCCTCTGCAGGTCCACGAAGCTCGGCTATAACTTCACCGCCTCTGCCAGGCTGGTGGAAGTTTGCGTTACACAACTGCTTTTTACTTTCACCAGCCAAACGTGTGCCCATAAACTCTCTGTAAATGTATTTTTGTCACATATTTAAGAAAGTCGTAATAGTATTTATAGAGCGTCCATAGTGAGGAGGGGAGATGGAGCCCTAACTTGAGCTGCACTGCGGCTACCCTCTGTCCTGGGAGAATAAAAACATCTTGTTTTTATTACTGGGGGGTCAGGGGTGGGGGAGGGCAGAGGAAGAGGGAGGAGGAGGAGGAGAGGAGGTAGCAATTTAATGTGTGTTTGTCTGAATGTTTCTGTGTACATGTGTGTACAGTAAATGTGTGGTGTATGTAATTGTCCACAGAGCGACCACCACAAGCCCTGTGGGGAGATGGTTCAGAGTCTGCGTGGACAAAGACAGAATAAAGAGCTGATGACATCCACATGAAAATCATCCCCCTTTTATGCAGAGCTATCTGTCGCCAAAGAACTGTGGTTAGCTGACATTAAGAAGTATTAAATTTAGTTTCTACTTGTGACAACGTTTGTTTAAGACATCTGCAGAGCAGCATGTTACTCTGCAAATGTGGTAATATGGTCAACAAGTTTGTAACTTGCCTCTGAACCTCAACATAATGCACAAATACAAAGGAGAAAACATCTGTATGCTGCATTGCCTGACCTGGCTACCTTCCTGCTGTCATTCATGAACTGCTGATCATTCTCCAGGCCCTGTTTCTGCAGAGCTGACTTTCTCTTTGTCTTTGTGTAAAGCCATGTACATTACACACACAAGGACACATTTGAAGCATGACCAACATTGGCCATCAATTTGAATTTAATTTGTAAAAATGTAACGCTAATACTCGCTTACTTACTTTAACTAGAATCTTATACCTAGAATTCTACTGTTCTTCTGGCTTGGTTGGTGGGAAATCAGTTGTGACTCCTCCTGGTGGGTCAAGGGGCTCGTACATTCGGAACAGACGTGAGCTAGCGAAAACACCCTCTGCATGAGTTATGTTACGTTCATAAAAGATCGCAAAAGAAATCCAATTTGGTAGAAACAGAAATAGTGCAGTATTAAAATTGAGGCGAAAGTGGGGAAACGCAAAAAAACAAAGTGATAAAACACAGTTTGAATGGACCCAACAAAGTAGATGTAGTTTCATAGGGTTACCCTTTTTATTAAGCCAGCTACGTTTGTTTTCCTTGTTGAAAGATGATATGACTGAAAACTTTGGGAGTAAAGTCATTAGACTATTTGATGAGAAGCAAAGGTGTTTTTCAGTACAGAAGGACTTGAAAAGTGTCAGATCCTGTAAAAACAGCACACAAACACACACACACACACACACACACACACACACACACACACACAGAAACAATCACATCCTACCTGAAACACCCTGCCGTTACCAACAACATGGGAGATACCGCTGTTTCCTCTGCTTCCTATGGGCTTGGTTTTATCACTTCACATGTGTGTTTATAAATGATAGTATCTAGTCATACAGCAGGAGCTGTAAGACACAAAATCCTGCCTTCTTCCTGAAAATGTTTTCCCTCTGTCCTTATCACACATAGCTTATACCCTGTCACAACCACAATATTGACCGTCCATCTCCACCACATTAATGCCATCATAATACTGTACTGTATGCAATGTTCAAATGTCTGTTTTTCAAGAGCAGGTCTCTTCCATTATCTGGTAGATGTTTGCTACTGTGTGCTTTTATCATTAGATGAATGATTGTATATCCAGACCACACTGTCATTATCAACAAAGTCAACAGCTAAATATCACTGTGGCAGAAATTAACACCAACTCCAAATCAAAGTTGACAAAGTCTCTTAATTAAAAAGCTTATATGAACAGTAGTTCCAAAGGCAGCACGACCGGTGTCTCCTTCCTGTGAAGGCTCTTTGAACACAGCGGCAAACACGTGTAGTGGAAGTGTCGGAAACAGGTGCTTTGTGGCTCAGGCAGCTCTCTCTGTTTGATATCCTTTATAAGAAACAGACGGTAAGTGCCGGGCGTGTCCATAAACACAGCAAGCACAAGCCTGTGGAGACCACTGCATGTCAGTTCCCCTGTGCTATTAGATGGTGAAGGATAGGGTATTGCGACACATTTATTATGATGGAGTTTTAAGGAACAAGCATGGATTAGAAAGAGTGAAGTGATCCACAGCTGCATGAGCTAATTTAAATAAATCTTACAATATTTCTGTTGCATCCACTAGAATAAAAAATAAATGAATAAACAACTGTGAGTTATTGATAACATATTTTCTGGCTAAGCTTTTAGTTTTGTACTGCTTTTTAAGATTCCCCATTCAATAGGTCTGTCTCAGTTTTTATTCAAAATGCAAACTGCCGTACAATTGTGGTATGTGTGTCAAATTTAAAAGTCATAGGCACGAGCGGGAGGTATTCCTAAAATGTACTACATGCTCTCAGTAAATTGTCCTATTCTTGTTCTCTCTGCTTGAGCAAAATGGAGAAAACTAGCAGGCCATGTAGACAACAAACCAACTGAAAAATAATGTGAGGAAGCATTTCTCATTCTACAACACCGCTGGAGAAAATTGTTGATAAATGTAGGCTTATGCTGATTTTGTAAAAAAATAAAAATAAAAAAGTAACCTTAGTTTGTATTTCAAGTGAGGCAGCCGAGGCATCGTGAATGACAAAAACAATGCTGATTCTACATCATACTTTAAGATATGGCAGGCTGGTTGGGTTTATTTTAATTCATTTTAATCAGTTGTGTGTAAGTTTTAATCCATTTGAGGTAGATCTTTTGAAAAATGAGAAAACTCATAGTAGGCCAAATGTACTGTTTTAGCCTGCGACATCACCACTACCTAACATGACATGTTGCTCTGATACTGTCATTTTTTTACTTTTAAATTGCTATTGTCACTATATCCTATAGTGATAAAAGGCAGCTTAGTCTAGATGACAGTAAAGATAAACAACCCAACTGTCCTACAACATGAGTGCCCACATGGATGTTTAAATTGAATGTTAAGCAACTTCTTTTAAAACACATCTTGAACACTCAATTGTTCCCAGAAGCAACCATACATCCCAGATCTCATGTCAAGAGATTCCTCCTCCGTAGTAAGACATCAAGGCTGAACATGTCACTCCACTGCTTCCCCAGGGAGAAGCGGAGGCCCAGAACTACTGACATGCTCGACCTCCACCCAAATGATGCTGGCACAATAAAAATAAATTGCTTCTGATGATGTGTTAATCCACTCTGACAAAGCGTCTCGCCTCAGAATTAAGATGTCATTTTTTATCACCAAAGTGACACCTGTTTATAATAGGAGGCCTGGAATGACTTATGTGCCTGTTATTTTGCCTGTGAGCAGAGAAAGTGAGGGTAACTGGGCTGATACGTGTGGCCTTGTATTTCACCATCATTAGAGCACGGTTTAAATGTGCTCAGAAGGGAGTGCTATGAAATTTTACTATAGAAATGAATTAATTTGAACTGCTAGATTGGGATTGCATTAAATGTGTAGATAGCTCAGTTCCCGGACGTTTCCTACGTTCCTTTCATGCCATCTGTCATAATAAAACCTCATATAAACTTTAAACCGAATAAATCTAATATATGAGAGAAATCACTCCAATGAGTGTTTACACCATCCGTCATTTATTAAGACTTGGCTTGGTTGACTCTAACACAACAGTACAGCACATACACTTTTCTTGCTAATTGCATACGCACACGGCACACAAAGACTGCTGCCACCAACGTCACTGAATGATCAAAATCAGCTTCCTGTGTAGCTTTATGCTTCAGCTCTGTTGCTGTCAGACTAAACTTTGGGGAGTCGAAGCATGCAGTCCAGATGTGAGCAGAGGTGTCCGCCCTCTTGGGCTAATCAGATTGATTAGGGGCAGTAATCTGGCGGGCTGGCACTGGACACTGCACTTCATGAGGCTGAGCAGTGAGAACTCACAAGATGGCTGGATGTTACACAGTCCAGAGCAGCATAGGCCTGCGTGGTCTTACAGCGCACTGACATGTGAACGGTAAGGTAGAGTGTGGTTCTGACTATAGCATTGTTTGCCTGTTTAAAATCAAAACCGCAGACTAAAAAAGACCCAGCCGCATTGGGCATTCTCAGACCAGTCCTAAGCATATTTTTATCCTGTTTTTTTTATGTAATATTGAAATAATTTGCGCCTTTTCAAGTCGACTTCCTTCCATCGGATGAAACTGCCCAAAACTTCAAATCAAAGCAGTCAGCATATAAGAGTGGAGCGGAGCTTATAAACAGGCGCAGCAACAGGAGGTCTTATTCAGCTCCGGCATGAATTTCAGACTTTGAATCCAACCCATTGAAATGATTTGAGAGGGATGTGGGAACTGAGATAGCGGTGCTGACAAGCTCACCCAATGATCAGAAAAGGAAATGCTGCTCTCAATGACCTTACTGTTACCCTCAACAACGGCACATAAGTCTCCTCTTTCTGATACCGGTCTGGGTCTGAAACGTCCAATTCAGTCCCATCCCAGGAACTAGCCTTCCTCTCATTTCCTGTCTGCACAACAGCCGTCGCCTGTTTAAATTACGCCCCACTGCCTCCTGAGTTCCCCTGCACATAGCTACACTTATCCTGCTCTCTCCTTCCCTCTCTCCCCATCCCTATTGGCTCCAGCTGCCTCCCAAGCCATGCTTTTCTGGAAAGACCACAAGATGCTAACAGTATAGATTGCAGGTTGATGCCCTGCAAGCTCCAGAGAACAACTGATAAAAACAAATAGTTTGTTTCTTACTTGAAAATGGCAGGAGGTTTTAAAGGAATAGTTTGCCTAGTTGCAACTGTCATGTGTGTACAGTAAATAGAAAGCTATAGCCAGATGCAGGTTAAGTTAGCTTATCTTAGCACGGAGAATAAAAACAGCTAGCCTGGATCTGTCTGAAGGGAACAAATCAACATACCAGGACCATTTAAAAGTCTCTTATTAACCAACACCTTTGGTTGCATCTGGTTGCTATAATAACGCGGTAAGTAAAAAGGCCGGTCTCTGGCCCTTGCTCTGGATAAAGGGAAGGCTGAAGCAGAATAGATGCTCAGTGCCTCATTACGCTGCTGCCGTTTGTAGCGTAGTGTAAATACGCTGCACTCCCATAGCAAAGAATTAAAAAATATATGCTGGCCTCAGGAAAAGAAAAAACGCTTTGGTGGACACAAAACTAACAGGTAGAGTGCACTCATTGCATTGTGGCCGATTCAGTTAATCTAGAGATAAGGTGCAGATTTTTTTTCCCCCCATCGACCAATGGATTGCAGTAAGTAGAATTTCAGTAGACCAAGATTTTCTTTGGTTGTCTACAGCCCAAGCACAGACGTGAGAGTGGCCTCCATATTCTCATCTAACACTTGGCAAGAATGCAAATGAACATATGTCAAACTATTCCATAAGCACCACTGGTTTCATAAGATGAATGAAAAAATTATATAAATTGTAACTTGATCAACGTAAAGATCCATGAATAATATGCATAATGCCTACTGGCTGTGGCTCACTCACTGGTCAGGCACGGGAGGTGACCAGTTGCCAACAATATCAGCTTTGCACATTTGAAGCTTCGAATGGCAACAAGGCGTAACTGTGTGAACTTGAATTTGAACCCAAGAGCCCAGAAAATGTGACATACAGTACATCCGGCAGGCTTAAATGAGTGCTTTTTCCTGTGACAAACTATAAGCAGTTGAAGTCAGAGTTAATTTATACATCCATAACTGAAACCCTCTCCTCTGTCTGACCTGGTCCAGCCAACCTCCCCTGAGATCCATATTAAAATGTCATTACTGAAAGCTTTTTGTGCAGCCATTGTCTCAGTGAGTTGACCCTCAGCAGAAACAGCACTAGATAAAAAAGGTGAACCATATGAAAACTAATCAACAATGTGGCTATAAAAAGGTCAATTTTAGAAAGTGTGAAGAGATACTGGTGAAAACCCAACGCACTCATTACCTCCATGTTTTAACCGCAAACGTCCCTGAGCACAGATGTTGTCACACAATTTCACTACACACATGCTGCAGCCTCTATGAGATGGACATTGTTACTTTAACAAGGAATGATGTGGCTTTTAATGAAAGCACGAGAGTTCTTTAAGCCCAGACGATGTGGCTAATTCCCAGGAAGGCAGTTAAAAGTGAATTTATTGTACTCGTTTACATTTCAATGCTTGTTCCAGAGAAATCAGGGAATTATAAACCACGGGTCTATTTTTCTCCTCTCTGAGTATGCATAAATGTGGAGAAAAATGCAGCCAGTGTTTTACGTCTCCCCCATTGCTCTGACTGCACTCTGTGGACACTGAGGGGGGGGGGGGGCGAGGGGGGGGGGTTCTACATCTCTGCTTCTCTCTACACATTTAGCCTCTCTAGTAATCACACACACACACACACACACACACACACACACACACACACACACACACACACACACACACACACACACACACACAAACGTTTGAGACATATTTTGCTGCATAGCAATCATTTTAGACTCAACAATACAGTGCCTCCTCTGCTGCCTTGCTAAACCATATACAATTGTAATTTGCAGGACAAATACTGTAAAGTTTATGTCTGAATGTCATGATATTTTGTGTAACCAGTATATTCAATGTGGATTTATGTGCATATGTGTATATATATATATATAAACGCCTCCACAAATTGTTATACGTGCATACATGCTCAAGTAAAACACGGGTGGAGGTGGACTTTTAGATGGATGGTGTTGTGTGGGATATTCCAGTTTAGTCTCCAAAAAGAACCTGCACATTAGTCAGACAGCAGATAGGTGGCTTTCCCCACACAGCACTTGCCAGAGACCCACCCTGGTCAAGACAAGTTTGTGGGTCCCCTTGGTCAAACCACCCACTGGCTGTGGCTCACTCACTGGTCAGGCAGGGTCAAGTTAACCGGTTGCCAACAATATCAGCTTTGCACATTTGAAGCTTTGAATGGCAGCAAGGGGTAATTGTGCGAACTTTGATTTGAACCCTAGATCCCAGAAATTGAGTAACATGATGTCAGTAAATTGCTCTCAGCTTGCTTCTGTTTACAAACCCGGTCAGTCTGTGTTCACTTATATATATATATATATATATATATATATATATCCATAGATAGCAAGTTCAGCTTTCTCTGAACAACTTGCTGCTGTTTAGGAATTTAAAAGGAGTATAGTTCAATATTAACTTTCAAAAGGTAACAGGAATGAGAAGTGTCCAAAAGAAGAATTTTAATGGAGATCATGTAAAGACAACTTTACAGGATCTCAACAGTGATCAGGCATCTACTGAAGTTTAATTTCATAATTTAGCTAAGTAAGATGGATATAAAAATCCTGCCTTTCTTACCTTTAACACAATCATCTCAAAATATGTCCATGTACCTTTGCTAAAGAAGTTCTGGAAAAAATGTAATTGCTACATGGATTATGTTCACTTGCAGTATTTTTGGCAGTCAAGGAAGTGTAATATTTCTATATTGTAAAGGGGTTGTATGGAGGGGTTCAGTGTGAATGGTTAGCTTCAAAAAACACAGAAGTTTGGTTACAGAGGCTGGGCTTTATGACCTGCATCCCAACTGTTGTAAGGTTCAGTCTACTAACATGGTTAATGTTAGGAGAAAAATAAGATTTTGGTTAAATATTTAGTTAATGCACCCGGTCTCATGCCTCAAATTTATACATCCATCATCCACCCTGACCACCTCACTACAACATACGTACAATACAAAATATAGCCCTTCACTCAAAAATCTTAATGGAAGCAATCATTATGTTTCTCATCACAACGTAAGTGGGAGAAGAAATTGTTATTTGTATTATTAAACGTAATTTCTAAGAGATGCAGGCTTGAATATAAAAGGCTGTTGTGCAAATGTAATCAAGGCAGCATTGTGTTTCCTCAACAATATTTCCAAAACTGCGAACTACGTGTATATGAATGTGATTTTTAGGTGAGGATTGCTTTAAAATCCTTTCACTGCACCAAAATCTGTACAGTGCTATATGTAAAACTAAACAGGAATTGTCTGCGCCCCACAACTTAAAAGCAGAGTAAAAACTCTGCAACATTGAGTTTTATCATCATCATAACTTAGATTTACCCAGGGTATAATATTCTATATAACTGTGGTCAGATGACAGTCATATGGGAATCACTCTGTATATTGTTGTCTCTACAAATAGGACAAGAATTCAATTACCAAACCCTAACATATTATTACTGTTGTTCAGCAGTGTCTCTATGAAGACTAGCAATGCAGGTCTTTTTTACCACAGAGAACAGACAGCCTGACATGGTGGCCAATAAAATCAAAAGTACAACAACCCCTGTTGGGTTTCATAGTCACATTTGACATCAATCACTGATGTCCAGGGTCAGCAGTGCGATTTTGTCCACAGGACTCCTCTGATCACTCCCTTACACTCCTCAGCAAAACAGGCCTGTACATCAATACTTCACTAGGAGGGCACTTACTGGACATGAGGTCGTTATTGCCGGAAGAAAAAAAAACACATCTTTGAGCAGTAATTCCACTGGAGGTCTCTTTAACAGCTCTCCTCAGTCTATGAGAAAAACCTGTGAGTGGGCTTTTCTCTTTCTGGAGAAAGAAAGAAAATTGAGTTGACTTTGGAGTCTCCCTTGTTTCTCTTCATCACAGGAGTGATGGGTCCAGTGATTTTTATTGGGCATACGGCTGACATTTTGATTTCGGCAATGTACTTTTGACTTTGATGTCAACCACTGCAATTTTCCTTGCATAAAAGGTTGTGACACGTCAGGGTGGTATGTGCAATATTTACTGTATTTCCCTCACATCACCGTACTCTCTGTCCCGAGAGACCATTTAAGTGTGAGAGATTAGAATGGAAACGCTCAATCACTGAAGCTCCTAAATCTACACCACACACGCACGCACACACACACACACACACACACACACACACACACACACACACACACACACACACACACACACACACACACACACACACACAGTGTGCAGTACTGTGTTCACACCCCATTTTGTCTTCCACCCTCCTTGACCTTTTGGTTATGTGGTCCATGAACAACTTTCTGAATCCTCTCAGTGGTTTAGGACACATTGCCTGCAGTTCAGCTCTGAAATGCGAAAAAAGTACATGGGGAATTCCCAGCATGCATTGTAAGAGTGTATGTACTGTATCTATATCACCAAACTTGAACTTGAAATTGTAAGTCAGACTGCGATCATACAGTATAGTATCATAAAAACCACTACGGTTACTGACTTATATGCAGTATTAATTCATATTTGACACGTCATCCTCTGGTGCCAAAATTCTGAAGCCGAACCATGCCCATGTGTTTTTGTTTTTCTTTTCTTGCGCATGTGAAAGACCATTTGGAAGCAATTTTTCTTTGTTAATATGAGTATTATTTTAATTGTAGTAATTATAGGTTAAACTGTTCGACCACTCGCAAGGTGCTCACCAGCTTTAGACAAGAGAACAACTTGACTCCTTTCTGTCCATTTCTCCTCTCCTTTACTACTTCTTTTCCCCTGGAAATCAAAGTAAGCTTTTCCATATTAAAGTGACTTTATTATTGTGCTATTTTAAAAGTTAAATCAACTTTTGCACTTGTAATGATCCTGTGAGTGTGTTTTGTCTTTTTAATTGAATGACCAATCATTATGATAAATAACACTAAATAATACTTTAGTTTTACATTTATTGACCCACATTTTGACTTGTTTTCTTGAAACGTAGCTTTAACATATATTGCGCTGTGACAAATCAGCATTTGATGGGCAGGAAAAACTCTGAGGAGAACGTTTTTGGGAGTTCAACTCTCAGAGCAGCTCAGTTTGCTGGTTAACCTTTTCGCGGTTTTCTCTTTCTGTGACCCCTCAATCACAACAGAGATATAGTAGTCCAGCATAAAGTCTGGTCAAATTTAACATTCAGCAGACCTTAGTGGTGGGTGGTACATATTTCACTTACATGAAGCCTTGTTAAAACTCAATTATGTAAAAGACTTGCCTGTTTAAAGTAAAATAATCTTTTTGCATGAAAAATAGTCTCCTTTTTTGTTTGTCCTTGCTACCAGATAGCTGTATGAAATTAGAAGCAAATACTTTATCTGCTTAATCCAGCCCTGGAGGCTCATGAAGCCCTTTAAAGTAGGATTTTCAAGAAAATAGTTTATGTAAACTGTATTAGGTTTTTTGTGAGAAAGTGAAAGTGGTAATTGTCCACATTCCAACTGTTTCAACACATAAACTATGGGACCATCAAGCCGTGAACAACCCAGCTGCTAGCAATTTGTGTAGCAGATAATAATCAGGCTACATGCAAAGCAGTGTTTCTCTGTCAGGCATTAAGGCTGTGGCCCATGCTGTAAGGGATTTGAGACATTTAAAGGAATGGTTGGTTTAGTTTAAATAACCTTGGACAAGAGGAAAAACTAGACCTCCTCTGGCCACATTAACAATCTCACTCTGAGAGCAATCCAGATCATTTATTAAGATGAAACAGAGCATGAGTACACTCATACTGTAGTCTACACAAAGAACACATGTGGCATATTATATATTATACAGTCAATTTTAAGAGGCCAGCAGTGAACATTAATCATAGATTCCAGTTTTAGAAATGATCTGCAACCAAAAAACAAGCTTGTTAAAGGCTTTTTATAGAACTGCTTGTTTGTCAGCTTATTTAATAGACATTGTGGTGGATTACTTTTAAGAAACAGAAGCATTTATAGGCAGCACACGATTTATCACTGAGAGACACATTTACAAAACCCAAGTGTAAACAGGACAATAACACAAACATGTCTAATGACAGGTTCTCAAAAGAAGCTATGGCAAAAATCTGAACGTCTTCACCACGTGCAGACACAGGCAGCAACTGCAGTGTCCTCCTCTGTGATTTATGTCCATGCGCACAGGAACCTCCTCAGCACATGGTAACCTCATGAACAGCTGGGCGAGATATTTGATTGGTTGTCAAGCAGGACCCGTAGACTGTATTGTATGTCTTTTCATTGGTGCTCTATTCTTACATGAATTATCTAGTTTCATTTGGGTCAGATGGCTTCTTCAGAAATGCCCTCAGCCATCAGACTGCTCTAATGTTTCCACAAAATTATTTATATTTCTTCAGTAAGAGAAGCTCCTCAAAATAAAGCTGATGGAGTCACTACCTGTGGATTAAGGGTAGATAAGGTAAGGTAGCAAAATGCTAAAAATGATAGACTACATCTCATTAGAACCTTCATTTTATTATTATTATTATTATTATTATTATTATTATTATTATTATTATTATTATAAAATCAACAATAAAACATTTTCAAATCACAAATATGACTACATAAATAGGTCTACATAAAGTTTTCCATCCTTCATCTTGTTTGAGCAAATTGAGGTTGTTGAGTAGCAGCCAGCACCATCTGATACAGAGGGAGATGTATCGGGTCAACAGAGCTGCCAACGATCTGGATTTTTTTCCTCTCCGCTCCGGCGCTGCCCCAACAGGTGCTGCTTCAGTCGGAGAGATTAGGTGATCAGTGTCCTCAGATTCCGTCCCACTTGGAATGTGGAACATGCAGAGGAGGACAGGCCTTTCTCGGCTTCCTGAGGGGAGGTTAAGGTAAGGTGGGCAGCTGGATGAAAGGGTGAGGGTGATACACTTTGATGCCATATTTTGAGACTAGGAGCTAGAAATATAATTATTTAATTGACAGAGAAGTAAAATGAAAACCAAAAAAAAATGAATCGGCAACTATTGTGATAATTGATTCATCGTTTCAAACCATTGAAGATTTTGTTTTTTCCAATTAATGATTTTGTCTGATGAGACTATCCTCCCAAAAAAAGACAACAATATTGTAGCGATGTAGCCAGATCATACTCTGGCCTGGCAATGCGAGAATATTATGACTGTGACCATGACAATAAAGGTCCCCTAACCTTAACAAAGTAGTCATTTTAACCCAAATAAGGCCTCAATCATAGTTTATTTACAAAAGTGAGAATGTAAGACAGGTTGGCACTGGATGTGCAAGAGTATTTGGAGAATCGTTCAATATAAAAGTTCTAAGATCGCCCTCAGTGAAGGCAAATAAGTAAAAAAATAAAGACAGCAGTGTTGCGGCTGTCCATGACCGCAAGGTCCCAGTTTGAGTCCAGATGGGAGCCCTTGTTGCATGTCCCCGTTCTATCAAAATAGTAGTCCCCTAAATTAAATTACAAAATATGTCATTGTAACTCTCTGTTAGGACGACACAGAAAGCATTTTTTTATCTGACGCCCCTATCGGCAGGATGACTTATAGGTTAGAAAAATCATGGTTTAATTTAGAATAATAGCTTTGTTAATGTGCAATAAAGATTATGGTTATTAAATCGCAGGTTTGTTTCAGGATAAAATCTCTGGTGTCCTGCATGAAGTTCTGACGCAGTACACATCACACACCACCCCAACCTCCCAGGTATACTGAGCTGCTGGTCGATTGAGCAGATTAGGATGGAAATTTCAAGTACAGGACATTCTGCTGTTTAGTAAAGAGTTAATGTCTGTCAGAGAGATTGAGGGTACTGACGGGTCCTGTGGAGATGGGGTTGCGTAAAGGAAGGTCACACATGCTTTGTGTCCCCCAGGGAGTCATGCTGGACGAGACAAGAGTGGTGCCTGCGTTTGAGGTGCAGCTCCTGGGCGCCACACAGATGAGCTCATGAAACGCTATGCTGTCCGCCTAGCCGGGGGTGGGGTGTGGAGGGTGAGAGGAGAGGGCATCCCTGTCATCAATCACCCAGGGTGGAGCTGGGACCCACTGCTCCCGGATCAGCCAGACGGGCAGGAGGAACATGGGGCCAAGGCCACATTAAAGGCATTGAGTGTCCCCCCCCTCAACATGAGAGGGTGGGGATGGAGTCAAAGGACAGAGGCTGAGGGGATAACAACCAGGAGGTGTGGTGCCAAGTAACTGGAGAGGTGTAGCTAAGCGTGGAGACAAAGTGAGGAGTCAAGACAGGGGCAGGGGAGGGACACTTCTGAGGGAGAGTGGCCTGTGAAACTTGAAGACAGCAGCAGCGATGGAAAGAGACAGACATTGTCAGAAGCCCGGCTTACGACTTAAAGCTTAGTCCATGAACTCATCACCTTTGGTCACATGTTGCGTAGCTTGGACAAGAATGCTTTCTATTTCTTAAATATGTCCATGCTTGCTCAGAGCCAGCAATCAGTCAAGAGCAATTTCAGGACCCTGTCACGTGTTGGCAGGAGTGTGATCCACCCCTACGTGTTGGCAGCAGTTACAAACTCCGGGTGAAACGGTCTGCCGGCACACAGGCTCACGCTCAGGGTATCTGGTGTTGACAGACAGGCAGCAGACACACCAGGTACGAGTCAAAGTCCATCAAGAGGCAGCTCTGGAAATTCATTCAAATACAGACAATCCTTACAACGTGGAGCGTGAACCTCCATATTACTGTGGGCATGAACATTCACTATTGTAGTATTCTCAGTATTCAGTAACATTTGATGTGTAATTTGTTTTAGGAAATGCATGCTATAATATAGATTTATAAACAACTAAACAAATAGTCCTTATAATATTACATTTTTTTCACAAATTCTGTGGAGCTACGTTAAACCTATCACTCACCTGTATCTGCATCACCTGTAAACAATCTAACAATTCTATAAAAAATGCTATGCATGGTTGAGTCAATCATGCATAGCATTTTTTGTAGATTCTACTAGCTGAGTGTAACACTTAATTTGGTAATGAAATAAGTTCAGTGGCTGAAACGACGAGGAATGGTTATAAATAAACAATAAATTAAACAATTTATTTTTAATTTAAACACTTTTAATGACCATAAAGGAGCAGGGAAAACGAAAATCGTTATGTGTCTATCATATAAATAAAATAATAAATACATTCACACGTACCATCTTTACTTGTAATAGGAAAAAAATAGGAAAAAGGAAAATAGGAAAAATGACCCGGTACTTTTTTAAATTATGACTTCAGGAAAGATTTGGCTATGAGAAAATCACAAGTCTGTAAAATTAAATGCACATTTCTTACTAACCTTGGGTCAAATTTCAGTATGCATACTTTTATTTACAATCAAGCATTTTAAAAAATACAGTGTTAGTCACTCCCCTTATTACATGTAGATTTGTTGTCTTGGCAACAATTGTATGGTAACCCTTGCACGCTTTTTAGAGGGAGCACCTGTGATGCATAAATCTGTAACAAACTCCCAGACTAGTATGTTACATTTCTAATAAGCGTCACCAAACAGGGAGGGGGGTAAGTGAAAAAGAATGGCTACTGTATGGGTTTGTAATAAGAGCCAGCTGTGGCTGGCCATATGGGCTCTGTGCTGGGAGCATGTTGTTGAAAGAATTGGGCCACGGAGAAGCTGGCAGGCACATCATAAATTCTGCTTGTTGGGTATGGTTACTTTTTTTGAGGAGGCTTGAAACAAGCAAATTGTCATTTCATTAGTGAGAGATCCTTCCTGAGCAGACAGCACATGATTTGACAAATGGATGTTAAGCACACACGCTGTGTACAGAAGAGAGCAAAAGCTCACATTACCTCAAGGCTACATGTATTATGCAGCTTTGTCCACCTGATCTTTTTTCTTTTGACAGTGACAACCTTTGACTGGGAACCTTACACTTACTGGTATTACACAACAAAAATGTGCATTGGAAGTATAACGAAATAAAAACACCACGGAATTAAACTGGTTGAAGTATGATAACGTCTGAGTCCTGTCACCTTGGTGTTCTGATCCAATAAGTTGCTGGATATACTCCAGAAAGCAACAGGACAGAACCTGAGCCCCAGCGATAATTCTGGGAAATGGGGTGGCATTTTACAGTGCTAAACCTGCCCCAAAAGAATTTGTCTGTGTCCTCTGCTTAAATAATTAAAGCAGCGAGAGTCTGAAATAAACCATGCAGTCCCACATTTTCTTCTTCTCTCTCAGCGCCACATGAAAACATGTGAAACTGAGTGTAGGTATGAAAAAGAGAAGCAAAAAAACATTCCTGTCTGAGCAATCACTGTAAGCACTACATCATGTTTATTAACAGTACTAAATCAGAGTCTGTGCCGTAGAGGGGAGCTACAATACTCCTGAGGAGCCTCCAAAATGACTCCGCCTGGTTGAGCACAACATTGTACAGTTGGAGTATGTAATAGGAGGGGTGGGAGTTTTAAAGACAGCAATCTTTTCTGTATTCCCCCTTTCACCTTTTATTCATCCTCTGTGTCTAGCTAAGTCAAAAACATGCTCATTTTAGGAATTTCCTAAGAGAGTCAGCAAGGTGAAAAGATATAAATAGCCATAGCATTTTTGTTGTTCAATCTGTCTCACTTCTGTCCACTTTCCCACAGGATAGTACATTTTTGTATACTATATTATGAAAGATCAGAGCCATTGAGGAAAATGGGTACAGAGGTCCCAACAATGAGCAAAATCCAGAGGTTTAAAACTGTACCTCCTCTAAATCGGCTACCTCCACACCAAGTATCTCCTTGCCTTCCTCTTCTCTCTCATACACAGCTGTAGACTTCCAGGGCCCCCCACTCTCTGTGTGGGCCCGGGGCTGCACCCAGGACCCAGGCAGCCACGGATGAAGTGGTCAATTCACACACATGCCCTTCTAGCCCTGCACTTCCTGCTCTGCTGCAACTCCATTGGCTCCTGCGTTTATAATAACCAGTGTGAGCAAATGCACTCTCCCTTAGCTACAAATTTGTGAAAAGCTGTTTTTTTAAAACACAGTCCACTACTACCAGTCATTAGCAACATGATCTCATGCCGTATGCCCACCCAGGTGCCAGTGAAAAGACAATTTTATTATGGAGATTTTTATTTATTATATTTATGGGAGATTTTATGATGGTAATGTTTGAAATAAGAAATAGCTTTTCATTTTTCTTGTCAAGTCTGAGAGAGTGCCAGTGATATTAACTACTGTATATCAAAGTCATTGATTTTAATCCAATCTGAAAATAAATTCTGTTAAGTAAATTTTTCATAAAAGTTCACGAACATTTACACCATTGATTGTTTTTTGAACAATAGGTTAAAGGCTTTAGAGTCAGTACCAAAGAATGTACCAGGTACACTCCACAACTTTTGTCAATGGATAACTAAAAATGAGAGACTTGAGCCATACAATGCATTAGTTATTGGATCATGTACTGTCGTTAACAACATTTACAAGATAAAAGAGCACAATATTTAATAGCAGAGCTAAATGGATGAATACAATACTTTTTGGGTTAAAAAATATGAATCCTAAATGACAGTAAAACCTTTTTTTAAGTATGTGTATGACTTAGCAAGAGAGGTGGAGATAACCATTTAATGTTTTGTTGGATAGACAGAGATATGGGTGGATGTAAAGAAAACCATACTCTGTACTTGGTCTTATCTGTAATTGGAGGTTGCGGTGACAGGAGCCAGAGGCATATATAATTATATCATCTGCATAAAATTTACTTGGCTGATTGGGGGAATAGGAGAAATAGTATTATTTATGTTTAATGTAAATAGTAATGGGCCAAGAATAGACCCCTGTGGCATGCTATTATTAATGGAAGACGTTTGACTCAGCCCCAAGGCTTGATTATGAGATCGACCCTTGTGATGCTGATGTTGAAGGCAAAGACTTAACATATGCCCCAAAACAGCCCAAAACCTTAGCCTTTGCCTATGAGCATAATTTAAGGACAACAGGCTTGTTTGGTTTTGGTTGTACTGTAACAGCAAGTGGGGAAATTTCCCTGCATCGATGTGGTCGGGTTTGTATCTCAAATATGTGCCTTCCGGTTATCTTTGTGATATCCAGGTGCACCTGCTCTTTCCTCTCTGGATGGAGAATTGGCTTAAGGCAGTAATGGTTTTTATTTGAGGTTTAGTGACAATGTTGTTGGAGTTTGTTTTGAATAGCCTTATGCCACTGCATGCTTCAAAGTACTTTTCCAATTATCAGAAAGGTCTCAGATTTGGTAGTTTTGTGCCAAATACCCACAGTCTGAGATCTGTGTGGTGGAGGGTACCTTGGTGTGAAAATTGGCAGTATTTTAAGTGTCTGCAAATTCAGGTCAGTGCCTTCTTCACACTTATAACGCTGGTTAACTGCTTACAGAAAACAACTTCAGGGAAAAATTCCTCAGGTCGCAAAATCACTGTATGAATGACGCACTTGAAACAAATTGTCCAACGTGATCACACAAAATGTCATACGAACTACCTCATTTGAAGCATGCCTCAGCTTTTACAAGAGAGGTGCAGGGAGACGAAAGGTACAAGGGAGATGGGGCAAGGCCAGGGCCTTCTTTGTAAGGCCTCCAGGCCGAGGGATGCTGAGTACTCTTCACCCGGGCAAAGGTTCATTCCGATCATCTGGGCCAATCTGTTCCAGACGTGGCAAATGACACATTATTGGATCCAGACCTGACAAGGGCTTTGTGTATATTACATTACCAGACACCAGGCTCACTTAAGATTCATTACCTACATCCCTCCTCCCCTCCAAGAAAGGGAAAAGAAGGGTGAGAGAAGAAGAGAAAGGGCAATGTAGATCTTGCCCCAATCCATGCACAGAGGGTGCTTTTTTTCTCCAGGTCAGGCCAGTACTCTGCAGTCAGCTCGTCATCACACAGCTTTCTTTCTCCTCTTTTCCTCCTCTTTTATTCTCCCTGCTTTCTGCGCTGGGAACCCGTTAAATATAACAACACCAGAATCCACCCTGGAACACCCAAGACGATTCTGCCCGCAGGGATTTTTGGGGAGATATTAGAAACACACCATAGAGGTCACCCCACCCTCCTGATTTCCCACACTGATGGAACTAACATAGGTTGATTTGAGAGTTACGACGTATGGATGCAGAAGATGTTTTTAGTCAAGCTTGTTGGTGATACTGAGTCAACACATTCACTGTTATGAGCAACTACCAAGTAATTACTAATTTGGATAAGGCATGTTTATGCCTAATTGGTGGACAAAACCCTTACATCTGCCCTCTAATTAAAGATTGAATTAAAGCACTCAAGACTGTGAAGCTACTGCAGCAGCATCACTCAGAATAACATCTTTACTACAGCATGTTATAGTGGGAGGTTTCTTGTGGCTTGGATGCCTCACGATGGGATATGTGCCATAAGCAGTTGGTGGATTTGGCAAAACCTTCCTTTATTTGGATGGCATACACACGAACACCCATACCACACATTTCTGGCAGGGATCACTTGCTGAAGTTTCCATTCTTCGCTTTTGAAGCTGCAGACAGGTGTGTGTCTTCAAAGTGAGCATCTGTAGGAGTGTATGTATATCCATAAGTGCTTGTATATGACACTGTTCAGGTATACATTCCACAGTGCAGTCTGCAGGCTCGGATTCCTTATTTAACATGTGGGCATCGGGCTACAATCTAAACATGTAATCCAAGACAGATGCAATTGGAAATAAAATAATTTTGTGGAATAGGGCCACACCCGTTACCTTAGCACTTCTACCATCAAATAGATCACCCATGATGATCTACAGCCTATAGAGTAGCTCTCTTTAACACACAAACCACCACACCCTCGTGACTTCCACCAACAGAGACTGTAATCACTTAAATGGATCTATTTTCCGAACAGCAAGAATTTAAATGACAACTACCTTCCTCGGTTTCTCTGTCGCATCACCTGCCAGGGTCCAAGGACAGGGGACGCTGCAACAGAAGTCAGACTAAAGATATGCCTCCAGGAATGATAACTGAAATATGCACTCACAAGCGTCAGTAAAGATATATGTGCCACAAGGATTACTGTTACAGTAAGAGGCCCACAGCTGTAGCTTCCTCAGTAGCCATAGAGAGGTTGAGAAACCACATTATATACGGTTTGCCATATGTAACATGAAATAATAACAGCTGCACCATGTAGGACCTTAAAAAGGATGATGTTTGTATTATTTTTTGTGCTTATGTCACTTTGGTTCACTTAGTTTTTTATGTGATAACTGGGTATTAGGCAGAATACATAAAGGAAAGAATAATCTTATTGTAAATAGTGTAGTATACGGAGACATTCACTTCTTACCCACAGATATAAGGGAGTCACATATATATTTTAATATGTGATGCCTTTCAGCGCTGAAAAAAACTTGGATGTATCAATAGCCACCATGTCATTCGTCACTTTCTACGTGACATCACTTATTTCTGTTTTCCCCCTCCTCTCATTCATCGCTCTGCTTTCTTGTTTGTTTAAACTCTGTCCATTACAACCCACTGGTTACAGGGGTCACTTTGATGCCAAGAACTGTGAATACACAACGGTAAGTTTGCAACTTTGTTAACATTATTGAAGAAAGAAATTTGGCAGACATTTGTTTCCCCCTTACAACAAAAATAGGCAATGTTAGGCTTTTTATTTTTTTACTTGAATCTTGAAGTGCTCATATTATGCTTTTTGGCTTTTCCAGCTCTATTGTAGTCCAGCCTTTACTTTTGTGACAAACGTGCGTCACTTTGTAACATGTTATAATGCTCGCCTAGCTGCTAGCACGGCACACCCTCATGCTCTGCAACTGACAAGCTAGCAGTACTTACTGCGCATGTGCGACTCCCAACAAAGGTACAGAAGTGAGATGTGTCACTCTGTAGCTAAAACAGAGAGCTCAACACACAGGGTGAAAAGAGGAGCTGCAGCAATGTGCAGTACAACAAATATATGGTGTTTTCTGAAAATTAAACCACATAAACCTATTCTGGTACAACCTCTAAATACAATTATGAACCTGAAAATGAGCATAATATGAGCACTTTAACATTACTTACAATAAGCCTTGTAATTTAATAATGGGATAATGTTGCCTAATATGAAATAAAATATCAAAAAGTAATATTTTGATGTTAATGATGCCATATCTACAATAAAAGATGTGTGTTTCTTTATCACTGTATTGGCAGACATTACAAGTAAAAAATGTGTCTGTTAGTCTGCCCTTCACATGTATGTCGGTGTCTGACATTATATGGGAGTGTGTGTGTGTGTGTGTGTGTGTGTGTGTGTGTGTGTGTGTGTGTGTGTGTGTGCGCGTGTGTGTGTGTGTGAGGTTAGATGGTCATGGAAGGCAGCTCAAGCTACACTGTTCCAGCTCATTAGCTGTGATTAATCGGCATGCAAGCTTTCCCATGGTCCCCTTCGCCTGGTGGAGACAGAGCTCACCTTGGAGGGCACGGGGAGTCCAGGCAGCTACACAACCCCTGTTAACACTCCGAGACGAGTAAAATTGAATGTATACA
This sequence comes from Sander vitreus, assembly GCF_031162955.1. Lineage (NCBI taxonomy): Eukaryota > Metazoa > Chordata > Actinopteri > Perciformes > Percidae > Sander > Sander vitreus. The sequence continues at coordinate 13,583,562 of NC_135866.1, forward strand.
AGTCCTTCTTACATGTGGCAGACATTTTTTGTATTTGCTTACATATGCACTGCTTCAGTGAATATGTAGAGATTTTAAAAGTTAGGTATTTCACTTTTAATCAATGATCATACGTATTCACAGATGTATCCATATTTGCTGATACAACTAAAAGTTCCATTAAAATGTTTTTTACAACATAGTAATTATATTGTCTTGCAGATTACAGTGTCAATGTATTTAGGTAAAAAGAACAACTACAGTTAAAGTTAATCATTGTTTTAATCTTTAATTTGAGCATATACTGTAAACATGCATGTAAAAACAAGCTGTGCATATTTTAATTTGAATTAGTTTATAACTGAAGTTTAAAGAATTTTTGAGATATGATTCAATAAGGATAGGAGACACAAGGGTTTAGGACAATTTAGGCAAGGCAAGTTTCTTTGTACAACATATTTCAACAACAAGGCAATTTAAAGTGTGTTAAAAGGCATTAATGTGAGATATAAAAACACAAGGCAAAAAGACACACAGTTATTATATTTTATATTGTTTCCCTAAAACCCTTTCAATGCAGTTTCCAACCAAAACTATAAAAAAAAACTTTAAACAAAAATGTTACAGGTTACAACAAATACAATGTAACTTTAGATGTGAAGGGAACCTACCTGAGGAATTTTGTTTCTAAATATCTGACCCCGCATAAGCTCCACTTATAAAAAAATAAAATAAAACTAAATCCTGGTTTGTTCACACACAAATATACATTGATGTAGGTCTGCTCAATTAAGACATAATAAATTCAGTCAAGCCTTTGTTTTTTCACTTATTGAGGAAATATGCTCATTAATCCACTGATATAAGAACCATCTGTGTAAATTCATGCCCGCAGAGGATGGACACTCGCTGGCTGCAGTGTCCTGTATCTGCTGTGCACGGCAGTAAGAAGACTGTGATGAACATTGAATTCAAGACTTTCAAAGGGGATCTGTCTCATCTTCATGCTGTCTCTTATACTTCTCCCTAAAATAAATAAGTCTTGTTTCTGTTGGGTCCCTGGCCGCCCACACACACACTCACTGACGTAACTGGGTTTATTCTCACATGTGTAAGTGGGGGAGTCACATTTTTTTCCCTGATTCTCTAAATATAAAGCACTTACACTGTTGTCTGTCACACATACTCACAGAAGCCAATGGTACTTTAATCCGACTCTAAGAAACAAAGCTAAGGAAAAAGTCAATGTGTTGTTAATATTGTTATCTTCAGGATCATGAACTACGTCAGGAAGCAAGGTTTTCTTTAAGTTTTTTATTTTTCTAAACCTGTTGCTCTGGAGTTGCAGTAATAAAACAAACCTTCAAATACCATGAAATATTCATTTATCATATTAGGGTTTGATCGACATGTTAAAACAGGTTAAGTTCACACAGAAAGATGCATCTAAATACATAACAAAATTAATTAAAAACATAAAGTCTTTGGGAAGATTACAAACATTTTTTTTCTTCTTCAAATTCATTGATGTGTGAACTTTAAACCTCGGACAACTCTTCTAAATAACATCTACATTTTAACTGAAAGTTGTTACTGACCACACATGCCCAGAACGAGCACATGCTGAACCTTGTTTCACTTTTGTTTAAATCCGCTGTTCCAAGATAATTCAGACACAAATATGCTTAAAGCTGCAGAGGTTTCTTAATTTCCTGTGTGGGCCACACACAACTACACAGATC